>NC_088877.1:29768540-30091876 GCF_032884065.1 Artemia franciscana | reverse complement strand
AAACACACACAAACACACACAAACACACACAAACACACACAAACACACACAAACACACACAAACACACACAAACACACACAAACACACACAAACACACACAAACACACACAAACACACACAAACACACACAAAGACACACAAACACACACAAACACTCACAAACACACACAAACACACACAAACACACACAAACACACACAAACACACACAAACACACACAAACACACACAAACACACACAAACACACACAAACACACACAAACACACACAAACACACACAAACACACACAAACACACACAAACACACACAAACACACACAAACACACACAAACACACACAAACACACACAAACACACACAAACACGATTTTTTGAAGGCATACTTACAGACAACAGATCAAAATTGGACTGGTTATTCTTAACGTAAACATCAAAGACGCTTCTCTTCAAAAGCCCACCTCCAATTTCCATCGATTCAATAAAACCGCTCTCAGCACTTCTATCCCTGTGGAAAATTCTTGTAAAAGAGGTAGACAGTCCATCTAACGCTAATGCATTATAGTTATTTTTACTATTTTTCACGATAGCTTTAATAAGCTGAAGTCGGAATTTTTCACACTTTTCCGCTTTATCACTCAATCTTGACCAAACATATTTTGTCAATTCCTTCTCACTTTTTTGTCCAAGTTGAGAAATAACCAGTTCAAGAAAATCATCATTTAAACCAATATTTAAAAGTAAATCAAAGGCTATACCTCGAGCACTTGAATCATATGGCTTTACTAATCGAAGATAAACACTTTCAAATATTTTTTTTTAATGGGAATATTTTTCAATTGGGAATGCTTTTATACTTTGTAATGCCACAGCAGATAGTTTGCCGCCTTGTTGCACAATATCTAGAAGTTGAGGTAGAGTGGTATCAGACTTGAGGTTGCCAAGACATCGAAGTTGAGTGACTTGGCATTCATCGTTTTTGCAATTTTTAAGCTTCGATGTTATATATGACTCTATTTCTTTTAACACCTGAAAAAGTATAGGATAATTGTGTGATAAAAATAAATTGCGATTATAAAAAGACATGCAAATTCACATCGTTGCTGAAAAATATTTATATTATTAAGAATATTTATTAAGAAAATTTATACTAAACAGATTTTCTTGGCCTTTTCAATTGTATTTCACATTTTTCAACTATATTTTTTTCGAAATGATATAGTTATTTCATATTAATTTTCCGCGTGTTCCCCAATTTTATATATTTTCAAAAGCTAACATACGATCTATTTCTTTCTCAACAAAGATTCCCAATACACGTGGCTTTATTCAATTTAGATTAATTATTTGCCAAATGTATTTGTTAGGTTTCTCAGATTATTTTTATATGTAAATATTTCAAACACGAGTATATACACGATATTGAAAATAATACAAATATTTAATGGACACAACGTGTGCCAAAGGGGAAGCGACCCAAAGATTCGTTTAATGTAAAGTTTTGCGTATTATTATGTGAGAATTTTGTTATTACAACGTATCTTTTAGATGAGCCCATGTACAAGACTGACATAAGAAAAACGCTTTTCCATGTCGTGATTTTTCCAGGGGATCAATCGCATGGAGATTCTTCCTGTTGGTTTCCGTGTATGATATAAGAAACAGATCTATATACTAGTGAATATGCCAGACTGTCAGCTCACTTGCAAATCAATAGTACCCCCTCCCCCCGAGATTGGTATTCTAATGGCTGTTTAGTTTTAAACAAAGCTAGTTTTAACGCATTTATACAAAATGAATAGATTAAATAAAAAAGAATGATAGAAGCTAATTGTTGTTGAATGTTGCACTAAGTATCCGATCATAAATTTGATGTACCGGCATTACGCGACTGAATTTATTGTGATCACGTATGATTTCGTTTTCGCATGTCCAGTATCTATTAGAATATAATTGTATGGTCTAGCTTACCATAATCAATTTTTTTATTCATCAAAATGATAATAAAAAAAATGGATACACAAATTTGTCCCCCCCCCGAAGAATTTTAATAGCTTTTAAGTCATAATTTCATAAAGCATTTTCAAAGCTATTAAACGGAAGTATCATTTTTAAGGGTACCAAAATAATATATTCAAGTCAGATTATTCAATTAAACCTTAGACTGCTGACTATAGTGCATAGTAACAATGTTGGTCAATTTCCCATACAAGGCAGTCTAAGATAAAGGGGCGTTAGCCATATCTACTTGATCAAGGAGGAATGGAATCACCAACTGATTGTGATTCCATTCAACTATATTTCAAGTAAAAGATATATTGACTATATTTTGAAATTACACTACAGTCCTGGCCATAATTTCCCTTTAAAAAAAAAATTCAAATTCTTCTGAATAGGTAACTTCAAGGGTATCCCGTTAACAGACTACAATGACATAGATTTTATAGATGTTTGTTTTTACCATAAATTAATGTCGGTTTAAGCTTGTTTAAGCTGTCGGTTAAGTTTAAGCTTTTTTTATTTTAAACACTTTAAAAGTCGCTCAAGAGAAAAGCATAAGGAAGATTGTCCGTTTGGAATGTTAAGATCACTTTTTAAAAACTAAACACTTTTAAAAAACTAATAAATAAAATACAAACAAAATAAGCTTTTTAATTTAAGTAAAACTTGATGTTAGATCTTAAAATGGACAGAAATTAACCTAAATACAGAAGACTTGTCCACCCCTTTAGTTACGGCCGTTTACATTGAAGTTTGAATTAAGCTTTATTGGAAGCATGTTGAAATGAAATATGTTGTTTTGAAAGAATGTTGTTAATTAGCGATATCTGAAACAACACGTCAGGTTTTAAATAAAACTTTTTTGACGGTTTAGCTTTAAATTTATCAATATTTGAAATGTGGTAGTTCTATAGTTTGAAATAAATTACTGAAGACTATGAATGTTATTCTTGAAAAAGAAAGTAATTTAATTTAAACAAAAAATAAGTACATCCAAAATTAAAAACTGTGTAGTAAAGACGAAAATCAAAACCATGCGGACAACAAAGTAATTTGACAATTTTCATTGATGCTGTGGACAGTACGTCTAGCTTTTAAGTTAATAAAAGTTCGAACAGTGATAAATTCTTTTAATGGACAGTCATAATTCCAAGAATATACTGGATATTTCGGGCACATGTGTAGTGACCGTCACAGGCAGAAATTCTGCTGATGACATATTTCTGCTTTGTATTTCAGCAGAGTATTTTTGCTGATGACAGCCACTACACAAGTGACCGAAATATCCAGTATATTTTTTGTGAATTATCACTGTCGATTAACAAGATTTATCCCTATTCCAACTTTTATTTATAGTCATGAAAAGGCAGTGTGGCCTTCGAAATTACCTAACTTTGAAGGTCTTTTGATTCCAATAGGATTTCAGTTACAAAGGTTCCACTGTTCCTCCACGACTATTGTGGCCAGTACACAGACATGTTTGTCATTGTTAAGATTCTACCATTCGTTAAGTTTTTTACTATAGTCTCTAAAGTTCAGAAACATAATTTAACATATATTTAACATAATTTAAATTTATATTTACTGCCATTCCGAGAAAGGTTGCTCCAAAGAAGACGAAAAAAGTGGGCATTGCAACACGACAGCTAGTACTAAGCATACACTACCAATTACTTGTTATACTTTTCAAAGTCGCAAACAAAAAAATATAATTGGTTGTTTCTTCTATTACTAGTTTTCATTAAAAGATATATGGTCCAGAAACATTGATAGGGAAGAAATGATTTTGATTTTATTATATATTACAGCGAAATCGTAAAATGTCTGAAGGAGCAAGAGCCCGAAGGCACCTACCGTATTTAGATGTATGAGGCCAATACAAGGCAGTTATTGGCCAGTTCGGTCATATCTGATTTTTTTTAGCATAACAGCCGCGATCACTTCTTCCCACGATACAAAACAAACAGCGTAAAAGGAGGACTTCTTTCCTTGAATAAACGACGTTTTTAGTAGTAAAACTACGCAAAAATACAAATAAAATATTTGGAAAAATATAAAACGAATATTCTCAGTGGATGACACCAATTGGATGTTTTACCTTGGCGTTTTCAGTTTTTGATTTGGTAGAAAGAGCATGTGCTACAGCTGCCAAGCAGAGATCTAGTGATTTAGCTGCCTTGACGACCTTGACGCCATGTTTTGCACGCTTAAATAAATCTGAAAAATGAGGTAAGTGAAAATGGACAACTGAAAATGAAAAAATAGTAAAAGATTATCATGAACTGGTTTACAAACATAAAAATTCCGTTCATCTACCTCCGTACATTTTTGCAGTGTCATTTCAAACAAAAGTAAATTTAATTTGCTGAAGAGAGAGAGTCTCATGGGAAAACGCTTGTCTGTTCCATTTTACATTTACAGTTCGTCATGGAATTAGACTACTCCTGAAATTAGTCTTATGTCCACGAAGTGACGGCAAAGCGGATTTACTGAAGCTTACTTTTCACGGATCTACCGAACAGCTAAGAGCCTAACTGTTACTTCCCACAAAATTCAGCTGGTACAAGAGTAAATGACGAGGATCTAGGGACTCCTTTATCCTAGCCCCCTCCCCAAAGAGGTCACACCGTACCTGGACCAAAAAAGGCTGGATTAGGACGCTAGGTATGACTGAGATCCAACGAACCTTCTAGAGAACACTCTCACGACAAGAAGATAGGATCCCCCTTGTCCCCAGCCGGAGTCAAATAGGTCTTAGACTCTGAGGAGGCATAGCCATGACGATCACCATGACTGGTACTCATGAACAGAGACTTATGAATTGAGACCCGATAACCCCTCTTACTAGATATCCGAACAAGTAGATAAGACGAAATTCCTCCACCAGATGTCAAATCAGGTCCGAGTCTCAAAAACGAATAATGTGGAAATTAGCTTTCACTTTCTGCCAGGCTCAATTCAAAAACTATTTCACGTGCTTTTCTTTACAAGAATTTGATCACCAGCCCTCAGTCCTCACTCGAAACAGGCACAAATATAACACTATTTCTTACCTCTCAGCCAATTTGATTGATATCGGACAACCCATTCTTGTAGATGTCGTGAAGAAATGAAATTAGGAGTCCTCTATCATATTTCATTGGAAGGAACATTCCATATTTCAAGGAAAGGAAACCCTTCCTTCTGCTAAATAGGGTCAGATCCTGACCACCAAAAACATAATTAGATAATTAGCTCTTACTTCCTACTAAGTATTGTTGAGCTCGGACAACCCCATTCTGATAGGTGATTTGATGACAAGAACTTAGGACCCCCCCCCCTCACAGAATCATCTCCCTCATTCACAGAATTGCTATGAACCATCAAAGTCTTTTGGTTTCAAAATAGGCAAAATCAAGTCTTACAAATTCTCTCCTATCTAGCCCTCAAAAAACTTACATTATCTGTATTTAAATTATCGATACTGGCAAGCTTATTCAAACTTTTTTTTTAATTCTATAATTTTTCTTGCAACCCTCAATGAATCATTCAGATTTTAATTCTAGGTTTGGCTCTTCAAACAAATTTTGGTTCTTTAGGGGGGAGGGAACTTACGCAATGAAGCTTCATTGTGTTTCTACTAAATTTATGTAATTTTCCTGGTTAAAATTTAGAAATTCACTACTATAGACAAAGGGTGAAATAAAATCATTACGAGTGAGTTGGAAAATGAAGTGTATGGAAGTGTAGATTCGATGACGGATGGCTGGTGAATGTGATCAGGGATAAATGCTTTGCAAAGTGTTAAAAAATTTAGAGCGATTTCTCAGGTTGGCAATGGAGCCCAGAAGTAGATTCTGTTATTTGCGTTTTCTTTTTTTGCGTTATGTATTGCCAGAGCCTCTAGGGCTTTTAGCGCAATAAAATTTACTTACTTACTATGGAAATAAGAAAAGAATGAGTTAGAATAGATAGATAAAGAAAATAGAATGGAAAAGAAGGATTAAGAATATTAGAGAACTATAAAATGAGAAAAAAAAGGATAAAGACCCTCTATAGCTATTACTGGCGCATAGGACGTCGAATCGACGACGCATCAGTTACTGGGTCTTTTTTGCAGGGAGAAGTAGCATGCTTGTTGTCCAGCCTTCCTGCTGTGGAGATCGAGCCGATAACAGAACAAAATGAGCATAAAAAAAAAACAAAAGAGAAAAAATTATATAGATATTTGCTGTGTGTTGATACTTGCTCGATTTTGCCGGTTTATGTGTTTGTTTGTTAAATACAAATAAAACTCTTGCTATCCTATTTTGTTTAGTTAAAGTTAGGATATAGAAAAGAGGAAGGATAAAGAAGAGTATAAAATAAAGAATAAGAAGAAAACAGAAAAGAATAGAAATAGAACCAAATAATCGAAAAGCTACTACTTCACCTTCACAACTGTTTCTGGTTCACCTATAGCCATTGAAAGTGGTATTATGTAAAATAAAAAAGAATTATTCTTAATTTTATAAGAATAATAAATTAGATTAGAATAATAACAAAGGAAATAGAACACAGAAAGAAGAGTAACGGATAGCAGAAAAGAATTAAAATAAATAAAAAAATTAAATAGACGAAGTAATAAAAGAAATAATTAAGGGGTAGATATTGAATAGAAAAAGAACGATGATTAACATAAAAAACAAGAATAAAAATGCGACAAAATTATGAACAAGTTACTATTTTACCTTCAACGATTGTTTCTGGTACATTTGTAGCCAATGAAAGTACCATAAGGTACCTTTCAATGAGGTGTACATCATCTTCTTTATTCAAATCTAAAAAATTCATTACTGCAGAGTGACCTTCAAATGTTTGAGCTGCAGCGATGCCATCTAGTAATTGAGGCCTGAACATAAAAGCTGATCAATGTTTGCTGTTTTCAAAGACAAATCAAAAAGAAATTTTCGAAAGAAACCAAAATCTTCTGCTCAACAGAAAAACAGTTTTTTTTAAGAAAAAAGAAAATATTGACACATAAATAAACTTTTTAACATTTCTCTCATTATAGCACTAGAAAGCAGGATAAAACCCCTTTTTCGTCAAGCTCACTGTTTAAAATATGGTCGGTCAGACGGATACCCAAAAGTTTCCGTAGAAAATACCTATAGAAAACATCTAACAAATCCTCCTAAGTTTTTTGGAGCGTCCACGTTACAAAACCATGCTTGACCACTGTTATCACTACATCTTCTAATATTATAATCGTAGTTCAAAGACTTACTTCCAATTCTTCTAAGCTATTTTCAACCGAGACAAAATACCCTGGGCCTTAACAATTCTTCTTTTGACATCTTCACTGTATACACCGTTTTTACTAATAATACTGCATGGGTTAGTTAACTATCTACTTGATCGATCTTCTCGTTATCAAACATCATCTATGCACCTTCACTTATTCCTAGTCCTACCAACTTAGTCTTCTGACCATCAATTTTCAAACCTAAACTTGCACATTGAACTTTCAAAACTACCGAAAAATCATTCATTTTGCTAACATTTTCACTTAAGACTCTCAAATTATCAGCATAATCTGAGTCTTAGAAGTTTTACTTTCCGATTTGAGCCCATACTCTCCCATAGCCACCGCCGTGTTCTTTATGACAAAGACCATCAAAATGGTCCATATAAATGCGTTCCTTTACTCCTGACACAATATGAAACCAACTACTAACCTCATTTCTTACCTTACCCGCAAAAATATTGTTCAACCCCATAGCACTAGTCACTTTAATGTATCTATCTGGTATAGTCCCACATACAAAGTGGGACCTTCACTAAAGCTTTTCAAACGACTGAACGAAACGCTTGCTCACAATCTATAAATATGAGGACTAGATGCATAAATCTGAGGAATGTTCCATCCTGTGTCTGATGACACAGAAGCTTCACAATTCTTAATCTAATGGCGAGCATTTGGTCGAGCAATTGCACTGTTCTTCTCTTATAATTGTATCTACAACATCGATCAGTCTAAAAGTATTACAGTCCTGAGTAATTTGCTTCCTACCGACACTAAGCTATTGCCTCTACATTTGCCGATTGTCACCTTCACTCTAGGAAAGCATAATTTAGTTTTCATAAAACCGGTAAGAACTTCCCCTTTTTCGAATGTCATATTCTTAACCTTCAGTAGTTAATCTCTAACTTCACAACCACCATAATAAAAAAAAAAAAAAAAAAATTATCACACTATCAGCAGCTGGACTTTATTGTTTTTTAATCCTTTTAGTACTGTCTCTAATTCTTCCTCGCAAAACAAATCTTCTTCACTTACACAGTGTTAGAAACTTAATCATTCGTTTTTATATTATTTCTTGTAACTTTATCACGGTTTGACACAACAGTTTTGCACTTACTTACTTACTTACTTAAGATGCGACACAGGTTATTCGGCCCAAGCTTTTGGACAAGGTTCTGCCAAACTGATCTGTCCTCTATCTGATGACAAATGGGTTGAAGCCATGACTTGTTCTGCATGTAACCATATTTCCAGAAACTACCAAGTAGTTGGACGTCCTTCTTCACTGTGCTCTGCCATGACTTGATCTTGCCTCCCATTTTTTTTTCCAGGAGGGAGGCACTGCAGTAAGGAACTGGTATGTTAGGGTTTCCTCTGGGCATTGTATTACACAGACAAGCCATTTCAGACGTCTTTTTCCGATTACACTTGACATTTTAAGTTTTTGTCGGCACATCTTCATGAGCTTGTGGTAGCTAATTTGTTGCGACCGTCTGATGTCATTGATTGCTCTTAGGCATTTTCGGTCTAGAACGTCTAGGTTTCGTTCTTTCTCTTCCTTTAGTGACCAGGCTTAGCAGCCGTATAGGGGTATAGAATACACATACCGAGTATATTCTTAGGTTTTTTTGTGTTCAGTTTCCCGTTTCGACCACAGGGGTTTGCGCAGTTGCCGGAAACTTAGCTGCACACTTAGCATCCAGAAGTGATCCTAGACAATTGAACTCTTCGATTCTGTCAATAGGATCTTTACTAAGATGCATAAAAGAGTTAGTATCACTCTCAGTTGATAAATATTTAGTCTTCAAAATGCTGATAGCAGCTTTCAGGGCTGAGTTGGATAGAGCATCAGTACATTCGAGGTCAGCAGCTGTTTCCTTATCACTCATTGTTGGCCCGTTTCCATATTTAACAGAGACATGTCCATATTGACTATCCCCTCTCAATTTATTAATATGCCAGTACAATATTTTACTGTTGTTTCTTATGGCTCTATCTTCCATAGCTTCAGCAATTTCATCCAAAGGCTTCACTGCACAACTAAGCAATTATTATTTCCGTTCATCCTCTACTCTTCTTACGCTCCTCTTATTCTCATATGATCCATCCCTCAAATACCTTTTGTTTCTTCTCTTCTCGACTAAACTTAAAGCATTTTCAATAATATTCTTATCTGTGTTTCTGACTTTCCTCCCTAAGACACCATCTGCTACTTCATATACTATATTCGTAAAGTTATTACATCCATCTTCTACATTGTCAAATTTCAGACTCTCATTATCAGACAAGTGACTTGTATACACAATTATTACAGATCCAGGGCTTTTCCTCAAGAGTCTTTCCTTCCTCTTTTTTTCTTTCCCTCTTTTTCAGTTTCAGTCCTACTTTTACTTCCTCTCTTGTTAAGCGTTTATCAAGTACTTGTCCTCAACCATTGGTAAATATTAGCAGGTAGTTGCTGAACAATCAAATTGACAAATCGACATTCACAAAAAAATAAGAAAAACGCTTTAAATAGCAGAAAAAATAACCAACTCCAGACCGCTACAATTACCATTAACCTAGACTCAGTAAGTACACAGAATGAGGACTGTACCCCCACCCAACCGTATTTTGAGGTTTTTATAAATCTACCAGATTGTATGCTTAATAGTTTGTATATGTACCTCTAATACATTTAAGAAATCTCATTATCAAAATGTAAACAAAATAACTTTTTCTAAGCAGGTGCCTGGCGAAAAAAGAAAGATTCTTGCCAACAAAATTGCAAGCATTGTTAAATTGCAAACAAATAAAAATACTCAAAAGAGATCAATTAGCAAACTATGCACAACGCTATCTCTGATAAAAAGAGACATATATTATCTCATAAAAATGATAGGCAGAGAAAGAAAGTTGTCAAAAATACATAACTCTTACCCGGAAAATTTTAGCAGATTAAAGCAATTCTCTTTGGAATAAAAAAAGAAATATGTAAAGGAAAGATTTCTTAAAAGTTTCTGACACAGGCAACGAGGAATTTTCCTTAAGGATAAAAGTCGAAGCTCTATCTATCTATTCTCGTTTAAATTATACAAGATAAAGTTTTTTTCAATAAAGAATTATTGGAACATGAAACATGAAAAATCATCAGACAATAGAAGGACCCTGCCATCATCCTCGCCCCTTTAAGCGTAATACATTATAATTATGATTCCCAATTCCTTGAATCAAAATCCATTAGAAACATTTACAGTATATGTCTAATTCATTGCTTAAATCCGTAAGCCTCCTCCCTATAATCCCTGGTAATGTTCGCTGTTACGGATTATTTCATAGGGATCCAAATAGGATGTATAAGTATGTTTATTGTATTTAAAAAATCTATTTCAACACTATATATGTCCATATATTCTAAGCTCGGCAGGCAAGTATGCAGTGGAGGGTAAAGGCTTCAAGCACATAAAACCACCCACCTCACCCCTAAAGAATCTAGAATACTTTTGCAATTTTGGCTACAATTTCCAGTACGTTTCAAATGATTGACATGTTTTTCGCGTTTTTCACTCCCCCCCCCCCCTGCAACAAAAAATGGGACACTTGGAACATTTCCCACTCAGAGTAAAGATTTAAATAAGCGTACATTCTAACTTCGAAATTTAGCTTGATCGAGTCTCCTTTTAGTTACGAAGATTTAAACATCACAACACGCTGTAATTCTGGCTGGTTTGTCGGATTGGACACAAATTCTTCACTCCCTCTAAGTATCTTATTGATTTTTCTAATATTTATCTAAAACAGAATAGCACTGAAAAAAAAGAATATATATATATATATACATATATATATATATATATATATATATATATATATATATATATATATATATATATATATATATATATATATATATATATATATATATATATATATATATATATATATATATATATATATATATATATATATATATATATATATATATATATATATATATATATATATATATATATATATAGAATAGAACAGAATAAAACAGCAAATAGAGTAGTATATTTTCACTTTTGAGTAAACAGGAAGCTATGATTCATTCAAATATAATCTTGCCGACTAGATAAATAAGTTGTTCAGCTTCGAAAACACAGGTAACAGAATATCAGCCCATTCGACTGCATTTTTAACCAGGTGTGAGCGTCGGCTTTTTAAATTCAAATTAGAGTGCTCAAAGCAAAGTCGAAACGAAACAAATTAGTCGCTTAAACACAAAAAATTGATATGGTACACAGTTTTTGCTATATTTTTACTATAAAAAAAAGATTCTTGCTGATGCATAAACTGTGGACTCGATGTTTAAGTTGCTGGATCTTTTTATAAAAACAAGTAGTAAGCTTGTTCTCTAGCCTTGCAGTAAGGTTAGACATCTTTAGTATATATATTTATATACATATATCGTTATCATTAATAATAGTAATATTAATAAATAACATTATCGTTTTTACTTAGTTTTTACTAAGGTAAAAACTTAGTTAACTTAGTTTTTGATGGTACAATAAAATAAGAATAGGAGAGGGGAGGGGAAGGGGGTAAAGTAACTTGACTTCAGAACGGTTCAAGAAATACCTCATCGTTTTTTGGTTAAAAAACGAACAAAGACAAGTTCAGCCACTTTTATAGTTTGTGATTGACGTTATTCAATGAACCATTGCTACTTCGTTCCCAAGGGGCAAAATTGGGCATTTCCAACCAACTACCACTTCATAGCCTTGTTATAACTTATATCACGATTTTTGCAAAACAAAAAACACAAGAAGTCCAAAAACATAAATAAGATAACGATGAAGTAAAAGAGAGTAGCGTATATGTAATAGAAACTAAATTTTGTTAATTATGCAGACACTTACAGTATTTCGCTGTTTTTGTCTTTAAGAATCGACTTTATTTGCTCTTTACTCGAGCTTCGGATAACTTCAACCAATCCAAGAAAAACTGCTGCAGCTTCATGTTGGCCCACCTTTTTGGGAGTAAGGTACTTCTTCTTAGAGCTTACATACTTTTTTAACTAAAAGGATACGTATTAAAGAACATGAATTTTACTTTCGGCACGCTCAAATAAATTAAGTGGGAAAAAAAACAGTCACCAAATATCAACCGGAAACACACTTTTTAAAATAACCTAAAGTAAATTGTATGCGCTTATTTTATATAGGGTTGTTACTTCAAAAATATTTGGATTAAGACAGTATGTGAGAATAAACCTACATTCACATCCAGACAGGCTAAAAAAAAACCATCTAATGACAAAGCAAGTTAGCAATAGAAGTTTCACGGACTAGTCCGAAGAAAAAAGTTGTTTAGGCAAGAGAATGAGTCGTAATTGTTTTTTGTTATAACCAAAATGGATAATTATTTGGTTACGAATTTGATTACGTTACTTGATTACGTATGGATATGTACAGCTTAATATCGAGCTGGATATACTCGATATGTTGAGTTGTGATTAAGGTGGTCGCTAGAATATTAACACGATACAAAAATAGGACGAGTACAAACATGTGTTTGATTTGTGGTTATCCTTGAAGGATGTACTCAATGTCAAAAAAATTGGCCAAAGTTTTAAAAACCACAAATCTCAAACCTTTTCTTTTTTTAGTCTAGGAGGCAGTAAACCCTGAATAAATTTCCTTGAAAGGAGTTACCAAAATCAAAATAGTTTGGCTTTGTTAGTCTTTCTAGCTTTAAACCAGGAAACTTTTGGTTAAGCTTGTCGTTGAGCCCGGGTAAGCTAAAATAAATTATTCCATGGCAAAAGAAGTTGGCAGAACCACTTCCAAATACCAATCAGAAAAACACTTCTTTGAAAGTAATAATCCGCACTGTTTAAGTATGCACATATTAATTCGACAGAATGATAATGAGAAACACAAGGTAGATAAATGAATGCTTGGAGATGAAATTTAGGCCAGAAAAAATGAAGAATTTAAATTTAGTTTAAATTTACTTAAGTACAGGATCCATTATTTTTTTAATTTGCTGGCAACCCTGACTACAAATATTTAAGCTTTCACCTTTTTGTGACTAAATTTAGAGACTAAAGAAGGAAGCATTATATTAACTCCTTTTTGCCGTGTATAAAGAAAACCCATGAAGCTTCTGGTATGAGAGAAAATCCTTTTACCTTTAGTCTTTTCATGGTGAAACTTCAGGTCTCGCTAAGACTAGCCTGAGTAAAAAAGAAAAAGGTGCTATTTTTTGTTTCTACAGGTAGGGTGGAATTAAAAGCTGCGTTCGAAAAATTTCCAAAAGAACAGATTTTGTTACTAGAAGAAAGGTCTTCCATCCTCTCTTTTTTCTCCTTGGAAATAGTGAAAACAGAGAGACAAACAAACAAAAAACTAATAAAAAGTTGTATAGTTCAGACTTACATTTGTCGTTCCAGCTAAGAAAGAGTTTCTTGTAACTTCTTCAACTTCAAGCTCTCTATTTACAAGTTTCATTTTATGGCGGGATTCTAAGGCCGCTATTGCTACAGATACATCGCTCCCTTTCACTGTTTTTCCCTCGCTCAGTGACTCTAAAATAAAACATACATATTTATGTCACAAAGAAGATATATCTGACATAAGTACTTTCTATTAATAGCGTTATGTTAGTAACTTGAAAGTACGACTAGTTTACCAGATTTATTGAGGTTTTCTTGATTTTCATCAGCAGCGTGTTGATCTAGTAAGATCAGTGCGTTGATTGAGTAAGTGTTGGTCATCATCAGGCTCGTAGAGCCCAAAATGTGTCACACCTCAAAGGCCTACTTTAGGCCCTCTGTTGGCCCGCAATTATACACTTATTAAAATTCCCAGCCGGATCCGAAAATTCGTGCAATTAGCAATCTGGCTCCTAAGGAAAAGCAGGAGGGAATACCAAGAGGTCACAAGAAAAGATTCGTAGGAAGTACAATCTTCAGGACAGGGAGGAAAGTTCAAACTCCCAACAGAGTGTGGTAGAAAAGAAACGCACAAAGCTGTGCTAATCTCGACTGGTTTTAAACTGTACAAGTTTTCAGGAAAAGTAGTTTTGTTTCTCACCTTGTTAAAAATTAGTAAGCTATCATAGAGAATGAGACCAGGGATAATAGTAGTTGTTTCCGACATCTATTTATCCATGTAGAAAATATTTAAGAAATTTAACAACACAATACAGTCGATATGAACTGCCACAGAACTCCAAAATACTTTCTCTTTTTTACTGATTGCACAGAATATAAATAGCCTTAACATGCAAAAACAACTTTTAAAATAATTACCCTCCAAACTACCCTTTTTTACTGATCTTTTTTACTGATTGCACAGGATATAAATAACCTAGACATGCAAAAATAACTTTTAAACTAATTATTGTGCTTTAATTTACTAATATTATTCTTTCAAAAAAAGAGTCTACAATTAGTTCTATGCAAATGGCTGCACTTTTGTAACAAAAAACGACTGAAGCTTTACAAATGATTGAACGAAATCAAGCAAAGCGTCCCTCATAAGGCTCTCAGCTCAATATTTAAGAAGGGATAAAAACTAGTAACGACACAAAGCCATGGGAGAGGGGTGATACAGCCCTTGCTAGAAAAAAGGACAAAATAAAGAGAGAGGTTGTGGGAGAGAAATACACACAGAGAGAAAGCACACAACTGTGGAGACAATTCTTCATGTAATTCCTGAACCTATCATACCAGTGGCATTACATGCTATTCATATGAGCATCTGTCTCATAGTTGCTGCGAAATCTGCATTCTAATCGAAAGTTTCATTTAGTCTAACTGGAATGTTAAAACAATCTTGAGATCAAACATTTTAATGTAAAGCCTCCCTATAAAAACTCGTGACAGACAGAGAAAAAGAGCCCCTGGAAGCAGACGTGTACGCAGGATTGTTTCTTCAGAGAGAGCTAATCATTTGAATTAGAAGTGCCCCAAAATTCGAGAAAATTTTGAAAATCAGGCAGGGGGAGGCGTTGGTGCTCGAGGCCCCCTCTCTGCATAAATTCCTGTCTGGAAAAAAAAACTATACAAAAAGGGAGTACCAAAGATGAACATTAAAAAGAATCGTAAACCCATTGCAAACTAACTAAAGCTAACTTTAGTTAGTGAGAAATATCCTTGCAATACAGGGCTGGTCCCCTAACTGAAATCGTACAATCTCTCGTAAAGCTAGGGTTAGATCCTTATATATTAGGTTGGAATGCGACTTTCTTAAGTGAACTGGGTTAAGTTCGTTAGAGGCTGAGATAGATAAAGACCCCGTTCAAAACACTCTTGGCTCCATGTAGAGCAAAATATTAACTTTGTCAACTTTTTTTTTCGAAGAATGAAGTCCTCTCTCGAGAAGGGTCTCGTGTAACGGTGGAAATCTTCTTTGATTTTGAGCCTCAATTTTATTGTGCTAATCATCTGACAGAATAAATATTGAGGACTTTTTAATAGTTGCTAATTTGTCCTTTTGTTATTCAATGTGCAACTTAAGACTTTTGTCTTTATAGTTCATCAGTGTCAGTTAATGTTTCTCCTTATCGACTTTTTCTTCACCTAATACTTCTTCAACTTCTTCCTTTGAGCCTCGCAGATCATGGTGATGGTAGAACAAGAAACTATTTCTATCTCCGTTAATTTAAGCTGTCCATTTTTACTCTTGGTTTCATTCAGAATTTAGACATTAGCAATATTCATTGGTCACGGCAGTTTTTAACCCAACTCGAGTAATTTTAGTTACTCTCTTAAGCAGTTTATTAAGCTGGAGAAGCTCAACTTGTACCGGGCAACTAGGCTCCCGGCAGTTGCTCTTAACACAACAGCAACAACCATATATTTTGGTCCTTAGACTTTTTTAAATAATGGTGACAGGCATAAAATATACAATTAATTATATCAACATAAGACAATTAAAGTAGTTTAATAATATGATTCAAAGATATCACATTTCGCAAAATAATTTCCTTATGTGGTTAGAGTTAGCCATACGTTATATTTCTGGCCAGTTTCCCCAGCAACTTCTCAATCTTTAAAGGAACCATCCATTTGCTTCAAATGACACTTTTCTGCTATTATGCACGTTACCTTACAAAATTCAATCAAGATCTACTGTCTCTAAGCTTTTTAAGTTTCTCAAGTAAACTCTTACGTAGGACCAGGCCGTGCGTATTTTATAAATAATTTCACTAAAGCCAATTCCCCACAGAAAATATAACTCCTTCATAGAACTTTAAAATTTCCTTACGGGCCACATCGTTACTTCAATCAGAATCAGCTCAACACGTTGCAATAAATAGGTGTTAAAATTTCTGCTCTGAGTATATTTGGCTACTAGCTTGTTTCCGATAACCAATTCAATTCTCTCTATCTTTACCCTAAATTCACACTATAAAAATACTACAAACTGATGGTGATAGCCAATGATAAATACCTTTCAATACAAGAGTCTGGTTGGAGTATATTTGAGCACCCACTTGTCTTCGGATAGCCACTTCCATTCTTTGAGTTTCTACAGCTTTTAAAGAATCGATGACTAAACCATCCCCAGTAAATTTATAATCCACTGTCGACTTTTGCTGCTTCTCGATGCCAAATATCTAAAAATGATGCATAATCATTAAAAAATACCATATATTCCTAGATTAGCAACACGGCCCGTCGGAGAACAGGTATTACCTGAAAAGAATATTTGCTCAATATTAGTAGGAAGAAACATTAAGTATGCGGCTCTCATTTACAGTTGTGTGATTAAGAGTATTATTGGTCAAACGCTCCTGAGATGGTAGTGCTCGTTAGTAGTTTTTTCACCATTGATGTAAAAATAAACTGGCTTTCTAAAAACAGTTTTTTCCCAAAGGTGCAGATATAGTCACCAATATATATAAATTTCAACCCTTCTTTATCATACAAGTTTTTTTTTTTTTTTTAATGGACAGGACTTACTACTATTTTCCTATTTCCTATTTTTAATACTATTTCCTGGAAGATGAAATTTGTTTTGACCAATAGTCTCTAGCCCAATTACTCTCTTTTAATGATTATTTTCATAATTTGTGAACTAAAAAAATAACACTTTGCTTCGATACTCAATTATTATTGCTAAAATTTCTGCTATTTTTAATAACATTTCTTTTTTAAAGGGGACTTAGCTCAAGAGATATCTCTTCAGGAAATTGGAAAGGTTTTTAACCAATGAATTGTTAGGTTTAAACATCCATTAATTGGATTAGAATTGCTCGCACCTAATTTCTTGCCTGAATTTCATTATTTGTCAATTTTTTTAGCATCTGAAAGTGTAATGGAAATTTTTCTGCCTGAATGTAAGTTAACACCACTAGCAGTACAATAAATATGGTAAAAATAGTAAAGATGGTAATAATATGGTAAAAATTCAGTCAAATAATTTAAATCGTAACTTTGAAACGTTCTCTATTTTTAACAATTTTCGCCCATATTAGAGAAGAATTGACAAGGTTTGCCAAATAATAGCAATAAATACAGTGGGAAAAAGAGAAAACGAAGAACCAAATCTTAAAGGAAAAAAGAACACCGAAAATTTGTCAAATAAAATAGGTAAAAGAATAATTGAAAGAGCAAAAGGATTACTTCCTTTATTAAAAGTTACAACAATATACATGAAAGATATTGAAGCCAATGTTTCTTCAATATCTAAAAAAAAACTTACTTTCTGAGATCTTTCGTAACCACTGTTGGCTCTCATGGTTTTACAGTTTGACTTTTGTTTTGTCACGTGATTTCCAGTATTTTGGCGGACATACGCAGCAATACACCGTCCGGAGACGTCAACCTCCTCTCGCTTCTCTGAAAAGGCAGCGTATTGGAACAAGCTCATGACACCACGAGCTACATTAGCTGATACTGGTTGTAAGCTCTTATCCATATAGGCACCAACAGCAATACCATCGTTTAAATGCAGGAAAGTTCTTAGCTTGGCCTTTTCAAGATTGCTACGAATTTTGATGAAATTATACGATTGATCTTTCCCAGTTGATGTAAAAACTTGAAAATTCGTACCCTGGAAATAAAAACTGGAAATAACAATTGACTTTTTTTTTACATCTTAGAGTAAACCATTTGAGGCGGGTTTCAACAATCCAACAAGAATTGTTAATAGCAACTTAAACATCAAATTTGTTGCTGCGTATATACAAATTGTCGTTATTGGTTAGTCAACAAAAAGAAAACGTCGCTGATCAAATTCACTGGCGGATTTTGAGCCAAAGATTTCGGAACGGACACAAGAAAGACGGAAAAAAAAATAAAAAGGGCAAATTTATGCCATTATGGAACAAAGTCATCAAAGCCAGAGAAACGGGTAAATTGTACAAAAATATTAAAAGAAAATTTTATGGCATAGACACAGCATCAATATCAGATAGAATCATTCCATTAAGATGATTTTTAAGTTTGCAAGTTTTCAACGCAATAAACTGAATGTTTAGTCAATACAAGATTTTAAAGCGTTCAAAGGGGCCAAAATTCAGTAGCCAACTTTTGACTGGTAAATAGTCTATATAGGAAAAGAGAAGGAAAAGTATCAAGTAAAACAGCTACTGTTTCGAGAGATGTCTCAGCTCTCCACAGTCAACTTGTTTCCACACAAGCTGAGGTGGATTAGGTTCGCGCTGAATTGTTAAAGTTATTGAAAAAAAAGGTGAAAGAAAAGTAATTGAACCAACGAGCGCAAAAAAAAAAAAAAAAAAAAAAAAATGCCGTTGACACGGAACTGTGTCAGAATATCAGAACCGTTTCTGGAGGTTAGAATTGAGTGTTAAGCACGAAATTGATGATTTGGAACAGGAGAAGTTTCTTGATTCGTTAGTGTTTTTTGGTGTAAAGCCAAATTCTGAGACTTGTCTGTGTTCGACAGTACTCAATGTTTATAAAACAAATGGGAGTCAGTAGTGTGTCATCTACGCACCTGTTAGCAGCGAATCGGTTCAGACTCTTAAACACCACACCGAGAACGGTGGCTCGGGAACAAAGACATAGCTTACACTGTTTACAAAGCAAAATCGAAACTTGCGAAATCTGGTATCTTCGTTTGTGAATACCTTACTAAAGCGAGGAAATCCATACTAGAAGGTGATAAAGATCAATTTGGTGCTAAGAACGATAGGACTGGTCACGCGTCCGCATTTTCAAGCGAGAGTGAAGTAACGTAAATTCCGTACGAATAAGGTCACTTACGGACACCCTCTGCATATTTCAGTCGGTTATTGTTTATCAGTTATGGTTTTTTTTCTCTGTTTCGTTTCCTTTTTTGTTCTACAGGCCTATTCAGTTTATTTTTGTATTTTTTCTTTTGTTTATTTTTGTTTTGTTTTCCAGTCTTTGATATGTTGAAAGCCAATTTTATTTTCCTTAGTTATGTTCAATAATATTCAATCTTTAGCAATATTTATGAATAGTCCCTTGAAGACCATTTCAGACCCAACTTGGTCGCAATGATTTGCCTGTAGCAAATTCTAAACCTCTCCTAGAGAGCTTATATATAACGCTTTGCCATTGTTCTTGAAATTGCCATCTAACTACTGGACATTTTAATTTGCCTCAATTAATTGAGGAATCTTCCTCTAAATTTGATGTTGTAGGGATTTATGAAACATGTATCTCTCGGCTTATTTTTTTCTAGATTATGATTTTGGAGTAAGGAACCGAACATGTTTGAACCATGGTGGATTGTGATTTATAATAAAGTAGAATTCAAAGTAAGTAATTAGAGATGATTTGGGGGTTTGGATTGAAGGTAAGGTAGAAATTTTTTCTTTTGAAATCGAAGTTGAAAAAAAGAAAATTTTTATGTGGATTTATGGTTAATATTATTCAGTTAATATTATCAGTTAATATGGATTATGGTTAATAATAATATTATCATATTATTATGTAACCATAATAATAAGGTTACCACTTAGTGGATTTATGGACAAAAGTGCTTTCAGAGTACAGCCAAGCCACTGTAGCCTTCATTTTTCGATTACGGCACCAATGTCAAACTGGAGTTCCGGGGCATTTTTTGAAGTAACCAGTAGAAAGTCAGTATACAATTCCGAGATGTCGCTAAGAAAGATTGAAAGCTAAAATAATGTTATCCCTGGGGATGATAAGACTCGCCCGACTCCTGGCGAATGGGACCTAAACCGTGCAAAATGCCCATCACGGATAGTCTCCATTAGAAAAGGTGGATATGCTGCCCCTCGCTTTAGCCAGGGCCATAAAAGGAATTTTTACCAGGAATTATGGCTGCAAAGGATCAAATTCTAAAAAATCATAGATATTCCCTCATTAAAAGCTCTGCCTGGCTACTGAGTTTGTGACTGTTAGGGGCAGACTCACAAAATCGAAGATAAAGCCACAAAAACCCATTACCTTGACACCGAAAAAAATAAGAAACATAGCAATAATAGCCACTGGGCTATTGACACCCCCTCAGGTGCGGTATTTTGAGATATAGCTTGCCTATCTCTTTTAATTTACCCTTTAGAGACGAGCCTTCCCTGTCAGTGTCAAGATGTCCACCCTTTTTTTCCCGTCCCAAGAGCCCCACCCACCAGCTTTAGAATGGCTCAAGCAGACAACACTCATCCCTCAAAAGAAAGGAGACTTTCATCCACCACTGCCCTTTTTAATATCGGTCTTTACTTTTCTTTAATTTTTTTTTGACAATTTTTTCACAATTAACAATTTACAAGAAAGTCATTTTATCTTTCAATGATTTTTATAAGCCTTAATATCCAATGACCTATGTCCAGTTGACTTTAAAAAGAAAGTCTTTGTAAATTAACTTGTATATTGAAAAGTTCAAAGCCACGATTTCTTAGCTTTACTACCCTTGCATAACCATTAAACAAGATTAAATGTTGAAGGAACTTCTGCATTGAATAAATCTTGCCTATTTCATGCTTCTATATAGACGCTATAAGCATTAAATTCGCTTATCTCACTGTATCTCGCTGAAGTGTCTGTGTGACCCTGGCTGACTGACCCAGATCTAGTCAAATCTACACGTGTCTGAATGTCATGTGTCAGTAGAGCAATTTTTGAGACATCCAAAATGAAATATAGTGAAAAGACTTTTAAAGAAGACAGCTACTTACCAGTATTTCGAGTAGGACTTCCCTCCCAAGCTCCCAAACGTTGGACACTTTGAGCTCCGATTCAACACGAAAACCAACAGGCTTTCCTAGAGATAAAAAAAGCTACTTAAGTTGGTACTAAGAAGCCCAAATCTCCGTTTTACGGAATTGAAATAGGGTTATTGAAATATGCACAATTTCGACAATAAAACAAACAATTAAGAACACAAACGTGTTTGTCCTGGCACTTCAGGAACACCTTGTGGCGAACTATTGGTCGAGATCTGAGGGCGACTCCCTGTGGCACCGCTTTGGGAAGAGTGGAAAGGCTTTGTCGATACCCCAATGGACCGGAGGGAACGTAAGATGATGTATCTGATAAGAATGGAAACTAGCATTAGGATCGATAAAACACCCATCAACACCATCTAGCTTTTGGCGTCACTTGGCATATTTTCAAGCTATGTAATTGTTTTTCGGTCAGAAACGGTGAACAGACACTTATTTTACAAACTTATTTTACCTATTACAGCAATTAAACTTATTTCTCTTATTATGCACACGCCAAACGCCAGATGGCCCTCATGTTTTTCTTTTGTCAACACTAGCACCAGTTCCCACTCTTATAAGTCACCCTGGCGCCTGAAGTGCCAGGACAAACACGTTTGTGTGAAGTTCTTCGGGGCCTCAAGATCTAGAGAGGATGAGGGATATATATATGAACACTCAGAAACAAGTGAAACACTCAGTTTCGTATTAAATATTAAAAAGGGACCAAATAGACTTAATTAATAGAAAGTTCAAACTCAATTGAAGAGGAGGAAAGGAGATCCCAATTTCTCTTTATCAAGAGGTCTTTAAGGGGTGTCATCAAATTTCAACCAAACTCTGTGGGGAGTAACCAGGTGTCACAATTGTGGCTTTTGGGAGTCACATTCAGTCAGACGTGTGCAGGAAACAGGAAAAGATGGTCCCTGAATTCCTGCCATCAGCAAGTCCACAAACTTCGTAGAAAGTAAGAGTTAATTTCTTCAATCACCAAATACAAGAAGAACAATTAGAACAATCACTATTTAGTTAATTTTTAGTTTCGTTTTTTGATAGCTGGACAGTGTCCAATCTCTGCAAATTCAGGAAGTCCCTTAGATCCTTGTGTTCAGGAAATGCACCAGAACGGGTTATCAGATCTCAGGCAAACTTTGCAGAAAGTAAGATTGTGCTAATGATCCTGGTACTTCGTTTCCATGGTCTTAATTATCCTTTTTTTGGGGGGAGGGGGATCCTCCATTATTTTAGTCCCCAGGAGTAAACAAACATAGAAGAAAAGGGAGAGGTTGGGATCTTGAGCCGATCCTACCTGTTTAATAGAGGGTAGGGTAAATTATTCTAATTGGGACTTCTACCATAGAAGGTTGCCAGATTTTTAAGATAGTTCGTGAAATCTAAGACCTAATTTCCATATTACGGCTTATTGGGGCCCGAATATGATCCAGTAATTAAGGAAGGAAAGGGCCCCTAAATGTTTGTTGTCAGGAAATTTTCTAGAGCATGAACAGTATCTAAACAATAGCCACCAGAATATTTACCAAAAAGTGTCAGATTTCGACCAAACTTAGTTGCAAGCAACAGTAAATAGCCTAGTTGTGCTTTTCCGAGTCCGTGATCGATTTGACCTCAGTGGAGAACAAGAAAAGGGGGCTCCTAGATTTTTCTGGCTAACTTTTATCCATGGGTCAAAGTTGCTGCAAAACTTCCTATTGCTTCACCAAGGCTCTATTTGCCTTTTGTCTTCATGTTTATTTCATCATCAAAGCAAAATGTAGCAGGTCAAAAAACTAGCAAGCTGACATAACTTTTAAATTTTCATGTGTGTGAATTTCACTATTAAAATTTGATCCAAATGATCCATGATCCAAAAATCTCTTTTTGAGGCCCCCCAATTATCATCTTGACCATCACGATCTGTTCCCATATCAAATTGCTCTATGTGTCCTGCTTCAAATGTTGACTGCTGAAACTTTCAATGACAGAGACCTTAGATTAAGAAAAGTAGTTATGCAGGAGGGATTTTCAGGTCTAATCACCTATAAAATGTTATTTTGGTGGCTCTTTTCCCTTAATTTCCCAAATTATTTTAATATTCTATTTTTCCAGATTCCCCCATCCCCCTGAATTGTTACCTCTCAAAAAATCCTTCGGACGTGTCATATCAGAGTTGAAGAGAGAAACGAGCAAGAAAGAAAGTGCTGTGCAGAAGAGAAATTTTAAATGGGCTTCAGAGCTGAAATATGTCAAAAGCGTAACCTTGTTTGTTCTTTTATAAGTTTAACCAGCTTCGCTCGGTTTGTCTGGACCATCTGGAGACGGCGATCGACTCAGGAGTGAGAAAAAGTGCAGATCCCAGGCAAGGATTATACTTGAAAGATATAATAAGTAGCCCTAGCATAAAATACGTAGACTGGGGCAAAGCCAATGGTTCTTTTAATGGGGTTCAAAATTGTCCTCAAATTGTTGCACAAAAAGAGAAGATGCCTAAATTAATAATAAAGGAGGCAGCCCTCCCTCCCCCCTAGAAGATACAACACTCTTTAAATCTCACCATTTTAGACTCTGAGAAAACTTGCATGTTGGTTTTCAGAACTTGCAGTAAATAACTATAAAAACAACATTTTACAAGAGCTATCATTTCCACGTATTAAATTTTTATCCCTTTTCATGGGTGCGGCCCGATTAAGAGTTATTCTTGAGAGATATAACAATTTGAATTAATGTCAACAATTAATAGTAAACTATTTATTATAATTTTATTTCAAACTATTTTAATCTTATAATAATAATAATAGAGATAGTTGTTTTTATCGCTCACGAGAAACATAAAAATGTTATACTGAGGAGAACAAAGAAAAAAAAACAACAAAACAACCCTAGTAGCCAAGATATCTCCTCCCACAACGACTACCAACAGTACCGACGCAACAAGACTTGGGTCACCTATCCCATATCTATGGGCAATCATTCGATTGTGAGCTCATTTTAGAATTCCCAGCAAAATTACTCGTTCTTCAAAAAAAAAACTGTGAATCATTTTTTTTATCACTCTTATAAACTTAATTACTTAGACATAGGGCTTCCCACACCTGGAGACGCAGAAAGCAGCAACAGTAGACCTCTGGTTCAGCTGATCTTGTGCTAGAGACCAGAGCTCATATCATGCGGGACGTGAGCCCTTTTTCAGTTTCAGTCCAATTCCAATTATTTGCAAGGATTCCGTGGAACATATACACGATTGAGACCTTTTTTTAATTCCATAATGGTTATAAGAAGAAAAGCACTGAATTTTCATCAATTACGAGCAATTTCATCGAGTTAAATAGTAGAGGAGACGAAGCAACGAATCGATACAAACTACACCCAGATGGCGAGAATACAGTTTCCAAATGGCACGTTAAACTTAAGTTTTCGTGGACAAGCTGGAGCGCATAAAGATTGTCAATACCTCGGGAAAACTTTCTTTTCAACTTTAGAATAGCAACACATACTACAGGGACAATAGGAGAAGTGCACTCACTCGTAAAATTTTCAATCTGATCAATTTCATTCAGAGTAGATTTGAGGGTGCTTTATACCCTGCATTTATAGAGGTATTTTCATGTAATCTACAGTGCTTTGTTAATTTTAATGAGCATCAAAATCAGCAATGGGCATCCCCGTTTTCAAATACCTTTAAATACTAAGGATACTGCAATTAGAAAGCTGATGCCTCATTTCAGGTTGAAAGTGGCACGACTCAGGTACCGATTGACAGATTTCAGCTTTACCGCAAAAAATTTAAGCCTAAAGTCTGTTTCCAGAAAATTTGTATATGCTCAATTGGAATACATAATTACTATTTCCCATTTTTTTATTCAAATTGACAGGGTGAGATCGTTGTCACCACCAACGAATTACTATATACAAACAAATTTTCATGAGCGAAACATTGTTCTTTGCTTTTGGGCGTTTCCGCAAATTTTAAGTTCAAGTCCTACTCTTTAAATCCCTTGACCAAGGTTAAACTTTTCTTCGTTTAATTCTAGATTAATTGTCAATTTACGTTCCCAGCGACAACAAGAAGAATCTCCACACCGACCGTTCTTCTCGAAAAAACGCAACACAACCGCCAGATGATCCAGCTGTGCAGAAGAATCAACGATTCCTTTTTTTGAAGAAGTTCTGACATGAATAAAACGAAAAATCACAAATTACCTGGTTGTAAGCTGTCCTGAAGAGATTCGACTCCATTTACAAGAACTGAAGCATCGTAAGCATACTTGTAGACTCCTCCCAATTCGTAGCTCCTCGTACCTCCTGTGGGCAGTGACCAAGCTTCAGAATTATAGTTATCACGTTATTAGAAAGTTATTAAGCGACAGGAAAGGTTGAAATGACAAAAGCAGGCCTGAAAGCTAGTTTTGTTTCTAGATTGATTCTCTTTTTTTTTTAAATTATTAAACCCAGAATATTTGAAAAATTAGGTCTTTTTCCATTAATTCTGTCACGAAAAACAAAAGCATTCTGGATGAAAATCCATAACTTGAGGGCAGTACCAGAAAAACTTGTCTAATTAACCAAATGACTTCCATTATCTTTTAGTTTTATTTTATTTGGGACCTACAGTTAGAAAAAGAACACAAGGAGCCAAATTTGATTTTAACAACGAAAAATACCTTAATTAGATATTTAGACTTAAAACAGAGCAGACTAAGTTCTGCCAAATTTCTTTTTTATTTGATCTAATTTTTATTTCATTTCTTTTTTCTTTTATCTTTTGAGACATTCAATTCAAAGCATTCAATGCAAGCCGTCTCCATTTATAAACTCTTTCTCTTTTTTTTAACAAAATTAAAGTTGGTTCTAATCTGTGAAGCATCGAATTTGGAAAAGCTTTTTCCTTATGGAAAATGTTGGTCCTTTATTTGCTTTTTTTTCCTTGTATCAGATTAAAAAATAGATCATGTTCCAATTCTGTAAGTTTTGGTAGATAAGAAGGCTATTTTGGTTTTGTCTTCGAAAACATAAGCTATCAAATATTCTTTTTGTATATTAATGTCCGAAAAATATATAGATTTTGTGCTGATTCTGGATACTGGTTAGACATCTTAACTACCTTTTTGCAAATTTTCAAATCACAGTTTCAAGGGTACATAGTTATTACTATGAAACCAATGTTTATTTTAATATTTCTTTGACAAAAATTGTAAGTTAGCAGTCATGTCTATCGATCAGCGAGCTTTTCAAGGCAATCCTTTATCTTATTTCTCTAAAGTTATTAATGTTTTTTTCAGGAACAATGAGACGGTGCTGATGAAAATAATAAGTTAAGCCTATCGCTTGTATTTTCGAAGTGTTAAGCATAAGCAATAATTTTAAAACTAAAGTAAATTTATCTAATGCACACTTTATTTTGAAAGAGAAAACATAGCCATTTTTTCTTACAGTGAAATTTTGTCAGCCAAAAATGAGTCCGACAGTTTCGGATGCCTCATTTATGACAAGTAATTAAACTCACATTCATAATATCTATGAGTAGCAAAAGACTGCCATTGCTTCAGATAGTTTCCAAGCTTGGGATTTTGTTCCTCAAGTTTGGGATATTGGGACAAGTATATATTAACAAGACTCTAAAAAAGTAGGTGCTTTATAAATTATTATTATTATTTTATTATTTAAGAATTAACGACGCTTCTTGACTACTATGGTCCCTGCGTCGGCCCTGCAGTGCATTCCTGCAGCGTGATTCGATCCCTGGGTCTCGTATTACCAAGCTAAGGTCAAATCCACTGCGCCACCACAGGACGGTGCTTTATAAATATTTTTCCTTCTTATGTATTTTGACTTTTTTAAGTTATAGTTTAGAAAGCTAATCCTGGAATATTGGTAAATTTTCAATGGTAGCTCTGGTGAAGCATGAATCAATTACATAGCTTCTTCTTTTCTTAATTTGTCTGAATGTGTATTCCACACACCATTTGATTTATTTACATTTCATATTAATGAAAAAAGGATCATTTAAGGATAGGTTGCTTTTTCCCAAATGAATTAGGTGCATAGTATAGGCCTATGTACTTGCACCTCGTATGGTGACATAACGATCATAATAATTTGCAAAAGGAACTCAAGCATGTCTTCAGTAAAAAAAAACAAAAAAAATACAACCATGACCCAAGGTGCCAGAGGAAAAGAAATAATGAAGTTACAGAAGACTTTTCTTTTTTTTCATCCAGATAAATAACGTTTAGAAATAGAATTTCCGCATTCAGTCACATGACTATTTTTCTCGACTTATCGGTCACGTTAAATGGAATACAAATGGACCACTTTCAGACCTAGAAAAAGCAACCATCACCTAAGCTAGTTACTTACAAAAATTACAAAAATACAAATTTTATGACAACCTACTGAACCACCAGAATTGCCTTTAAGCTGATCATATAGTCTTTGTTATAAAAAAATAACAAATAAATAAAAAACATCAACTTCAACAACGAAAAGCATTGACTTTATCTGAGTGAAGCAAGTGCACAGAATTAATTTTGTAAAGAAAAAGAAGGCTTTTGCCATGCTCTGCTTTATAATAACAAAGTTAATAGCAATAACGAAAGAAAGAAAGAGACTGGAAGTAGAAAAAGAACTTTTTTGAAAATAAAGAAAGGATAAAATAAAAATTTTGGTTTTGTCTACGATTCGTTTTCCTTTTCAAACGTTTGGTCTTTTTTCTTCTTATTTTTTACTGTCATGAGGAATAAGAGCCACGTTTAAATTGACAACTCAAAGACACTCCTTTCTGAAGCTTTTCTTGTAGATATACCTATTTCTCTTTTAGGAGGATTCGATGCCTTAAACATAATTTTCAGAGTCTCAACGTCGGCTGACTGTCTCAAAGGCAAAGGGTCCATTAGTGGATTATCCCAAGGGACTACTTATTATTTAAACCTATTGATAATTTGTGAATTTATTATGACATTTGTTTGGAAAGACAATAGAATTGTGTCGGCAAAATTTTCAATCAAAGTGGGTTGTATTACAGAAAATTCGAAGAGCTGTCAAACTGATCTAATGAAATTTCTTTTGAGGTGATTTTTGGCATTTTCCAGCAGGTATACTAGAACATTTTTAGAAACAACCTTTGTCTTAAATTTGAAAATGAAAGTTTTGCTCCATTTGATAAAATAAAACATGAATTTACTCTTCATAATGATACAAGTTTCTCTAAAACTAAGTATCTCTCTCCGGCATAAAGCAATGGAAGTAAAATGGTTTTTCTAAGATTTCAGGGAAAGCAGATGTCGGCTTTTAGTTTTCTGCCGTTTATTCGGATCGGTCATCCATGCTCTACAAGTTATGGTAAGACAGCTCAATCAATTTCTAAATAGTTTGGCCATACAAACTAAAAACAAATTTATAATGGACAAGATAGGCTGATTCTGTATGATATTGAATCCCCTTAAACCACAAATGCACTAAAATTGATTGCAAAACATAGAACCTATACCAAAAACACGATTTGTTTCCAAAGAATTAAAAATTTAAAAAGTGAAAGCATGGTGGTTTCAACTGCCTTACGAAAACAAGTAATTTAAACACAAACAGATCAACATACTGAAAAAAGGGCAGCATAACATAATTTTCGACCTCTTTATTGAACTTTAAGTGGTTATTTCTGGTTATTTTTAACCTCATCATCGATTCCAATGCCACCCAGGTGGTGTTCAAGGACCTTTAGTCCAGCTATTCTTCTGGAAGAACTTAGCAGGAGCCAAATTTTAATATAAAAAACGTGCGTGGAAAATCAGCACAAAATGAGCGAGAATATACATATTTATCGAGCTTTAGAAAGGACAACTTTCATGATTGCAGTAGCAAAAGACACTCGATGCCATGAATTGGCAGTAAACTGGGTAAAACTGCTAGTGATTGAGTGAGCAAAATCATGTAAGAACCCTATTTTGTTCCTCTTGCTTTTTTTTATACCTATTTAGCTTTTCAAACTTTATTCACATATCAATAGAATCCTTATGATAATCCTTATTATAGAATCCTTAATTTACATAAAGAACAAAATAACGGAATTAACAAACCTTTTAACGGTAAAAAGGAGTAGATTGAATATCACAGAATGGGGAGATCTGCGGTTATTCCTAACCAAATTGAACCCTAATATTGATAATTTGCTGTCAATTTATCAAGTACATCTTTCCCAAGTAGGCTACATTTTGTGAAAAAGTATACTTTTTATTTTTTTACATTCCGATCAATTCTAAATAAAATAAGCGAGAAGCGAGAAAAAAACACCGCAGTTTTCTGGTATTAAAGGCTTTTTTCAAGCTTCAGTCCTTCTTTCTAGCAAAATTTATACCCCTCCCCCCCCCCCCCATCCAATTAAAACAATTTTGTGGGTGTTCTTGGTAAGATCTGTTGTCGGATAGTATGTTTACTAGAATAAGGAGCAGTCAGTAAAAAAAAAGTATCGATCCAAAGCATGTGACTCATGCTAAAGTTTCGCAATTCGGTTTAATTTGAAACCGTTCGGGTCTTGTTTCTTAAGACAAACCAACTGCGTAATTAACTCAGACACAAGACCATGTGTGAGTGCTGTTAAATTCCGAAATTAGATTGGATCTTGGAAGATCATAGTGATCTACTTTGTAATTGTAACTTTTATAAATAAAGAATGTTAGTTTACAAATTAGTATTGAAAGATATTTTGAAATTTAAAGTTTTAGGTTATATATAGTTTTTTATTAACAGTAATCAACAGACTGGTAAAAAAAGATGGATCTTGATTAGTAATTTAGTTAATAAAGAGGCTCTTTTGCTGAGGCTGATCATGGAATGTTCCTGCACTTGAATTTTTTTTTTCTAGACCTAATCCACTCTGATACTAAGACATCCATTTAAGCCTACCAAAGAAAAGATTGTTTCAGAAATGACGCAAGGTTTTTTTTTATCTAGCGAAACTATAATTATCCAGAGCCTTTTTCATTTTTTCTTTCATTTTATTTCAAAATGTAATACATTGTATCTTAATATAGATTCAAATATCTACCATGACAGTGTTAGTAAGCATCATTTCAAGTTTTGAAATGTTCAACGGCTCTCATTTTCAAATTTATAGGGAATTTTTGTTTTTACTCGTGTAATGTTATGTTAAAACGAAACTCCTAAACAGGGCTTCTGTCAACAAATATTGCTGAAAACATAAAAAACAGTAGTCACTGCGCCAAAAAGGTTTAAAAGCCTATTATACGTTTGACCATAAGTAAAATTATCCAATCCTAACTGATTGTATCCTAATTTAAATATGAAAGAACTCCAAATCCACGAAAATTCTCTATTGGTGCTATATGGATTTAAAATTTTCAGTAAATAAAAGCATTTCTTCTAATTTTCTTCGGTTATGGTACTGAAAATACTGTGCCTGTGAATCATGAGCAGATAAGTTCAGTATGAGGGATTCAGAATGTTCAACATGAGGCAAAGTACGAACAATAAGAATCACCAAGTAAATTCTTAGAAGAAGCATGTTTCAAGTCTCATATTGAAATTTTCCTGTTCCACATCACCCGAACGAAAATTTCATCTTTTTACTTTAATGTTAGGTCAATTTTTTTACTAATTGGCTCATCGAATCCAATTGATGCGTGAAATGTCTGTTTCCATAAACACAATGGTCACGTAATTGGAGAAAGTTGTACATTTTTATCATCCAAATGTTCTTAATGAGGTATTTTCTGAACTTGAGTTTTTAAACTTCATCATGGATCTTTTGGACCAGATACGTTAAGATTGGAGGGCACCCCTCCTTCCCTGATAAATTTTGGAGTAAATAAAAAGATAGATCAGAAGTTGGGGCGCGAAGGTCCGCAAACATCTTGGGTGACTTTAGGATAACCATTTACATCCGACATTAGTCTTTGGCTTCTCAATCTTGAGAGTCTTAGGCTAAGACCTCGTTGTGTAATTGATTATGTTTTGACATATCCTCTTGTCAAAAACTAGAAGGTCCCTACAGACGCAAACTTGCCTCTGCAGCGACCTACCCTTGTTCTACCCTGTTTATTTCCTTAATAAGAGCTAAGAGCACTTGTGACGAGGTCAGAAGAGCCAAGAGCTCATATGGTATGAGTTCTGGCAAAATTCTAAGAATCAATAGATTGCTTTAAAAGGAAATTCAGAGGCTTAATGCCGGTCGGGATTTAAAAAAATAGGTTGGTTCTTCTAAATATCAAAAATTCATTAAGATCCGATCACCCACTCTAAATAAAAAATACCTCAATTTTTCTAATTTTTCCTCTCCCTTCAGCCCCCCCCCAGATTGTCGAATCAGGGAAAACGACTTTATCAAGTCAATTTGTGCAGCTCCCTGACATTCCTACCAATTTTCATCGTCCTAGCACGTCCAGATGCACTAAACTTGCCAAAGCACTGAACTCCACCACCTAACTCCCCCAAAGAGAGTGGATCCAGTCCGGTTACGTCAATCACGTATCTACGACTAAATAAGCGTTTTCCAAGAGTTCCAGTTTCCTCCTAAACACCCCCCCCCAATGTCAACAAATCTGGTCGTGATTTGAAATAAGAAATCTAAGAAATGGTTTCCTTCTAAATATCTAATTTCATTAAGATCCGGTCGCCCGTTCTTAAGTTAAAAATACCTAAATTTTTCTAATTTTTCTAAATTAACAACCCCCAGCTCCCCCAAAGAGAACGGATCCATATCAATTATTTCAATCTCGTATCTATAACTTGTACTTATTCTATCCATCAAGTTTCATCCCGATCTCTCCACTCTAAGCGTTTTCCAAGATTTCCGGTTTTCAAGATTTCTGTTTCCCCCCTCCAACCCTCTATGTCCCCGGATCTGATTCAAATTGAAAATGGAGCGTCTGAGACATAATATTTTTCTATACATCGAGTTTCATTAAGATCCGATCACCCATTCGTAAGATATCTCGATTTTCAAGTTTTCCAAGAATTCTGGTTTCCCCCTCCAACTTCCTTCAATGTCACCGGTTCTGGTCAGGATTTAAAATGAGTTTTAAATCACAAGATCCTTCTAGATATCAAATTTCATTAAGATCTGATCACCCGTTCGTAAGTTACAAATACCTCATTTTTTCTAATTTTTCCGAATTACTCCCCCTCCCCCTAAATCCACCAAAGAGAGCAGATCTGGTTATGTCAGTTACCTATTTTGGACTTGTGCTTATTCTTTCCACCAAGTTTCAACCTGATCTCTCTGCTTCAAACGTTTTCGAAGATTTCCAGTCACCCCCCCCCCTTATGACACTGAATCCGGTCGGGATTTCAAATAAGAGATCTAAGTTTCGGGGTCCTTTTAAATATGAAATTTTATTAAGATACGATCACACTTTCATAAGTTAAAGGATTTTTAAAGGATTTTTTCCCATCAAGTTTTATCCCGATCCCTCCACTCTAAGCGTTTTCCGAGATTTTTCTAAATATGAAACTTCATTACGATACCATCACTCTTCGTAAGTTAAAAACACCTCATTTTTTCTAATTTTTCATAATTGGACTTCCCCCCCCCTAAATCCCCCAAAGAGAGTGGATGCGTTCTGGATATGCCAATCACGTATCTAGGACTTGTGTTTATTTTTCCCAACAAGTTTCATCCCGATCCCTCTACTCTAAGCGTTTTCCAAGATTTTAGGATCCCCCCTGAATTCCCTCTAATGTCACTGGATCCAGTCAGGATTTAAAATAAGAGCTATAAGACACGATATCCAAAATTCAAATTTCATTAAGATCTGATCACTCCTTTATAAGTTAAAAATACCTCATTTTTTAATTTGTCAGAACTAACTCTCCTCCCCCCCCCAATCTTCCCTAAACAGAGCAGATCCGGTCTGGTTATGTCAATCACGTATTTAGGATTTCTGCTTATTTTTTCCACCAAGTTTCATCCCGAACCCTCCACTCTAAGCTTTTTCTAAGATTTTAGGTTACCCCCTCCAACTCCCCCCAGTGTCACCGGATCTGGTCGAGATTTAAAATAAGAGCTCTGGGACACGATATCCTAGAAACATCAAATTTCATTAAGATCCCATCACCCGTTCGTAAGTTAAAAATACTTCATTTTTTTCTATTTTTTACAAATTAACCGACCCACTTCCTCCCCCCCATATGTTCAGATCGAGAAAGACTATTTATAATTCAATCTGGTCCGATCCCTGATACGCCTGCCAAATTTCATCGTCCTAGCTTACCTGGAAGTGCCTAAAGTAGCAAAACCAGGACAGACCGACAGACCGAGAGAATTTGCGATCACTATATGTCACTAGGTTAATACCAAGTGCCATAAAAAAAAACTGTTAATCTGACATAAATATGGAAACCTAGCATACCAATCCCGAGGGGTTCGACACCAGCTGAGATACTTCCAGACCATTGGTCAGGGTTGCCACCGATGTAAACTCGTAATCATTGACATTAAATAGTTCAGATAATCCCTGCACTAAATGTCTTATAAATTCCTGCTGAAATTTGTTTTACTCTATATAATTCTTGATTAATAATTCCGCCTCAATAATACATTAATCACAGACATATTATATCACATATATATATTGAAGGCGTTATTCACAAGCAGGAAAGAAGAGCAGGCTGAGCTTTCTATTGATATTCGCTGCTAACGGAAAGCTTCCAGAAAGTTGTATTATTCGCGAGAGGACAAGAATCGGCTGGATCTGTAAAGTCTTCCTGTCTAGTAGTTTTTTGCACTAGATTTAAATAATTACACTTATGACTTTAAACATATTTTGTGTTTTGTAATCAATTACTTCAGGAAATGGCTGGTATTTTACCTAGTAATTTTTTTTTACTACGATCGTTTGTACTAAAACACTAGTTTGTCGAGAAAAATTCATCACGACACAGAAAGCTTTGTCACTATTCAAACAGCCTGCTAATTTGCAAGTGGGTTGCGGATTAAGTATTTGAACAGCACCCCCTAACCTAACCCCCCTTTAATGTGTAAATATATAGCTCAAATTATATTATTATATAAAGTAAAGGTTATATGAAGGTCAGATTTCGAAAGTATTAACCTAACTTCACTTCTTGGGTGCGTTTTGCTTAATTAAAAAGTACCCTTGCTCTTTAGTCGTTATTCTCCCATATTTTCATAAGCCAGTCTTCTAAGCCAGCTTCACTTTCCATTTAGTGACTGGCACTTTCTTGTCACTAAGACATAGTTTATAGCAAATAACGGAGTGACTCCATTTAGCTAACTATGTTTTTTCTCGTTTCATATTTATTCTGACACACGCTTAATAAAGAAAATACTTTAAACGGAATATTACAAAAAGAAAAAATAATATGCATTTATAAAGTTGTCGTAAAAGGTGAATTTACCGGAAGGTAAAGACAAAGAAATTTTGAAAAGTACAGAAGATATGATATTTAGGGAAACTTTGTAAGAAAAAGTTCTGCAGAAACAGTGGATGGAGTTGGTTTTTAGTTATAAAAAATCAGCATCAAAATGCGATTTTTTTATGTAGACTATTGTTATCAAAATTCCATTTTTTGAGTTTCGGTTACTATTCAGCCGGGTCGCTCCTTACTACAGTTCGTTACCACGAACTGTTTGATTACCTTTCAAAGAATAGAATTTAGTGATTAACATATTTTGATATAACGACAATTTTCACATGAACAAAAGTGTAGGATTTAAACGATGGCTATAAGGACGAAATCATAGAAGTTGGCCGCATATATAAAAAGATAAGCTATTTGTAAAACAAAAAAAAATTTATAATTTTTGTTAATATAGCAAAACATGTTTAATGTAAAAAGTTATTTGTTGGCCATATTTGGGAGAAATGCTGTGTTTTATCTCCGTTAGACCAGAAGAAAATTCAGCTATGACCAAAGGTCACAAGATAAGATTTAATAACGATAAAATATAGATTAACTGAGATAAAATAACAAAGATAAGCCCAGACGAGACAAATTGAGCTTCAGGGTCAAACTTGAAAACAAAACGAACACAAACACAGGTCAAAACAGAATATAGAGACATTTTACGCTTACGGTGAAAATACACTCCAAGCTTTAAAACAGAGGCTTACCTGAAAAAACAAACACAGAAAACAAAATTCCAGAAACCCACATTGTCACCGGTCGTCTTAAAATTTCACTAGATCTTCCTAATTCGGTGCTTGTCTCTTTAGATAATGCTGCCAGAAACACTTGGAGATAAGAAAAGGCAACGAAGAAATGCTCTTCCAAGGATTTCTAGGTAGAAACTAGACTCCGAACGAATTGGTATTATTGTAAGAAGCTATCTGTAAAATATAGAAACTAAGAACAAGCATTTTTAGAGACATGTTTTGTAATTGCAGGTATTTGGACAAACAGATCCAAAACAATTTTGCCATAATATTATCTAATACTTAGGTTTTTTTTTAATGAAGTTAGCATATTTGACACATCCGAATTAATACTTCTATTAGCTATATGAGTTTCTTTTTCTGTCTTCAGGTTACGCTGCTAAATAAAAAATAACGTCAAATCCATGGTTTAAAGTTTTGGACCCAGATGCAGCGCTTTTTAGGCGAACGTTAATGAAACAAGGCCTCGTTGATGTTAAATAAAAAAAATTTGCTGTATACATTTTTTTTTGCTCTTTTTCTTAGTTTAATGATGAGAATGAGTTTACTTGAAACAGTTCTGGAAACTTATCTTCAAGATTTTAGCACTGTATTGAAAAACTTTTGACTTTGAGATATTGACGACAGTATATTGTTCTGCTAATAACAATTATTGAAGATAATGTTTTTTCGGGTAAGGACTGGTTAAAATAAATAAGTAGATTGAAATAAAGATAAAATAGATAGCGGTAAAGATATTTGTCAATAATTGGTGATCGTACCAAACTAGAGAAAATTCCAATACGTAGTGATACCTCCTTAGTTTTCATGAGGCCTATAGGCACAACTCGTTTCTTCCTTTCATGATTTAAGTTGAACGGCGACCCCCTCAAGACAAAGGTGCTATTAAACTTAATCGAGACGCAGGTGTATGTTACGTCATAGGGAATTATTACTTTGACGGTTACGTAATTGGGGATGAAGATGACGCAATCTTCCGTGAGTTACTTCAATATTGAAAAAGAGATAAGTGTTTCTACGTAAAGGATACCTTATAAATTGGATGCTTTTACTCTATTGGATGTTGAAAGCGCTAACAATGACGAGATTGAAACCTTAGAGCTCCTAATGCTGCAGTAGAAATTAAAAGGAGTTGCCGACTAAACCAAAAATTATGAGATGTTTACGCGATATCAATGAGAAGCAAAAAATTACGAAATCTAGTCACTTTGGAAAAATGGTTAACTTTAAATGATGATTTTTAAGAGATTCCTTTTCAAAGGAAAATATTTTCTCAAAGAATGCTTAACAATATAATCAAAAATGACTCTCCATCATTGCACTATTGCATGAAAAATTACATCAAGGCCCGGATGCCCTTACTTAAGTTATTGTTATATTACTTGACACAAAAAAAAAGTAATATGGTAGAAATGTTTTTAACCATTACCTAGACGGTCATTTTGCAAGGCAACATCAAATAAGTTGAACAAGTTTTGTGACGTCACTCTTTCTCCTCCTAGAGGAGTTTCATTTTCCCAAGTCAACATAAAAAAGATTTTTAAATCCATTTAAATTGTATAGAGGATACGCTGTGCTAATTAGAGATTGTAATCCCTGTATTATGGAGGTTTGTGAATCTCACACTAGAGGTTTCCTATGCTCCAATTCCCACTATGATATTTGTGATTAATGGGAAAAATACTTTCCCTGGCATGATTGCAAAAAACACTAAACCTGATTTCAGTCTATTTTTAAGAGACTGGTATCGTCGTGGTTTTAATTTGGTTTGGGAAGAAGAACCGGGTCGATGCTTCGATTGCTGGAATAATAAAAGAGTATGGTTTTTACACAATCAAACAGTTCGTGGTAACGAACTGTAGTAAGGAGCGACCCGGCTCAATAGTAACCAAAACTCTAAAAAATTGAATTTTGATATCAATAGCTACATCAAAAGAATCGCATTATAATGCTGATTTTAAATATATAAGTTTCATCAAGATTAGTCTTACCCGTCAAAAGTTACGAGCCTGAGAAAATTTGCCTTATTTAGGAAAATAAGGGGAAACACCCCCTAAAAGAAACACCCCGAAAATGACACCATCAGATTCAGCGTATCAGAGAACCCTATTGTAGAAGTTTCAAGCTCCTATCTACAAAAATGTGGAATTTTGTATTTTTTGCCAGAAGACAAATCACGGGTGCGAGTTTGTTTGTTTGTTGTTTTTTTACCAGGGGTCATCGTATCGACCAAGTGGTCCTAGAATGTCGCAAGAGGGCTCATTTTAACGGAAATGAAAAGTTCTAGTGCCCTTTTTAAGTGACCAAAAAAATTGGAGGGCATCGAGGCCCCCTCCCACGCTCATTTTTTCCCAAAGTCAACGGATCAAAATTTTGAGATAGCCATTTTGTTCAACATAGTCGAAAACCATAATAACTATGTCTTTGGGGATGACTTACTCACCCACAATCCCTGGGGGAGGGGCTGCAAGTTACAAACTTTGACCAGTGTTTACATATCGTAATGGTTATTGGGAAGTGTACAGACGTTTTCAGGGGGATTTTATTTTGTTTGGGGGTGGGGCTGAGGAGAGGGGGCTATGTTGGAGGATCTTTCCTTGGAGAAATCTGTCATGGGGGAAGAAAAATTCAATGAAAAGGGCGCAGGATTCTCTAGCATTACTATAAGAAAACAATGAAAAATAAACATGAAAACATTTTTTCAAATGAAAGGAAGAAGTAGCATTGAAACTTAAAACGAACAGAGATTATTACGCATATGAGGGGTCCTCCTAAATACCTCGCTCTTTATGCTAAAGTATTTTTAGTAATTTCAACTATTTATTCTACGGCCTTTCTGATTCAGGGGTCATTCTTAAAGAATTGGGACAAAACTTACGATTTAATGTAAAGAAGGAGGTATTAACGAGGGTACAAACCCCCTCATATACATAATAAAAATTAAAGAATATAATAGTTTGTTACGTAAGTTAATTCTAAAGTTACGTATATTTTTTGCTAATAAGAAAATTCGTTAAAATTAAAATCAATAGTTGCCTTTTTATGTAACCGAAAAATTGCATGGCAACTAGGCCTCCTTCCCCATCCCATATCTCTCAAAATCGTATGATCAAAACTAAGAGAAAGCCATTTAGCCAAAAAAGGAATTAATATGCAAATTGCATTTGAATAGTTTACGTGTGGAGAGTCAAAATCAATCATGCATTAATTCAAAAACGTTCAGAAATTACATAAAAAAACTAGTTTTTTTAACTGAAAGTAAGGAGCGACATTAAAACTTAAAACGAACAGAAATTACTCCGTATATGAAATGGATTGTCCCCTCCGCAATCCCTCGCTCTTTACGCTAAAGTTTGACTCTTTGCCACAATTCTGCTTTTTAAAACAATTAAAAGCTTTAGCGTAAAGAGCGAGGGATTGCGGAGGGGACAATCCATTTCATATACGGAGTAATTTCTGTTCGTTTTAAGTTTCAATGTTGCTCCTTACTTTCAGTTAAAAAAACTCGTTTTTTTATTTAATCGCTGTAATGAAACAGGCTACTATGATTATAAGCCTACAGACTTTATTTGGCTGTCCAGAAAGTGATTTATCATACAATAATTTTTTATGCGACAATGCTTCAAATAAGCGAACTGAAACATGCAAATTTTATAATATGAGTCAAAATAGTAATATTCACTTTTCGAAGAGATCTAATAAAAATAAAGTTAAATTATATTGTATAAAATGTGACACTCACTTTACGTATCAAGACGAATACATGTTGAATCCTGACAAGCTGCCGACACTTGTCGTTTCGGACGATTTCCTACACGTGGAAGAAGAAATCTAAAGGACAAGGAGTTTCTTGCACACAAAAGTTTTATTAATAAACAAATTTACGAAAATTTTTAAAGCACTTTACTTTTAGGGCACTAGAATTTATATTATAAAGGTAGGAAAGAGTATTTTCAACAAGAAAGTCATTCAATCGAGGAATACCACCATAAATGATAAGAAATTCACTGTAAGTATATCCACGACATCGAAAAATAAAATATAATTGTGCATGAAAACCACAACTTTTAGTTAAGGAATCTTGTTTCCGCATTCGATTTTGAATAATAAATGTTCCACTTTGCTAAAGAGAGTTTTAATGTGAGGCGCGTAGAACGAATACAGTAGACAAATAGGATAAAAAAATTCAATATTCTTCGCTGCTTGATAGATGCATAGCCTATGTCCCGTCTTTACAGTTGAAGGCACCAGTATGAACAATAATAAGGATATTGTTAACACTTTAGATAAACTCGAGGAAATCCGAGAGTATACAATAAGATTTGCATTAGGACATGTAAGGATCCAAATTAAATACATTGATTATTTGATTTGTGTTCATAGTGCCAAGTTCAATAGAACACTGCCATCAGGAGTAATTTCACAAGGGTTAAGAGTTGATTTAATATGACTAATGCAATAATTTCCTCCAATGGCTCGGCAAAGGTACACCAAACGTACTTTACCCGTTCTGACAATAGTCATATCTTGAGTACCAAACAGATCCAAAACAATGACACCATAAGTTTTGCAAACATTTCTTTGGTTATACCATTTTCAAATAATTGTGAATCTTGACCTAGGGATTGTATTGTGAATTCAAATAGGGTCCTGTAGGATTTATCAAAGGATAAATTGTAGAGTGGAGTTCCATTTATTTTACATACAAGAGACAAAAGTACAAACACGTTTTGTACGAGGATTTGTCCATGATCCAACGACACTGGCACTTTTTACAAAAGCCAAAGCAAGTTTTGAAGGAATTCCTTCATTGATAAGAAAATAATCAGTGTAGGTATGAGTGCTCCTAGCAATATGTGGTTGATTCGTGATTGAATGAGGAACGAGGAGTTTGATATTATTTCCACTAGCTCTTAATTTTTCAATTGCCAAAGCAACAAAACTCATAACTTGTTCTCGTGCATGAAGCATTGCCAAGGTGAGGGAGAATGTCACATCATAAGAAGAGCCAACTACTAAGAGCAAAACAAAATTGGACGGAGCAAGTTTTAGCTTTATACAATCTTTACATAGGGAGTTTCTAAGTTTCACTTAGCTCTAAAAACGTAAATATTATGCAAAGCGGTATCTGCTAAATACAATTCACATAAAACGGTTGAACCGGCACCACTCTATCCTACTTCCCCCATATTACTCGTCTTTTCGGTTATTTTTTTAGCATGATGGATGCTTTCATGCTGTCTCACCCTCCCGCCTCCCAAATGTACTTTTCGAGAAATGTCCGAATCCTGCTGATATAGTAGTGTGCTACGTCTATTGGATCCGTATGGATACTACCACTTGTGAAGGAGTTGAAGGGCTCTCTTAGCTCAATTTTATAAACATAAATATTGTGCAAAGTGGTATCTACCAAACACAATTCAGGCAAAACGGGGGTGATTTGGCAACTTTTTGTTCTATTTCCCCCATATCACTATGAGGATTGGGCACATGTTCTTCTAGCAACCTCTAGACCTCGCTAGGTGGCAGCTACAATAACAAATGTCAAAAAATCCAGCGTCAAGGCCGAGATCCCTCAGGAAACTATCTAAATCAAAATTGGGGGAAGTATGCTAATTGGGCTCACCCCCCAACTATATTCCCCCTCACATTCACTTTGCCGTGGTGGCGCACACGCACTGTCGCGGAATTTGGACGATGGTGCAGGTATGTGAACCTACAAAATAATATGACCTTACTAACTCATTGAAAAACTTCATCCTGTGAAAAAATTATTAGGTTGAAAAGAGAATGGTTAAGAGTGAGCGTTTAGATGTATTGAGACTACACTACCAGTTAAGAATTTAAACACTACACATTTGCCTCCAAAGGGATCCTTCAGATGTATTGAGACCACACTACTACCTAAAGGTGTTTTGAGCATACACAGGCCTCAAAAGGGTCCCTTCAGACATGCTGAGACCATACTACCTGTTATAAATTCAATGACCAGAAATTACCACGTAAGATGTTCCCCTTTACGTTTCAGGTATTATGATGTTTTAAAGAGTCTTATAAACCTACTTGGGGGGGGGGGTGTTGATGTCGATTGCTGCTGATCCAAAAAAGTCCACATACAAAAAAGTCCACAATTATACGATCGAATTCCAGTGCGGCCTGGAAAAAAAAATCTAAGGCTCCTCAAAACCTTCAGAACTAGCGGACCAGGGGCTGTTATTATTCTGAATAGGAATATTAATCTAAGGACTCTCAAATCCCCCCTCAAAAAACTTTCAATAGTAGAATACATTATTTTTAGTTCCTAACCTGAAAATAATGTCTTATTTTTTAGTTATTTCCCTGGGGTCTTCCCTCATGGTGAGGATTCCTGATATTTTCCCCCAGTATTAATATTGGGCAACGCCCCTCAAAACTCCTTCTTAGAGATAATAGTAGAATGCATGATCTTTAAAAAACTTATTTTCAAAACAATACTTTAACTAAAAGAATGGCGAAAAGGTTCCTATAGCAAAGTAAAAGGAATGAGCTACTTTTTAAATATAAGTGGATAGCATAAATAGTTTTCGGAAAAATTGTGTTTTTAGCAAAAGTCCCTTCAAAAAAGAATTAATTTTAGGATCGGGCAATATCATTAACCCCCTCTCTCAGAGGCAGGGCTCTCTTATTGTCCTAGAATCTCAGATTCTTGCCTCGCACTAGATCCTAAAGTATTAGCCTGAACAAGAACATACGTTTGTTAGAACAGATATTAAATTTTTTAGTTGTAACAAATAAGCTTTATGAGATATTTCAAAAATTTACACATACATTATGGTGAGCAGATTGCGTACGGAGAGCCGAAAGGTGTGTATTCTCACCTTGCATTGTGCTGGAGGTATTGAAGGCCCGCCAACTTCTTGCATGTGGGGAGCAGAGGATCCTGAATCATGGCCCTGTAGGGCGGTAGTGGGCGCATTCTCCCCGCTTTGCTCACGGAGTAGAGATGAGCCAGCATTCTCGCCACAGGGGTTGGGTGTCCCTAGTTGAAGTCCCTACATCGCATACCCTCACCTCTTTTAGGGAGGAAGTTCAGAATTTCTCTTAAAAAGAAATCAAGTTTTAGTTTTTCAAGTTGTGAAAAATACTTCTTTTTTATCATTTATGGAAATTAGTTATTACAAAAGAAACGTATGCGGTAAAATCACATCTTTTTTCCATAGAAATATATGAGCATTTAAGAGGCATGGAATTTAGTCTTCAGAAATATCCCATTGTCCCCCACTCACCTTAACGAGACCAAAAAAATACCCGATTCGAAATTTGATGTGTAACCCTTTGCTCTAAGTGCAATTTAAGCTTTCTTACCGTTAGTAAAAGCACAGAAAAATTTGAATTAACAAATCTTATAGATCATAATATGGCATTTTTGTTCTCTCTAATATACTAAAGGAAACATTCTTTACCCATACTTCATTCTTGGGCTTTTAGCAATGCTCATGCATAGCCGCTCATATCCTCGAGCAAATCATTAAAATTCTTATAATATTTTTGTCCAAATACCTTGAACCTAATTTCAACGTGTCCCCGCTTAAATTTAACTCATTGCATCCCACCCCTTCTATATCAATCTTAGAAGCCCGCGAAGATAAAACTTTTTTAAAGAAAAGTAATAAATTCAAGTAATCGAAAATAGAATAAAATAATCTAGCTAAGTGAAGGTGAATATGGGAAAACTGAATATTTTGACAAAAACTTTAACTTAATGAGTACCCCTTATCGTAAGTATTTTCTTGTGGGTTTTTTGTTCTCTCTATAATATACTAGAAAAAAATATGCACCTCTTTTTGACGATTGTCTTCCTCAAAAGTCAAAGATTATGTTTAACCATAGCACTCCAATTTGCGATTTACACGTAATGTTGGAACATCCAAATTTGTCGGCTGGTAAGAATCCCCTTTCATGCAATTATCAGAGGAGCAGCTGCCCAGCAAAAATTAAGCTCTTAAAGGACAGGGAAGTGTCACTAAGGATTTAACCTAGCGTATCTGCTTACAACTTTTTTAGCAGGCTGCTTCAAACAGCACAAAAGTTCTTTGAAGAAACAGACAAGAAAATAAGGCTATTCTATCAGTAATAAAAAATTTCATGGGGGATGGGTTTAGATATTTATCTAATATAGAGAATTGTCGTAGTTCAAATTTTGGTATTCAAACCTTGTTTTTTGATGGGGGATGGGTCTTAGATGTTTATCTAATATAAAAAGTTATAGTATTTCAAATTGGTCGAGGGAGGGTATAGAAAGAAGGACTCACCAGCATAATAGCAGCTGTCCGATAGAAAATAGGCCATTTAGACCATTAACGGTTCAACACACTTTATGTCTTTTTTACCAATCTGTTTGAAAGCAATTTTTATAAATTACGGGAAAATAAGATTATTCTATCAGTGACAGAACTTTTTTATGATGGGGTGAGGCGATTTAGATGTTTATATAATATAGAGAATTATAGAGGCTCAAATTTAGTTGGGGGGACATACAGAAAGAGTAACTCACCAGTATATAAGCAGAAATCCAATTTATTTTAAAATTTCTGGGAGCGTTTATTTTAAAATGATGTGGCAGGTACAAGATCTCGAGTAAGATTAATGGAAATTCTGTTTTAATATCTGTTTTTACATCCCCGAAGACAATGGAACCACTCGGTTTCCACGTTAGATTAGTAGCAAATGTTTTCCAGGAAATAACGGGGATTCTTTGTTCTATAAAAATCAAAAGTCTCTCTAACTGCTCTGCTCATAGATAATGGCGGAAAATATGCCTGCATAGAATGGTGGTCATATTGGGATGGTGTAGGGGACCCCTGATGGTTTTTAAAAGAAAATCTAGATTTGGTGGAATATGGAAGCCTTGAAAGTTTTTTAAGGAACATCCAAAGAAATCCCGAAGTAAAGAAGCCTCGAAATTTTTTAAAAAGATTCAGAGAAACTATGACATAACTATCTTAGAAATCCCGAGGTCGACAATTCCCTCGAAGTTTTTTAATGAAGATCCTGCGGGTAAAAAATGCCTAACCCTCGTAGGTTTTTAAACATAACATCCAAGGAAATCTTGATTTAGCATTGTTTTTTTCGGTTAAGAAAATATTAGGTAAAACCAAAGGAAAGATTTATTTACGGGGCCTTCTAAAGGTTTTTCCTGCACCCTTAGGTTTTTCAAGCATAACAACATAGAAATACTGAAGCAAAGTCTCGCAATATTGGGTCACCATCAACTCAACTCCAACAGACAAAAGTAAACAGTCCTCATGAGGCGATATGCACTTGTGTCTTGAAAAAGTTTAATAGTACCTACGTCTTGAGAGAGGTGCTGTTTGACTTAAATCATTAAAGGAAGAAAGGAGTAGTGACTAAGGCCCTCGCATAAACCATTGAGGCATTACTACTCCAATACAAGTCATGAACAACCAATTTGCACTACTTAAAAGTCAAACTGAATCTTTAAACTTTTAGTTAATATGGGCCGTGGTTAACCTTCTAATAGGCTGCAGCTATTGCGGAAATTCAAGCAATTTTAGTACTAGCGTAAAAAACAGGGGTTTCACGGTAAGAGTGGGGGTGGTACCCACCCTTTTTATCAGAATAATATTTTTCACTGTGGATGGTAATTGCACCTACATCGACTCTATCACTCTCAAAGCATGATTACGCAAGAAGAAGATGACAGCCTAACTTATAAAAAGAATTGCCCGGGATGCAATAAGAACACGGAAATTGAATAAAATTGAACACGGAACACAGAAATTGAATAAAACAAGTATTTTCCTAAAGAAACTAAAGACCGGTACGAAGCCTTTAAATAAACCAAAATTATTCGCTCCATGAGGGGTGGGAGGTAGTCAATACTCCTATTAATTATTAACTAAACTAAATTAATTAACTAAACCTAATAACTAAATTAATTTCCTACGCTAAAGATTAGCTTTTTATCTCAGTGGTTCGGGAATGAAAGCTCTAAAACGAGAGTCTAAAACCACGAAAACTTCAATTTCTTGTCACAGTGCTTCGAGAATCTTCAATTGAGCATTCTTTGAGCAGCCCTTTAGCTCTTCAATTTACATATGGGGAGAATTTTTCAGGGAGGAATTGTTGGTTGGGATTTTCCACGGAGGGAATACACCTTACCCCAAATTTGTCAGCTCGCTATATCTTTTTAATTCTAAAATAGCTTCAGAAAATTACTAATTTAACTCTGGCAAAGACAGTAAGGCAAAGTTTGAGAATTTTCTTTGTAAGTTTCATTTTCGCTCTTAACTTATATTGGGATAAAGCATGTTTATCATCTAATAGTCCGAGAACTTCATTTGAGTTAGTTGATTTGATTAACTTCAGACTGTATTATTTCCGGTGGCTTAAAGATTTACATATTGAGAAATCTGAGGTAAAACTTTCAAACAAGGCTCATTCAAACAGAAATTTGAAGTCACAGTAGCATTTTGGCGTAACTAAAGGGATCGTCCCAATGAAATGCAAATTTTCTACAGCAAAACAACAATTTTGGTCCAGATAATGCCGAGAAACCACTGACTTTGAAAAATCACTGACATGTGGCACGTGGAAAACTTTGCTACACAGAGAAGAACTACGCGGCACCTGTGGCGCTCCGAGATGTACACCAGACAGCGGGAAGTAGGCGATTCCTCAGGTAATATTTAATCGGTACTAAGAAAAATCCTGAGATGGCCATTCGGTTCAAAACTGTCAAGTAAATTTTTATTTTACCTCCTGGTTTTAAAAGCTATATAACCGCACAGTAACATATTCGTCCTAAGAAACATGTATAGTCCGTACCTAATTGAACAAAAAATATAACGTACATAATGAACGTACATAAGCGTCCTTTATCATCAAGATACTTTTTAGTATTTAAATTACACAAATGGCCCGTTTGTTCTCAAAATATTGCTATGCAAGATGGGGACAGCAACCTTGAAAATAAATCATCTAATTAATATGAGGTAACGCATGAGATAGGGGGGGGGGGGTATATTCTTCTATTTTCAAAGTGCATGGGTGTAAGTTCTTGAATATCTTCAGATTACTACCTTCTGAGGAAATCCTAGAGTCTATTTCCGCCGTGGAAAAAGTAGCATAGCATAGTAGCCATGCTACCTGGCAGTTTTCATGGCCCAGTGAAATTTAGTGGCAGATTTGGCAGCTTTTGGAATTCTGGCGAATTCTACTACTTGCAACTTTGGAACTTTTCCCATACCTGGTCTCTTTTCTAACTTATGTGAATTAACACATAAGTCTTCCCTTGATTAACAGCACGCAGAAGCGGCTTTCTGATTCTTTTAATTTTTCAGCTACTTCTTTTTCCTCTAGGCTACTGGACTCTCTCTTAAAATTGATTAAATAAAATGAAAAACCAGTTTTTTCAACTAAAAGTAAGAAGCGACATTAAATCTTAAAACAAGCAGATATCATTACTCAACCCTTACATTTTACACTAAAAACCCCCCTTAATGTGAGAAATTTCTGTTCGTTTTCAGTTTGATGATTAATGTTGCTCCTTACTTCCAGATGAAAATACTTTCTTTTTCTTTCTGTTTTATTGAATTTCAGACTGTTTTCAGATAATACCAGAAAATTCCTTTCTCTCCTCCCGTGTATTTTCCCTGAAAAATTTCCCCAGAAACTTTACTCTGCCCTGAAAATTCCCTAAATGGAGCCCTCCCCCCTGGAGAAAAATCCCCCCAAAAAAAGTGTTCGTATATTTCCCAGTAACAAATACTAAGTGTGAACAACGAGCAAACCACGCTTCTTAAGCCCTTTCCCCATGGGCTATGGAGGTCTTGTCATCCCCAAAGGAATAGCTTAGATCAAATCACTTTGGGGGAAAAGATGCGTTGGAGGGAGGCTATTTGTCCGCCTATCTTTTTGGTCACTTAAAAAGAGCACTATGACTTTTTATATTCATTTGAATGAGGCCTCTTGATCTTCTAGGGCCATTGGTTCAAAACAACCAACACTGGAGCAATACTTTCTTCTGGCAAAAAATGAAAATTCTACAATTTTGTAAATAGGAGCTTGAAACCTCCAGTAGGATTCCCTGATAAGCTGAATCTGATACTGTGATCAACAATAAAATCCCTTGACTTGTTCAGGCTATCTGCCCTTTCTTTCAAAAACTGGGCAACTTTTCTCAGGCAAGTGACTTTTGATGGGTTACACTAAACACAATATTTTTGGAATCGGCATAAAAACCACTCCTGTGATAGATCAATTGTTGTCAAAATTTAGTTTTTTAGAGGTTTGGTTACTATTGGGCTGAGTCACTCCTTACTTCCATTTCATTGCCATGAATGGTTTGATTGAATGTTAGTTCCTCTATCCTAGCATTAAGACTTGTTTTCATCACATGGTTGTGAAAACTTTTTCTACCTTTAGTTGAATCTATCAGTTGGATGGGAGTCAAGATTACAAACAAAACTACATGCATTTTGTTCACGTGCGGATTCAAATGCTAAACTTAGGATCCAGGTCGGGTGTCAAAGAATCATTGCAATGAGATATGACCAAAATGTCATTATAAAGCCCTATTAAAACTATACTTGGCATACCACAGCCATTTTGTTTTATTTAGTTGATTTCTTAATTTTATTAAAAAAGATCCCCAAGCTATATACCATGCCATTATGATATAATAGTAGAGGGATAATGCAAAATTTTGATAGTCCTGATGTATTTGGGTAAGCTAGCCTTATCAAATAAGGAGGTGTTTATTTCTACTAGTTAAAAAACTTGAGCCTTTTCAGGGTCTTATAAATTATTAATTGTCCTCAAAAATTAATTTCAGTAGAAATCAAGCAAAACTGATCAAATGTGTATTAAGTATGTTTTGATATGGGAATGTCAAATTAAAATCTTAAAGAATTTGAATGACACACATTTATTCACTGAAAACCCAATTTCAAAAATCATTGGCTAAAGCCTATTTGAAAAATTAGCAGTTAAAAATTTTCAACATGATTGTCTAGGCTTTTAGTGTCTCCATGTATTTTTCAGATAAGTATGGTTTCAGAAATTGCTTTTCACTAAAAACAGAATTACATGATGACTTTGGGTTCAGCAACTAGCAGCCTTTGCAAGCAAATTGGTTAAGACACTGATTCTTATCATAGTGGAATTCGTATCCTAGACACAATTATAATTTGTCTCATTCAAAATATATTGAAAACATTGCTAAGATACTCTAAAATTAAGATACTTTACTTTAAAATAAACAGGATATGTTAAGAATCCATTAACGGTTGCATGACACCAACAAGAGAAGTTGGACCAATTTACAGGTAAATTATGGACAGGCTATGGTCCTGAGTAATCCTTTGAGAATTCTCCACTAGGATTCATTTCAGGCTGTTTTCTGCTTTGATACAAGGTGTATTAGTCTCCCAGAAAAGACTATGAGCAGGGATTGCTGAATGGAAGGGGTATCAATGGACCCGCTGCCTTTTATTGTGTTGTATGTGTGCTAATTTTGATTAAGATTTGCAAACTTCCAAGTAAAAAAAGCCTTATTTTAGAGCCATGCAGTTCCAGTCACAGCTCCCAATAGAAGAGAAGCTGAATCGTTTGAATTAAATCAGGTTTCATAGACCCAGAAGGCTTCTCAAAGCTGAAATGACTCAAACATCTTTATCTGATTCAAAAATCCTTGAGCTCTAAGCAAAACATTAAAACTGTATTATTTTTTTTTTTTAATGCTGGCAGTAAAGTTGTATTTTTGAGACTTAAAATATCTTTACTGATCTTTTGGGTCAATATCTGGGGACAATTGGATCAGCTAATTTTAGGAACAATATCTTTTGGATAAAAAGACTGATCATTTGATGTTGGAGTCAAGGAAACGATGGGTTTTTTCTTGGGTATTAGTTTAACTATGAAAATTAGTAAGGTTCTGAGAAATGTCTAGAGAGCTGGCTAAGGACTCCTTGGTTTTGGGTTTATATTTAACCAATGAAAGCTCAAAAGCTTAATTTGGGTTTGCTTACCTTAAATTACAATATCCAGCAATTAAGCTAAACCTTTAAATGCCAGGTCAGTGATGAGGTAGGCAGGAACATCAAGGACTTGCCACAAACTATGCAATGGCTTAGAATACCAATCTTGATCATCTTTTTAAAAGCATCAACACTGTGTTTTGTAACAAGGAAATTCCACATGCTCATAACATGGTCTGAGAAGCTGTCACTTAGTTTGGTGCTGGCTCTTCTTCAAAATAACTTCATTAAGTGGTCAATTGTTTTGGCAGAATTATACAATTAGGATAATCAAACTACCTAAATTTAATTTAGTATTATCTACCTAATAACATCTCCCTTTTCTTCTGTAGCTGATGGAGGGAAGTTTGAGCTTGGGCAATCAGTGTCTTTCATGTCTTTTATGCACTTGATGGCATGTCTTTGTGAAAAGTCCAGTGTCTTCTGGACTGTCTTGCTGATGGGAATGTGAACACACATGCCAATACCCACTTTAGGGTAGATTAATGCTTTGAAAATCATCATCACAAAAAAAGAGGACCTGCTACTGCACTGAAGGTCTCTTTTACTAAGCCAAGTGTTTACTTAGTCTTTGCAGCAGTATTGTAGTTTAAGCACTAAAATAGAGATATCACTTTTGCCCACACTGGTCAAGGTAAGACTGAAGCAAGAAATGGATGGAGGGGGTAATTGGCTTTGAGTGTCCAGCAATCAGACATATCTAGTGCTGGACAACTATGGGGGTTCAGTCCAGGCACAACCAGGAATGTCACTAGAAAATTCTTCTGAGAAGGATTGAAAATTAATTTATCTTATTCTGATGCAATTCCTTCACTCTTAAGAGAGCCATTTGGTTGGTATATTGATTCTCATGCAAGAAAAAAGAAACTTGGGATCCAATCAGGGAAGAGGCTTATGGCCTAATTGAACTAGTCATAACACTTGAAATTTGTAAAGCAGAAAAAGGGATATATGCCTGCAACTAAATAAAATTAATTGTGTATATCATAACTATTTAATTTTTTTCTTTATTATATTCTTAACAGCATTATGACCCTCTGATATAATGTTGACATAATGTCAACATGAAAAATAAATATACAAAATCAGCAATTTTGTAGCCTAAGTCTATATCCAGGATGAAGGGAAGGGTTGCAAAAACAATTAAACTGGAAATAAGTCTGTTAGTAAGTGTAATAGAGATTTTTTCATGCTAACAACATAAGAAAGTTGTTATTATAGTATTTAATTTGGAGTAAGCCAAGTATAAAATAGTTACCATATAATTTGGTAAATTTGCAGTTATCAATATAATTTTGCTAGGATGAAGTTGAATGTACTACCTGATGCCTTTTTTATGCTCTTTCATAATTCAATAATTGTTTATGGGAGAAATCACATTTCAATTCCTTAAACAGGCTATAACCTAGCCTAAACATAACTCAAATTTTAAAGAGCCTGAAACCCTTTGAAAAAGATGTCATGACATCATAGACATCAAGTAACTCTTTTGGAGGAGGGAGAATAGTCAAAGTTCATTTTGATACTGTCTATCCGATAGATATAGTCTATACTTACTTAAACATAGAGAAAAATAAAAGTATGGAAACCAATTGAAACAAAAAATACGAGTTCACCTGATAGATCACAATTAATGTTCTCATAAAATATATAATAATAATATGGAAAATATGAAAGAAAAAAACCGAAAATGGTAATCAACCGACATACAGCCGAGACAGAATATTTCGGTATTAGAATTTGTTGTATCAGGAAACATCAATTTAATCTCATCTTATGTGTTTGAAAAAATCTGCTTATTTTGGCCATCTACTTTGAGTTTAACTTTATAAAAAACGGCTTCGCATGTCTTGTGAAACTGTCTTCCTAGGGTTACCAAACAGAAGGGGGAATTGCAATCATCCGTCATAATATTTAAGAAAGACAAAACAAATTCCAGTGTGAAACGTTGCAATTAATAAATTAGAAACGGTTTTGACCAAAAAAGTTTTTTAATTAGAGGTTATTATGCAGGTCTACCATCTCACTGGATTTTAGGAAAAATACTACAAGTAAGAAGATAACTATAGAGTATCATAAGCAAAAACATTCACACAAAATGTCCAAAGAAATAAAAAAAATATGAAACATAATTATATAGTGATTGGATCCCCATCCCTCTTTTCAGTAGTGCGGCGCAAAAAACAGACAGTTTTTCAATCGGAAAATCTCTAGAAATTGCGTCTTTTTCTATAGGAGTTGACACTGACCACAAAATAGTAGCAATGAAAGAATTAGCAATAAGAAGATAATCCAAAATAAGAAATCATCAGGATTTAATTTTTTCCGAAAACCAAAATCAGAAGGATTTGTCTTATCCTTTGCACGATTTTATTGTATAATTTAGCTATCTGGAAAAGGACAAAAAATTTTGACTTTTTTTTCAACTAATGCTATTGCTTAAATTCCTTGAGATTGGATAAATAAATTTATGTGCTACGTTTTGGAAGAAAGGATTCTACTTAATTTTCGTTTTTGTCCGTTTTTATATTAGTACTGCTGAAGAGCAATAAAAATCCAAGGCGAAACTGGCTTATCATGAGGAAACGAAGGAAAATAAATTGACAACAAGATCGGGTCTACGTCTAGTAAGAAGAAAAAAATAGAATTATTATACCAATATTTCACGTGTACTGAGAAAGGCGTCCCCATTACTGATAAGAAAGAAATTGAAGCAAAACTACACAAAATTGGAAAAAATAATAAATCAAATATATATAACTGCTGTTATTTCTTGGTCATTAAACTTAGATTCTGAAAAAAAATTCTGGGTAGGATTATTTTCCTTTGCCTTGTTCAAAAAGATCTTTTTGTTAATTCTTAATCGATATCCAAATATTCCATTTTACCGTAATGTCTTGATTAGTTTTTAAAGCAGCTTAGCTATTCGTAGAAACCTTCAAAACCACAATCAGGCACATACGCTGGATTTTATTAAAATAAAAAAAAATTGGAAGAGACATATCCTCAAAACATAAATTAACTGCATAGGAACTGTCAGATACTGTTGGAGTAACTACACTAATCCAAATATCCCGGTGGCTACAAGATTGAGCCTCCCCATGTACTATCACCCTGATTTAACTGTTAATAAGCAAAATATAAATTTTGCTCATGTTGATAAATAAGCTATCGAACAGAGTAAATAATTACTACAGTTGCTTTTATTTCATATAAAAAAGGCTGTACTGCAATTTAACTCTAGGGTGTATATTTAACTTGATTCTCTCGTTTGGGTTGTTCATTTATTGTTTGGCTCGGCTTTTTTTTTAGATTGAAACAAGTGCCAAAACTGTGGCCCTTAAAGGGTTTATATTCCTCAAATCTTAAACTGGCTATGGAAAAGAGTGAATAATTATTATGGTATATCCTACTTTTGTATAAAAAATAGGCTATGCTACAATATAACTTGGATATTTCTGTTTATCTTCATTCGGCCGTTTAGTTCAGAACAACTCATTTTACGATTGGTTTTGTAAATAAAATAATGTCAAAATTAAAGTCTTTAAAAAAAGTTCATAGCCTTTATTATGGTCCATCAATTCTCTAGAAACACAACAAGCAAAATTAACGAGTATTGGAATTATATCGAAAATCCAAATGGAATCAAGATTAGAAAAAAGAATTGGAAAAATTCTCATTGTCAAAAAGTGTTTGTCTCATAACTGGTATGAATGTTACAAAAAAATCGTGACTTTGAACTATAATGATGCGCATTAAGGTTATCTTGGGTTCACACGGATATGATTTTTTGCATTCACCAACAATTACCTTACCAAGAATGCAACAACTGCAAGTTTTATGACTTCCTATTAAAACAGACGCGATTTTCTAATCTTCGTCTATGTTTATGAATCTCAACTTCTTCAATAAAGTGGACACATCTATAACATAAATGCTGGGATCAATGACATACATACTGAAGAATCAGACCATGTAGACCTATCTGTTGTGCACTCTCAAGCTCAATGACTAAAGAAAAGGCTGGTAGTCATGAAAGCGCGGGAGAAGATTTGATAAAAAGTGGGAGTTCAAGGTAAAATTAGGTCAAATTAAAGCATATTCTGAAATCAACCCTTTTATATAGAGTTACCAATGAAAGCTCATTTTGAAATTATTGATCAGTTTCTTTTTTCTGCACTAACGTAATACAATAGTACAACGTATTGGATTAGCCCTGAAGGGGTTGATCCTGGCAATGAAATTTCGAGATAATGTGAATGAAATTTTAGGAGTGAAACTAAACTCCAAATTAGTCCACAGAAAAAAAAATTAACGCCACCACTTACAATAAAATAGAAATACCAGTTGAATTTGTTCCTAACTATAATTAAATAAAAAAAACTAGTTTTTTTTTAACTGAAAGTAAGGAGCGACATTAATACTTAAAACGAACAGAAATTACTCCGTATATGAAATGGCTTGTCCCCTCCTCAACGCCTCCCTCTTTACAATAAAGTTTTTAATTGTTTTAAAAAGTAGAATTATGGCAAAGAGTCAAACTTAAGCGTAAAGAGCAAGGGACTGCAGAGGGGACAACCCATTTCATATACGGAGTAATTTCTGTTCGTATTAAGTTTTAATGTCGCTCCTTACTTTCAGTTAAAAAAACTAGTTTTTTATTTAATATCTGAACGTTTTTGAATTAATGCATGTTTGATTTTGGCTCTCTGTGCATAAATTATTAAAATGAAATTTGCATATTAATTCCTTTTTTGGCTAAATGGCTTTATCTTAGTTTTGATCAGACGATTTTGAGAAATAAGGGATGGGGAAGGAGGCTTAGTTGCCCTCCAATTTTTCGGTTACTTAAAAAGGCAACTAGAACTTTTAATTTTTAACGAACGTTTTTATTAGTACAAAATATACGTAACTTAAGAATTAACTTACGTAAAAATTTTTATATTCTTATATCTTTATTATGTATATGAGGGGGTTTGTCCCCTCGTTAAACCTCGCTCTTTACACTGAATCTTAAGCTTTTTCCCAATTCTCTAAGAATGACCCCTGAATCAGAAAGGCCGTAGAATAAATAATTGAAATTACTAAAAATACTTTAGCATAAAGAGCGAAGTATTTATCTCCTCCTAAATACCTCGCTCTTTATGCTAAAGTATTTTTAGAACCCCTCATATGCGTAATAATCTCTGTTCGTTTTAAGTTTTAATGCTACTCCTTACTTCGAATTGAAAAAGCTTTTTCATGTTTATTTTTTCATTGTTTTTTTTTTATAATAATGCTAGAAAATCCTGCGCCCCTTTCATTGAATTTCTCTTCCCCCATGACATATTCCTCCAGGGAAACATCCTCCCACACAGCCTCCTCCCCTCAACCTCACCCCCAAACCAAAAATTACCCCTGAAAACATCTGTACACTTCCCAATAACAATTACTGTATGTAAACACTGGTCAAAATTTGTAACTTGCAGCCCCTCCCCCAGGGACTGTGGGGGAGTGAGTCATCCCAAAAGACATAGTTCTTATGGTTTTCGACTATACGGAACGAAATGGCCATCTCAAAATTTTGATCCGTGGACTTTGGGAAAAAATGAGCATGGGAGGGGGTCTAGGTGCCCTCCAATTTTTTTGGTCACTTAAAAAGGGCACTAGAACTTTTCATTTCCGTTAGAATGAGCCCTCTTGCGACATTCTAGGACCACATGGTCGATACGATGGCCCCTGAAAAAAAAACATGCACCCGTGATTTGTCTTCTGGCAAAAAATACGAAACTCCATATTTTTGTAGATTGGAGCTTGAAATTTTTGTTATAGGGTTATCTGATACGCTGAATGCGATGGTGTGCTTTTCGTTAAGATTACATGACTTTTAGGGGATGTTTCCCCCTATTTTCCAAAATAAGGCAAATTCTCTCAGGTTCGTAACTTTTGATGACGAAGACTAAATTTGATGAAACTTATATATTTAAAATCAGCATGAAAATCCGATTCTTTTGATGTATCTTTTAACATGTATCGTTTTTTTAGAGTTTCGTTTACTATTGAGCTGGGTCGCTCCTTACTACAGTTCGTTACCACGAACTGTTTGAGTAGAAATTTCAAATCAGACATCACCAAAACTATTTTAGATACATTGAAACATTCCATTGTCGTAGTTCTGTTGTGAACGGTCTTCCTATTAAAAGCTTAAAAAAAAGTACATGAGATAAAACGATCAAAAAATATTCCAGGAATAATGAGTGTCAGCTGTAGCTTGTTTGAGAAATGTGCAATGGACATGTTTTTATAGTCGTCGCACAGAAAATAATAAAGAAAGTAACGAACAAAAACTATATCATTTTCTTTGTTAAAAATATCGGATTAATAGTATTTTAATCCTATTATAAAGATTTTGAAAGACATATAAAGTCTGGCATCCACCGAATCTCTAGTCCCTAATAAAGACCACGAATCCAGGCCCTACTAAGTTTTACTACTCTATAGCTCTTATTGAAGGTTTTAAAGAGCACTGGAATAATGGACCAGCACATGAAACGGGACTAGTTCATTTCGAAACTTATTAGTTGCTAAGAACTCCTTTTTTATGACTCCCAGAATGCCGTTTTCTCCATAGATTACTCCCCACCTAACAGTAATCTGCATTTAATAGCTAGATGAGTGAAGGCGTACTAAGAAATACAAATTTATTTTGACGAAATAAATGTGACACAAGAACATTCGAACACCTTACTTACAAATTTAAAATCTGCAAAATGCTAAGAAATAAATTACAATAATTTAGGTTAAACCACACACATACACACAGAGATTTCTCATACCGGTAATACCCACTTGAGACTTTCAAAAGAACTTCACGTGTTTAAGGATCGTTTGTCGTCTATTGAATCGTATAAGCCGCTCTGAAATGAAAATACAAATCGTTAAGGTAAAACTTGATACGACCACTAAAACAGAAATTAAAATTGAGATTTAAGTATAAAAGCGCTTGACACTGATAAAGAGAAGATCCAAAACTCCATAGCCCCCTCCCCTCAATTTGAGTGGCTATTTCTGCCACAAAGGATGATAAAAAAAGGAAAATAAGCTTTAAGTTCAGTTCAGTTGATTATTAGATGAAAAAGACCTTGTTGCTTAGTAAATATACTATTTTATAATTCGATATCTAATAATTAGCTAGAAACCAATATAATAATTATTATACCTAATTATAAATACCTTATATACCTAATTAATACCTTATTATACCTCATTATACCTAATAATACCTTAATACCTTATTATACCTAATTATAAATACCTAAATAAATACCAAAGCTGGGTGTTAAGAATTTTTTTTTCATGACATGCTGGAACAAAGTCGAGTTTATTGAGCTAGGAATCGCTCGAGATCCGCGTCTCGTGATTTATCTATTATTCACGAATCTAATTAATTTTTAGAATGTTTAAACCAATAAAAAAATATCAAAAATAAGACGAAATATATTCATCATAAACACAAAATATTAGTGGAATAGAATTTCATAACAAGTATAAAACACATGAGGCCTAAAGAAATTTGTTTTTAAACCTTACACTTATTAAAACAGCATGAGTTGAAAAGATACTGCATCACTTTAATTTTCTTGCTGTCAAAGTTCCAAAAGACACATAAAAAAGGCTAAAAACTTCGAATTATAAACCATATCAAACAGAGAGACATCGACCAATAGTACTACCTCATATCACAACCCTGTGAAAACACAGTGAAATTTTCACCAAAAACTTACGGGCGTCATAATGTTCAAACCTAAGCGGCTTCACCGACAGCAGTGAAATATTTTGACTAAGAGGGCTTGACACGACACGTTTTTATATAGTGAGTATCCAGCTATTATTATTCATTTTTGCTTCTCTCAAATCCCATTTCTTTATTTCTTTGTTGGCGTTACAGCATTTTACGTTACAGCATTACAGCATTTACAGCAGTGACAAATTACATACACACATAACAAATACAATACAATACACTACATAACAATACAATTACAGCATTTACAGGCGTTACAGCATTTACAGGCGTTACAGCATTCCTGGTGGATGAGAATAATTTTACATTTTAGCTGCATCTACTACGAATCAGCTTTTTCACATCCCCTTTCCGTGGATAAATGGAAAATGACAGAACCGGCTTAGAAATAATTGTCTTGCTCTATTTTTTCAATTAAGTAATGCTGAAATGTTTCTTAAGAGCCAGCAGGGTTTTAAAAAACAGTTACATCCAATTCAGAAACCTCTGGGATGTTTTTTTTACGTTTTTTGTGTCCTTAGTTTATATTTAGTGAAGCTACACAACGTGAAAAAGTCAGTTTAGCTAACTTAATCTGTCTTTTTTTAGCTTTAATCGGATTTAGTGGAATTGTTTACATTAATTTGTTCTGATTTATTTAATTTAGCCAAGCTTAATCTTACTTTGGAAAAAGCCAGAAAAAAAAGGAAAATCCAAAAATAAAAATTTTCAAAATCAGTTCTATATTTTTCCTGGTCCGTTATTAAAATACTTATTAAAACAGACACAAGTAGCTGTGATGCTGTGCCGCATGTGTGTTCTATCTAAACGTCTTCTATTATCGTATGCGTATGGTTTTCGGTAAGAAATTTAAATTTCCTTCGTCTAAGCAAGCTGTTTTCGTAATTTTACGAAAACATAATACGTAATTTTCCTTTTTGAAATGAAATCCAAAATTAAAATGAAAACTTACACTCAATGACGCCCTATCTTCAGTAAACTCAATAAGAGGAGGTGGCGGTTGACTAGGAGGGGGAGGCGCCCGTCTGGACTTTCCATGGCTTATCACAGAACCTGTTCTTTTTGGTCGACTAAAATGAAAAAAAATATTAAATAAGAAAATTGTTTTGACATCATTAAAAACGCTTTTCAAAAATGGCATAAGTCAGAATGACGTGTTTTTGAGCTGTTAATATCAGAAAACATGTCTCATCATATCACTAACTGGACCAATTCAATCTAAATTAAACTTTTATATTCTTAGTAAAAGCAATTTATTAGAATAGTCAAAATAAATGTCTAGTCTTCGATCTAAATTATGACAATAATTACTAAACTTTATTAAAAAAAAAAAAAAAAAATCAAAAACTAGCCTTAATCAAAGCAGTAAAATATTAAAAAATCAAGAAGTTCCCCTTCCTAAAAATAGTGTCTTTTGGGTTTTGTCACTTTTGAAGGAGTTTACTATACTAGGCATTTGATATATACAGGATTTTGTTTGGAGGCTTTCAGACATGGCTGAACTGTACATAAGTAATAGCTTCAAAATATTTTATTAGAGACCATTCATTATTTTATTTTTACAGTTTTTGCCTCTAGATAAAAAAAAAATAAGAAAGAATTTACTGCTGCAGACAAAAATCTGCAGCAAGGTAAAGGTAAAGAATACGGCATTGAAATTTACAATCCCTACCAGTGTTGCTGATCTCCGTTTCATGTCCCTTCAGCCAGGAAGTTCAATGGGGGGTTGGGGCATATTTCAATGGGCATGTTCGCATATCCTTTCTGTTTACCTTCCCGATATTTATCCAAATAACCATTTAGAGCTGGATCGATCCTGGCTAAGCTTACAGTGACGCCATTAAGCCCCATTCCAAACCAAAAAACCAGAGACACTAGGACTTGAACTCATATACTAACGAACAAAAGATTCCAAGCCTAGCGCCTTAACTACTCGGCTAGACTCAACAACAAGGAAGGTGTCAAAATTGTACGGAATGAATCCCTGACAGATCCTAATCAAGAAAACATTCCAGAAGTAGAACCATCTAGGATCACTTATTTTGTTGTAAGTGTTCACCTTAGCTGAAAGGTGAAAGAGGTATGAACCACTTTTGACTCGTGATTATTCTAAAAGGAATACCAGTTATCCCAGGTCATCGAATCAAAACGCTCATGAAGCAAGTGTTAGTAAATGTAATCGTGACATTAATATGACTTGAGTATCAAAAGTGGATGGCCTTGTCAGGCACATATGGGTTTGGGAAGGGAGAGAACCTTCCTACCGTGGACCTATTAAGCTCTTAATCGTTTTCTTGCAATAGATAAAGAACTCCCTACTTTTTCTTTAATTTTTCCGAACGTTTTTTTCTTTTTGTGATCTTCCCCCTTCCACAACAGAAATAGAAAAAAAAATTCCCCGATATCATTAACTTCCCCGATCATTCGGCCGTTAAATCGGTGTTTATAGCATTAGTACCGCATACACCTTTGCAATCCTTAAACCTACTCCACAAGGCTTAGACACCTATTTTAACAAATCAAGAAGCTGTCCAGTAAGAAGGGAAAAAAGTTGTTAATTTATCTTTAATTTTGAGGTAGCGAACTGAAAAAGGGCTTTAAGAAACAGGCGGTTAAAAATAAAGTACGAACAAAAAAGTAGAATTTTTTAAATGGTTTTATTACACTTGGTGCATCAGGTGCACCAATGGTACATCATGCTCATAGGCAAACCATTATCAACAAGTCGCTTAGAGCTAGGCTAGCTCTCAGTTTTTCCTTCATTATTAAATTAAATCTGTTTTAAGTGGGACGATCCCAAATGGATTACACGATTTGCGACAGCTAAATGACGTTGAATAAATAGTTTTTGGCTGTTTATTAAAAACATAAAAAATTGCAACTATGAAGAGTGAACACTCAAAAAGTGTAAGGTTTTCTATCTTCTACCAGCCGGTCACAACTTTTTCCAAAATTTCTAAATTACAGCCACCATTATTTGGGTTCGGACCCCAAAGAGGGTTCGGATCCCTCTTGTCGGACCTTTTATTATGATACAGAGCTGCACTTCCCTCTGAATATTTACCAAAGTATGTTTCTATAGCAATTGCAAATTATAAATCCCTATTTTTCAGTTAGAAACTAGACGAATAGGGGTATAAAAATGAGATATTAGTAATTGACTTTGTGAGCCTACCTTACTGGTTGTTCCATGTAAGGAGTTGAATAAATTGGAATACCAATAGTTGACACGTTACTAGAACCGGGCTAAAAATAAAAATAAGTTATTAGAATAAGAATGCTGAAAATAATTACTAGTGTGGATGACAATAAAATGAGGGAAACCAGCACACACAAGAATAATAATTTTAGCAGGATATGTCTTTCTTATCGACAGTGCTAGCTTACAACAAAAGATAATTTACAACAAATTTGGATTTTCACAAAAGCTCTTTTTTCTACTTCCAAAAGTTTTCAGTTTAAACTCCAAGAAATCAAATGAATGCTTGTTTTTTGTTTTTATTATGCAAAGGGAAAGTTTTTTTTGGCTTCAGTAGACCAAATAAGATAAGACAGATCGTAGATCGTGGATAAGGGTTGGGGGGGGGGGTGCATTTGTTACATCTTTCCTGACGCGTGGAATTTTGGCGATTGACACTAATTTGGTTTTGATAATTACAAGTTATGTCGATCACCAAAATCCTTCAGCGTCACAAAAGACAAATTCAAGTGGGTCTTGACTCTCTATGTATTCAATCTTTTTATAGCTCTGAAATAATAGTTAGATAATATTTTCAGGTTCAAATAATGTTTTTGTTTGCTTACATCATCGGTTAGGTAAATGTATACTCTCTTACGGAGGTGAGGAGAAATAAAATTATTTTTGCTTTTGAACTTTAATAACATCGAAACCAGAAAACATAAATGAAAACCCACATGAGCACCTATAAATCTTTTAAGGGTAAAGGAGTAAGAGTAATTGAGGGCGAGAAGTAAGATAAACAGAAGTCAGGAATAAAGGAAGTAAGATGATCGTAAAAAACTGATTGTCTTCAAAAAAGATGGTAATCCCTAATAATTATAAAACCCCAAAAAGATACAGAATACCCAAAAATCAGTATAAACTTTATTTTCGTAAAATATATAGCATTTTATCCAAATAGTTTTTCTTCATCATATCAACGACTCGCTATTAGAAGTTGTTATCAACCTGGTTGCTTTCTTAATTCTAATCGAAAGTGACCATACTTAAATAAATAAATAAAATCTTTGATTATTTATTTAAATTATTCCACAAATAGAATAAAAGTATCTAAACAGTGTTTGTTAAGAGAAGACATTAATAGGAAAACAATTATGCTTGAAACGACTAAAACATGAAAGGAAGAACTAAAAGACCAAAGAAAGATCAGCAGAGCCGTACCCACGAGTCTCCTTGAGGGAAAGCGAGGGAGGTTCCGTTTTTTTTTATATCCCAAAACACAGATTGGTACTTTTCTGTTATAGCGCCTATTTTAGATTCTTCATCTAACTTGAACCTTTTTCTCTGACTAATCCGAATGAAATATCACAAAATATAATAAAAACAAAATACTTTAGAAACAAACTTGGGCTATATATTTACAAATTGGGGGGGGGGGGTACAGTAATAGCGGGTCTACATGCAAAATATTTTAGGTAGAATTATTCTGCATGTTATGAAGTAAGAATTGTTTTCTAACTTCACACTGTCCCAATACTTTATCCTCAGCCCCCCTAAGGTGCAAGTATATAGCCCAAAATCTATATTGCTTATCTATTCTGTCACTTCTCTTTGTCGTGTCTCACGTTAAGCTGAAAGAAACTAACGAAGAAACCAGTTATACAGTGCGTCAATGGATGAAGAACTTAACATAGGCACTATAACAGAAATGTACCGACTGACATTTCCTGTTGTTCAAAAGAAGATGATAAGGAGGATACAATTAGTATTTTCAGAATTTCAGACGGAATATAAGCGCCAGGGAAGGACCCAGAGGGCAAGCAAACAAAAAGCAAAGAAAACGAAGAAACCTCCACTAACATGCTTCCTTTTGGATAGCCTCCTGTACCACATACGCACCGCACCAACTAAGCCTTCCTCCTCCGTTTTCCTCCTACTCTCTAGCTGAGGAGGTAAAGATAGGGTAGGTGCAACAGATCTTCGAAGTGTTGAGATTTGACTAAGAATTTCTTGACTATGCATTGATGATAGTTCATAATCAATAGGAGGATGTATAAAGGCAGGCTAGAAGAAGAAGAATAACAGTAAGTGACAGAAATAAAGAAGCAACAAGCTGTGTGGAAAATTTTGGATTAATGTAAAACTAGAAAATAGATAGTAGTTTAAGGCACATTTCGTTTGAGGTACTTTTGCGGTTCTTTTAAATGAGGAGAATAGACAAGTTGCAATAACTTTACAGGAGATTATTTAGACAATTCAAAATGCTATAAACAACTTGGAGGGGAAGGGTCAAAGGCTCCTCTAGCTACACACCCGAATGTTTTTTGTTTGCCCTTATAATTAAGCAGGTGGCGAATCTAGTAGATATATTTTTTTTTACAAATTATATTAGATCAATAAAGTTTACTAACGCTATTCTAGGTGCAACAAGCATGCATATAGCCTACAGGAGTACAAAACTAATACCGGTACCTATTGTTGATACAAGTGCCAAGCAACGGAATAATGCATAAGGTACATCATGGCTACTGTGTAAACATCTCTTATTAAGGCCGTGATTAAGTGAACTTGAAAACGTCAAGGTTCAAAATTGAAGTTAGGATAGCCTTCTGTCTCTCAATTCTCTAGAGACCGTCGATTGTCAGAAACCCTTCAAATAGCACTTATTCATTGGCGGAAATAGCAGGTTAATTATACCAGCTTGTCAATCTGGTCTCTAGGGGCATTATCGACGATCTGAAACGATTCTTTCTGGCAAAAAACTTGTATAAATTTCAGGTAGCTGAAAATATTCTATGGGACTGTTCGAAAACAGGAAAATACATCGAAAAATCGTTGCAATCATCTTACGGGTTATTGTCTTTTGCTCATGATAGTACCAATTTTGTTCAAAAAGCAATATCCTTCATAGAGTACACTTGCGAAAAAGAGCTAGACATTTTCTAAGATTTCTAAGCAATTAGAGGAAATAGAGCAAAATCCTAGCAAACATTTTGTAGCATCTTCAAGAAGCTTCGGCCTGATATTAAAAGCGGTATCTTTCGGCATTGAGTACTTGAGTACTTTTTAAATATAAATTTTCAATTTTAACATGGGATTTTCGAGTTCCATCAGTTCACTTAGTTACGGCCTTAAGGAAAAACTAAATTACTGAGAGGACGATAAAACTGGTGCGTTTGTGCATATTTAGTGGGAAAAAAAAATTAACGCTTATTATTGAAATATCTGAGCAAAATTTTTTTAATTTTTGGTAGCAAAGAGAATCTGGAACATGATAAACTAGGACGAGCGCACACACACAAAAAAGAGAAAAAAATCAATTATTTGAGGCGTGTACACAGCAAACGGAGTGTTTCTGTTCTCTATACAAGAAAAGAAGAAGAAAGGCTGCTTCGTCAAGAGATGGTTAGCTATCCGTCCAAAGGCTAGATCAACCAACTAGGATTGGAGCTTCTCAGCCATAACTGTCCGTAAATATTGCCCTGGGCCACACCGCTTAACACCTACTCCCCCCCCCCCAAAATGAAATGGCAAGAAGAGAGAAAAATTATAATCAATAAAAACGTGCTTGATGCCATAACTACTATTAAGATGAATTTGACAAGCTGAACTTAAGGTTCGGTATAACTCACAAATATTAGCATTTTAAGATAAGTATATGATGTTGAGAGATAAAATTAATTTAAACCAAATAAGTTTCTTGCCTCCTGTTTTTGCACAGAAGTTTTTAGCTTACTCTTACAAATACAACACGAGGATTCACCATCAAACCGACTAGATCCTAATCTATGACCTACCACAAGGAGGGCAGGAGATCAAAAGTCGAGTTTGATTTTCATTGAATTTTGGCTAAATACGATAAGTTTGTCAGGTACCCGTGGAGGAGGAGGGTAAAATCGATGTTATCTACATTTTTTGTGTAATATACCTTTTTTTTTCCATATTTCACGGGGGGTCTAAAGCCTGTTGAATTCAGAAAATTCTGGAAACTGTGCCTCAGAGACCTCAAACTCAGCCCACCAATCAGGAAGCTTCTTGATCATTGTGTTTGTGTTTGGTATCAAGCACCGTTTACATGCATGTTTAGCCAAGACATCTTTTATTTCTCTAAACCCATGATTCCCAACGTGGGCGTAGTCCTCACCAGTGGAGCATAGCAACATTTTGGTGGTTTATGGGCAGAACGTGTATATTCTAGAGCCTTGCGTTTATAATTTAGAGCCTTAAAAAATACATTTAAAGAGCAAAAGGAACATGATGATATTACAATGACGTTGCATAACATGAAATAAGTTTGTATTCAGAAAGTATTTTTAATTAGTATGAAAAATGCCTAGAGGACGGCCCAAAAAAGATATCAAGTTAATGGCATTTTAAGCTTTCTTTAGGTGAATACACGCAAAATTAAAAAAAAAAAAAAAAATCACGAGGGAGCATCAGGATTTTTCAAATGTCTAGGTGGGGCATGGCCCAAAATCGGTTGGGAACCACAGGTCTAGACACTGACACTGATACCTGATCAAAAACGTGCAATAAGCAAGCCATAGTAGCTAAACAATTAAGCGAACGCCATTTGCATACGAAAAACGTGGAGATTTATCTAATTAATTTTTTTTCAAACTAATTTCATTAATTGAAGCGTTGTTCAGTATTTTAATGGCTACTTGTTCATTTTCTTATTTGCACTATCATTATTACAATAACGTAACAGCATACAGCCGCCTCCAGCTTTCCACAAAGGAACCACAGCACAAGGCTGTGTCAGTTTCTTGCCAATAAAAAATCTTATCATTGCATTTCAGTGCTAACCAGGCAAAAAGTGCTATCCATGGGGTTTCTTAATCTCTAATATGGAGTGTTGAAAACCTCCAGTTAAGGATTTTTAAACATGGAAATTTTAGTTAATATATTTTTCCGATCCACCCTCATTTTCGAGCTCTTTGAAATTCTCATAAATATATTTAGTGGATCAGGAAGGAGGAGTGTACGGAGCTGTGTTGGCCTCGGGTGGCTCGCTAGTCCAATGAGATGTTAGCAGTAGCATTACTTCTTCATTACTTTTTTCTTAGGCTTAATATCGATTTTAGATACCATCCTGAATCAACGTCAAATGGCGATTGGTTTATATAAGAAAAATTAGTTCAGAAAACACAGTTTTTTTTATGTTCAGCAATTATGGACCAGTGTTCACTCTTAGTGAACACTGCTATGATAGGCATCATGTACTATCACGCAAGCCATGATTTATCTCAAGGTTCACCCCTCTTCGAAGACAAGGTTTTGCACCAGGTATATACGACGTGTAGTCTCCAGAGTTTTCAGGCAATACTTCTTTCTACTGCACTCTAAAATATATACTGACTCAAACGAATAACAATATGCTATTATTTCCACAAACTCATTGCGCTACACACCGGCGAGTCTTGTTATCAATCCTCCTATATATTAAACTTCCGTTTCGATCACCATGTATATTTAAAATAATAATTGTGATAAGAAAATTACTAAGAATGAAGCTAATAGCTATGGAAATAAAATTCAATACTACCATATAATACGGCTGGGGCGGTATAGGTGGCGGTCTAGCAAATTGTGGGGCGTACGGCAGTGCTAAGGCCATGTGACCAGGAATCTTAGCAGCATAATGTGGCATACCAAATTCTGAGTCCTGATCTCTTCGCCATTTTTTACTGAAACAAAAAATGGCATGGAATGTTTGATTCAGCATTTGAAAAATTTGGAAAAGGAATTTTTTTTTCTTCCTTTATTGTGTAGTACTGATAGTAAATTAAGAAAAACAAAAAATAGCATCCTTTAGTTAATGTATCGGAAAAAATGTCGCTACATCTACTCAAGAGTCAACGCATTCGTCTGTAAAGCCTCACCTTCACTGGCAAATTCTTTAGCAAATACTTCAATATATCTTATGTTGTTCAATTTATCAGCCACGACTCAGTATGTACCACACATCACTGAGTTGTAAATAAAATTACATAAGATAAGTTTACGTAGACAACGATTACGCTTTAATGTTTTTTAAACTTTATAACTGTCTTTCTTGTCATAGTTTAAATTCTAATGGGATTCAATTCTCGATCAAGGTAATAATTTAGAAAGGGTAACCACGGAAGTCCTATCCTTATATTGAAGGGGGGAGAGTCAGACAATTATTCCTAGGGTATGGGGTCAAAAGAACAAAAAGTGCAAAATTGAAAGTTAAGCTACAAACCTACATTTTTTACAGTTAATAATCAAGAAAAACGGCTATTGACCAGGGAATTAAACAGGAATTTGTTTTCTCAAGGTGAAGGAGATTTCTCAAGGTGAAGGAGATTCCAAAAAAAAAACGAAAAATGTGCAAATGTTTTTGAAAATTCAAGATATTATAGGGAAAATTCGAAAAATTTTGATGGAATAAAGTACTTTCCATACAACTGAATACCAACGATTGCTGTTTATCGCAAAGACACAAATCTAGCCCCCCGTCCCCCCAAGAAATCGAGATTCCATTTGTAAACTACCCGTTTAGGCAAATGAGAATCTGACTGAATAAGACTAGCCCAGGGATGTCCAGTCTGTGAATCACGGGCCACACCGCGGTCTGTTTTCGATTTTTGTGTGGGCCGCTAGTCATTTTCACAACGTCGTTTAGTGTTAATTTTACCCATTTTCACCCGATTTGCACCCATTTTTCTTGAAATCTAATAAGTTCTGGGGCCCATTGAGTTATTTTAAATGGCAATGTCACCCACTGTAATAAAGTGTTGGATATCCTTGGAGTAGTCAATGAATATAAGAAAAAATTCCACATATAGCCTAATTTTTTTAGAATAGAGAACTGGAGTCCAAATTTGTGAGCCCAAAACGGGTTTGAAAGCAGTTCCTAGTTAGGGCTTAGACTGCATACTTCATGTAACATATTTACTTCTTGATCCTTCCCTCCTTAAATGGACAAAAAACGGGGATTAAAAAAAGACCTGCCTGGATACAATTTGCTTCCTTTGTTTTTGTGTTAACTCTCCACAGATTTAAGTCTTCGGGGAACAGGAGATTTGAAGCATAAAAACGTTTACTTTTAGGCTATTAATCTCTAAATTTCATCTGTTTGTAATAAGTTATATTGACCATTTGACTTTTTGTAATGACTATTTCCCATTTTAATCGAGTCAGGAGCAAATTAAAAATGACAATCCAATAATATTCATTTTTCTACTAGGACTAGAATTGTCTCGTATATCAAATTTTGTCAAGTAATAACATTCCGTATCAAAAGTAAGTCAATATATACCAGTCCTAACAGTTTCATTTATAAAATCTATTCCACGGTTATATGTCCTTGATCTTAAGTTCAGAGCCTTGATTGGTAAGCTCAACTGCTAATCTAGATATTTATTACTTGTCATGTATAGAATTATTTAATGTAGATATTTATTACTTGTCATTTATTACTTGTCATTTATTACAAAATAATAATTATTTTGATATTTAATGTAGATATTTATTACTTGTCATGTATAGAATTAGGAATCCTTAGGTGTAATAATTATTTTGATATTTAATGTAGATATTTATTGCTTGTCATGTATAGAATTAGGAATCCTTAGGTCTAATTATTATTTTGATATTTAATGTAGATATTTATTACTTGTCATGAATAGAATTAGGAATCCTTAGGTCTAATAATTATTTTGATATTTAATGTAGATATTTATTGCTTGTCATGTATAGAATTAGGAATCCTTAGGTCTAATAATTATTTTGATATTTAATGTAGATATTTATTACTTGTCATGAATAGAATTAGGAATCCTTAGGTCTAATAATTATTTTGATATTTAATGTAGATATTTATTACTCATGTATAGAATTAGGAACCCTTAGGTCTAATAATTATTTTGATATTTAATGTAGATATTTATTACTTGTCATGTATAGAACTAGGAATCCTTAGATCTAATAATAAATTTTGATATTTAATGTAGATATTTATTACTTATCATGTATAGAATTAGGAATCCTTAGGTCTAATAATTATTTTGATATTTAATGTAGATATTTATCACTTGTCATGTATGGAATTAGGAATCCTTAGGTCTAATAAGTATTTCCTGTATTGACGTATAATACATTGTCTGTAATGAAATTTTAACTTTCAATGATTAGTTTGGCTGTAGATCTGCAATCTTTAGGTCCTGACTACAGGTTAAAAAGCACATCTACTAAAGAACTTTCGGTAACTATCAGTACCAGACAGTTCTAAACTGGTAATTGATAACTGCATAATTCTAGACTACCCATTTTCATCATATCAGGTCGGTTATTAAATAATGACAAAACAAAATTGACAGGGTTTCATTGTAGTCGTTACATTTCTTTACGATTGCGGAAAGTGGAAGAAGCAGAAAGACAGAAGCATAAAAATTTCGTCGTCTCGTTTGCTCAATCTCTTTGATTTCTTCATTGTGTTTTTATTGGGTTAACTTCTATACCCGAGCGAGAATACAAGTCTGATTTCACCTGAGCAGTATGAAATCTTGGAGATTTTATTTTTACTTTTACCTTTGTAAAAAGAATTATCTGATGTATTTTCTATTACAGATAACTTTTAAGTCATTAAATACATGAAGCGGTTGAACAATGTAATTAAGATTGGGTAGTACTTTAAAGACAATATTAGCAATACTCAAGTAGCTCTTGGACTCGAGATAGGACGGTTGCTATAGTCACTATCGCCAAAGAAAAACCAAAACAAGAGCTTGAAATTCATGCAAATGACAAACTAGGCAACACACAGAATGAGACAGAAACTGCCAAGCGGATATTTTAACTCTTCCAAGCGGATATGTTTATGAATAGAAAATCGATAGTTTCTTAAGATAAATTTTTTTTTTTTAAACTATGATACTATACGAAAAAAGGAAGAGAAGAAGAGAGAGAGAGAGAGAGAGAGAGAGAGAGAGAGAGAGAGAGAGAGAGAGAGAGAGAGAGAGGAGAGAGAGAGAGAGAGAGAGAGAGAGAGAGAGAGAGAGAGAGAGAGAGAGAGAGAGAGAGAGAGAGAGAGAGAGAGACTGATATGTAACGTAGAAAAGTGGAAACAGAGACTTTGTTAGTCCCTCCTTGCGTACTAACTAAAGCAGACGATATAGACACTCAAAGTATTTACTATTTTAGCAGTTGACATAAGATATTTTTTTCCAAGAGGTATTTTAGTCTTTACTTTCTATTACTTCTAATAATTATCTTTCTATAATACCCTTGTCTCCGATCATCATCCGACCCACAAATTTCTTTATCTCCGATCATCATCAAAAGATTGGGCCTTGCGCTTAGATGCTTTGCCAAGACAGACTGGCTGTGTTTATTTAAAGCCCCTTTTCTCCTTATTCAAGGTTGAGCATTACTTCTAATAATAATTTTTCTATAATACCTTTCTAATAATTTCCAAATCATAAAAGTACTTCGCTTCTAAAAATGATAATGAGTACTCTGAACTTTTCCACGATTGAAAGAGATATCCTGTCTGTTGATTACGTCTTTTACATTATACTCAAAACGGATTTGAGACTTACCTCCACCAGCAAAGTCCGACAAGGGTTAAGATTATTATCAAAATTGCTGTCGCCGAAGCACCAGCAGCTACACCAACTACTTCTTTATCAATATCACATTGGGCTCCTCCAAAACTTCCTCTGCATCTGTGAAAGAGACATAATAATAAGAAAGAGTGCAACAAAAAGGACACTGTAATAAAACGGGAAGCATCATTTATGCGTTTTTATACTTTCCATACAGTGGGTGAACAGCTTAGATATACAATACAGGTATAAAAACTCGATTTATTTTCGGGACACAGTGCGCGGTAGCGATGCTAGCGGCTGGAGACACGAAACTGGCAGTCTGAATCTAAAAGATTGGAGCAATTGGACAAACAAAACAAAATTGCGTTCCCGCCTATGGTGATGTAGTACGGTCTAGTAGGTGCCAAGTTCAGAGCTCTGAACCTAAAGCTTCTCATGGGCAAGATAGGAGTTTTCATAACTGTATTGTATATCTAAGCTGTGAGTGGTTGTGAGCATAAACTAAAATATTTGATAGAATCTATAGTCTCCTTTTCAGTAATATGATATATATTATATCTTCTCTTTAAACGAGCAATAATTCTACAAAAGTTACAAGTTTGAGAAAATTTATTGAGAGCCTTAATTTTGGAAAAAAAAACTCAGACGAGTAGCGACATATTTATATACTTCAGTAATGTAATGAGCCAATGATGTAGGAAATCAGGTTAGCAGCTGGTTCGGTATTAAATCAGAAGTTAAGCAGGGTTATGTACTATCCCCTTCATATGGATCACTTTGATGGACTTTATCTTAAGGAGCATAGGAGAGGCAATAAGAGAACACAGAATCAAATGGAGAGGAAAAACATTACTAGACTCAAATCAAGCTGATGATTTAAGCATCCTAGATGAAAGTGTGAGCAAAATAAATGAACTTTTAGAGATTTTGCGAGTTCAGGGTGCTAAAATAGGCTTGAAAATTAATCGTAAGAAGACTAAGTCGCTAAGGCTAGGAATAAGTGAAGATGAAAAGGAGACATTGGGTAAAGATTGATCAGGTAAACAGCTTTACTTACCTTCGTAGTATTATTAGTAAAGAAGGTGGGAGCAGCCAATATTTTAAAAGTAGAAAAGCCAAGGCTCAGGGTGTTTTTTACAGTTGAAAAAAGTTTAGGAGAAATAGGAAGAAAAGGAAGAAAAGTCTTCAAACCAAGATTAAAATATTGGAAGCTATAGTGATGACATGGTTAAATATGGTTCTGAAGCATGGGCACGCCGAAAAGCGGAAGAAGATTTGCTAGATGTTTTCCAGAGAAATTGCCTACGGATTGTTGGGAACCCGACTGACTGACCGTATTTCAAACAGTAGACTGTGCGTAAATTATGGTTCAATACCACTTTCTAGGGTTATAATGAGAGAAAGGTTGAGATGGCTAGGGCACTTTCTGCGGATGAAGGATGACAGATTGCCCAGGATTTTTCTTTTTCGCCAACCGTCTCGGGCTAAACAGAAAGCAGGTCGTCCGCGGTTGGGAGAATATCATAAAGAAATATTTAAGTGAAATCGGAACTTCCTGGGAAGGTGTAAAGAGGAAGGTTTTGAATAGATTAGGATGGAGGAGAGGCGTGCGTAGCTGTGTTGGCTTCAGGCGGTTTCGTACTGCAGTGTGTTATTAGTACTAATAACATTGTAATGACGTCATGTACTAATATAAAAGGCTGCATCCATATTGGATCCGTAAATGACATCAAATAGCCAATTTTTTCTTAAGAGAATTATCAGTCTAGTCTGACAAGCTCTTAGGAATTTTTATAAATATAAGAAAATATGACAAAAGGACGACCCAAAAGCCACAAATTTATAATCATAAGCAGCGCAATAGCACTGCCCAAGTAAAGAGCGATGTGGGCACAATGTATTATTGTTTATTGTTTTTTTTTAGACCAGGGCACTTCGTATTGAAGGAGGTGTCGTAGAAACTTCAAAAAGGTCTCATTTAATTGGAAACCGAAAGGGCTAGTGCCCTTTTTAATAGTCGAAAGTGATTGGAGGGTAACTAACCCCCCTTCCATTCCCACCATTTCTCCATACCTAATCAAAATTTTGAGATAGCCATTTTATTCAACGTAGTTGAAAGATCTGGAAATTAATTATTCAAGTTTGACAACCCCCCAACAACCCTCAGGGCAAGGGTTGTAAATTATACCCTCGGGGCAAATAAGGTTTACATGGAAAGGGTGATCATATAAACTTCGGAGGGGGCTCATTGTATTAAAAATCAGAACTTTTAATGCCCTTTTGGGGTTCACAGTGATGGGAGGGTGGATACCCCCCCCCCCACACACACACACACCTCTTATTTTCCCGAAATACATTATTATAAAATTTTGAGATGGCTATTTGTTGTCGTACAAACTTCAAAAAGGCTCATTTGATTTGAAATTGAAAGGGATAGTTTCCTTTTTGATAGTCGAAAGTGTTTGGGGGGCAAGTAATCCCCTTCCCACGCCCGCCATTTTCCCAAACACATCCAAACAAAATTTTGAGATAGCCATTTTGCTCAAAGTAATTGAAAGGTCTGGAAATTACGTCTTTGAGGATGACAATCCCCCAGAGTTCTCAGGGCAAGGGTTGTAAGTTAAGCCCTGGGGGTATATAAGGTATATATAGAAAGGGTGATCGTATAAACATCGGAAGGGGCTCACTGGATTGGCAGTCATTAATTCTAGTTGTCTTTTTAAGATTCAGAGTGATCAGATAGCGACCTACTTCGAAAAGAGAACATTCGATTGTAAATTGAAAGGGCTAGTTCCCTTTTTAACTGTCAAAAGTGATTAGCCATTTTGTTCAAAGTAATAGAAAGCTCCAGAAATTATGTCTTTGAGGATGCCTCCCCACCGCCACAGCCCTCGGGGCAAGGGTTGTTAGTTATGCCCTGGGGGAATATAAGGTTTACATAGAAAGGGTGATCGTATAAACTTCTGAGGGGGCTCATTGAATTGGTGATAAGAAGTTCTAGTGTCCTTTTTAAGATTGAAAGTGATCGAAGGGTACACCACACCTCATATTTTCCCGAAATACATCTGACAGAAATTTGAGATGGTCATTTGTTATCGTATAAACTTCAAAAAAGGTTCATTTGACTGGAAATTATAAGGGCTAGTGCCCTTTTTAATAGTCAAGAGTGATTGGACTATTAAAAAGGGGGGCAACTAGCCCCCCTCCCACACCCACCAATTTCCTAAGCACATCCAACCAAAGTTTTGAGATAGCTATTTTGTTCAACGTAAATAAAAGGTCCGGAAATTATGTCTTTGAGGATGACAACCCACCCCAGAGCCTTCAGGACAAGGGTTGCAAGTTATGCCCTGGGGGATATAGGGTATATATATAGATAGGATAATCGTATAAACTTCGGAGGGGGCCCATTGGATTGGTATTTAGAAGTTCTAGCATCCATTATAAGATTCAGAGTGATCAGAGGGTGGATACACCCCCCCCAACCTCGTATTTTCCCGAAATGTATCTGATCGAAATTTTTAGATGGCTATTTGTTGTCGTAGAAATTTCTAAAAAAGCTCATTCGATTGGAATTTGAAAGGGATACAGCCCTTTTTAATAGTCGAAAGTGATTGGATGGCAACTAAACCCCCTTCCACGCCCACCATTTCCCAAACAAGTCCATCAAAATTTTGAAACAGCCACTTCGTTCAAAGTAATTGAAAGGTCAAGGAAATATGTCTGTGAGGATGACACCCTCCACCCACAGCCCTCAGGGCAAGGGTTGTAATAGGAACAGTTTGGTGTGTGAAGTTGAAACTAAATGGCTTGTTGTGAGGGATGTTGAACAAATCAAAAGAAAATATTTGCATGCTAATGCTGCTGCTTCTACTCATACTACTGCTACTATTACTACTATTTTTTCTTCCATTACTACTATTGCCACTAAACATTAGGCTACCACCATTAATAATACAGCTACTACTACTACTACTACTACTACTACTACTACTACTTACTACTACTACTACTACTACTACTATTAAAGCTAAGTATATACAAGGGAAAAGTTTTGGACATATAGAAACTGTATGGGACTAAATCAAAAGAAACTATGTCCACACAGGTTGTCAAGCGGACGCATCAGAAATGCTTCAGGAATTCTTGATGATATCTATTAAGTTGAAACTTTCAGCGTGTGTTGAAGGGGCTGCTAAAAGAAACCAAAAGGTGCTATGTGCGTACTGCTACTAATGCTGCTACAACTATTGCTACTGCACAAGCTAAGGGTATTAAGGTGAAGCTTTGAGGAATATTTAAGCAAATGTTGAACTAAATCCAATCAAACTATGAGCATGTGGACTTTCAAAAAGGCCACGAAGCAATATTTGAAGAACAACTTATATTACCAATTTGGACCTTTAAAGGTAAGTTGCGGAGGATTTTGAACTAGCCAGAAGCCACTATATTTATACTTATAATACTACCACTATCGTCAATGTAACTAATGACGCTAAAAGTATTAAGATGAAACTTTTAGAGAATGTTTAGGAGTTTTGGAAAGGTTTATTTTTTTTTATTAAATTATAAAATAGTCTGAAATACTGGCACAGCAAATATTTTAGATATTGACGTTATAATTGTTTAAACTCATGGTTATACCAATGGTTATTCCCGAAGAAAGACCGTGTAGCCACAATTCAGCAATGACTCGAGCCTCGAAAGTTACAAATCAAGTTAAAGAAAAGCTGAAATCAAATGTGATTAATATGGAAACAAGATTTAGGCTGGTAAATTATCTAATATAACTGTGTAAGCCTCATACGTACAAACACACTTTTCTTGCTCCTTCCATTCGACATTCACCCCGTTTATTGCAATAATCATTTGAGCAAGTTGCTGGAACACAAAAACGACCAGTCATCCTTTGGTCCAAGTCCTTCTTGTCAACAAAACCGATCTTGCAAGCACAGTAAAAGGATCCAATTTTGTTTCTGCAGTTGGCATTATGTGGACAATCGTGTAGTCCTATTTGGCACTCATCAATATCTAAAAGAGAATCAGAGAATGTGGTAGTCTCAAAGCTTTTTTGTTTTAAGAGTTTAGTGGTATTTCAGAACGATGTTAAGAGTTCAAAACTGTGTCATTAAACAAGATAAAAATTCAACGACGTAGCATCGACATCTTCCCATTGAGCGACATGTCCCCTCGATGGATAAGTACTCTCATATATATAGTTTGTTTTTCATTTCCGCTATTTTAAAACATAAAATAAATTATTTTTTCCTAAGTTTAAACAAACCAACGTCCAAGTTAGAATTCCGTTGCTCAACGAAAAGATGCAGATTAGAAAATGACATTACATGCAAAAGACAGCCAATTTCACTAAAAAAAAAAAATATATGAAGTATGTGCATACAACATTAATATCATGAAACAAATTAAAAATTATAAAGATCACCTTGTATATTATTAGAAGAAGCATATTTTATTTCTCCCATAGAAGGTTTTCAATCCCAGTGGAAGACCCAAAAATAAAGGTTTTATGTTCATTTTGGGGCAGAAATGCGATTTGTTATTTAGTTCATCGTCCTCTATATTCTACCTGCCATAGAGAATGATTCTGACACATCCATGCTTGCCCTGTGAGGCATACCTAGGTCAACACAGTCCTTTAAGGCTTTGATGTCCCCAAAATACATTAACATATCCATTGAACGACATAAACAAATTTCAGTCACTTCCAAAATTCAAAGGTATTAATGCACTAAAAATATTATAACATATCTTAGAAGAAGCATTATCTCAACTACCAACGTTTGAAACTAAATGCTCTAATTTGCCAATTAGCTTTAATCTTAAATAGTAATTTATAGTTACATTTAAAATTATCGGTTGTTATTGGTAATTGTTCAGCAAAATCATTTGAAAACCATATTAAACTGGTTTTATCCTCTAAAACAAGTACCTTCAGAAACATCAGGTCTTCAATCTTACGTGTACGGATAAATAGAAAAAAGTGTGAGCGTCTGAGTCACATGAAGGGCGGTATAACACATTCAAATGTATAATAACAGTATTTTGGTAAAAAAAAAATTATGAAAATTCCTTTATAAAACTCTTTCGTCCCCAAACACACGTGCTTTTCTGAATAGCACGTCTCCTGCAACCCAGAAAAATTGAAATTCATAAATACATGAATGAAAACGCAAGGCTTTCAAGACATAGAGAATCGGTAGCCACATAATGACTGGAAATTTACCTGCCAAGATAAATTTCAATTTTTCTGGGCAACAGTAAAATAAATGATTGCTTTCCTTTCAGTGGATTAGGGGATGAAGACATTTTCTTTTTTAGCTGTTTTTTTTCAAGTGTTTTAGTTCTTGTAAATATTTCAGAACTCTAGTCAGAAGTATAAATTTTAAGTCTATAACACTAGACTTGAAATCCTTTTGTCCGTGAGGACAGAGGTTCCAGCCCGATCCCGCTGGTTATTCGCTTGGGAACAGGGGCCACTGGCATGACTCTTAAAGATCAGCTAGAGTCGACCCACCTCTAAAAGGGTGCCTGAAGAAATCTGGGGAAAGTGAACAGGAAAGGTGCGCAAAAGCATAGGATCACTGGCCATCTACCCCCCATTGCACTTCCTGACTAAAGGGCCTTGAAACGGATATCAGCACCGCGAGTAGGGATTGTAAAGTCCGATTCCGTATGCTCTACTCTACCATTATTCAAGCTGAACATATCTTTATACTAATAAATATAGCTTGTAAAACTTCACGCCGAGATCTTGTTCATTCTCGTTTGAACAACCAATAATAACAGCTACTTGTAAATGATGAACGTCATACCGGTAAAAAGGTTTTTAAGTTTCTGAAGATTTGAAGGGTTTTCCACTGACACACTAGATTCTTAAGACAACACTCTTTCTTTATTTATAAACCCAAACTACGACCTGGCAAAATCCGAATCCATAGTTGTTTTTTTTTTTTTTTTTTTTTTTTCAGGAAAGTTGTCAAATCATAATCTAGATCATGAAGCCGCAATCCAGATTGTCAGCGGAGCAGAGTTGTCATGATCTAGATTGTCAACTAAAGACAAAGTTACGATCCAGACTATGAATTTACAATCCAGTTCGTCAGAGGAAAATCCCTTTGATTTTTGATATTTTATCCTCTAACAAACAAAGTTAAATGTGAAAAAAAAAGGTCTATCTGCGTTTCTAAGAGATACAATACACATTCAGCAAAGAGCCGCTGATCCTGTGCTACAAAACCAATTAAACTGACAAACTTTGTCATCCTATCACATAATCTAACTTCTGGTGCATATCTTAAAGCCACGTTATAGAACGATTAAATCCAAATTTGTCTTTACCATCAATCGCAATAACTGGGCTTTGCGACCCCTCCACAAATAACTGACTAGAACCAAGACGATTGCTAAAACCTTCAATTGTATTAGTTATCTGACGCTGAAGTTCACTTCGAAACGAGGGGCTGGATGTAATTGGTGATGCTTCGAAACTAACAGTAATATTAGCAGCCATCCTGTCTTTGTATTCCATAAAGCCCATCACTTTTGAATCCATGTAAAGTGGTAATAAGGAACGAGCAAGGAGTGAGTCGATCTAAAAAAAAATCCAAGTGGCATTATACATGAATGCAGGCTTATCTTAGTTTTGACAACATTTTTAGATAAAATAAATTTTAGCAGGGGGTAGGGGTAAAACTAGGGTCTAGGGGGAAACTAGGGCCTGGGAGGGGCAGTTGCCCCCTCTGCCCCATAGAAAATTACACCCTTGACCCCAACCCCTTGCCGCTTAGTAATTGGAGACATGTAGGCTCGCAGTTCTGAAACTACTCAAAGTTGTATATACGAGATGGATTACTTATCATTATACTTGCTTGTTCAAATTATTTACTTGGCAATTCCACTGTAATTTTCTCTCCATAAGTAAGATTTCGCATCCAAAGAGGAGGAAAGACAAATGAAAACAGTTCTGAAGGAGAATTCAGGCAATTCTTCCCAAAATTTTTGAAGTGAAAACAAAATATGGTTTCATCTTTATTGCGTCAATTATTTAGTGAATAAAACAAAATAAGTTATTATTATATAATTTAACATAAAAAAAGCGTTGTGATAATAAACAACATATTTGGGCGTGGCAATTATAGAGACATCAGCCTGGTTTCAGTAGGTAGAGAACTGCTTAGTATGATGACACTTTCTAGACTTAGAAATGCTGCAGATAAAGTTTTAAAGAGAAGAACAGTGTGGTTTTAGGAAGGGTCGACGAAATTTTCACGCTTAAATTTATAATTGAGAAGTGCCTGAGTCATCAAACACCTTTATTCCTCAGTTTTATACATATGAACAAGCGTTTGATTCAGCTGATGGACGATCTTTCGCGAATGTCCTATCATTGTTTGATATACCAGACAAACACATTAAAGTGATTAGTGCCATGTGCAAGAAAAACATCGCTGGGATTAAGGTAGGAAATGATGTTTCGTATTAAAGCAGGAGTTAAGCAGGGTTACATTCTATCTTTATTTATATTGATTTTTTTATGGACTTTGTATTAGGGAACACAGCAAAGGCAATGGAAGAACAGATAATAAATTGGGGAAGTAAAACTCTCGTGAACTTACATTATATTGATGATTTAAGCATCCTAGGTGAAAGTGTTAGCAAAATGAATGAATTTCAAGAGGTTCTAGGCTTTCCACGGTTCAGAGTGCTAGAATATGTTTGAAAATTTCAGTTAAGAAGACTAAGTCATTAAGAACTAGGAACACTTGAAGATAAAACGGTGATGTTGGGTGACGAGAAGATCAATCAAGTGGACAGTTTCACTTACCTAAGTAGTATTATTAGTAAAGATAGTGGCTGTATTGAGTTGTTAGTAGTAGTAATAGCATATATTTTGCCATTTTAATGGTAGGACAAAAGAATAAATAAAACTTACCGCGAGCTTCGTTTCGTCTTTAAGTTCCTTGTATCCTGAAGAGAGAGGGTCAGCATAATCTTTTTTGAATGTTAAAGGTCTTCCAGAAAACCTGTCAACTTTCAGCGATAGAGCCAAGTTGATGAGCTCTAAAATGCAATTTTAGACAGTTAGTAAAATATTTTTGAAATAATCAGAATTGTAAAATATACAACAACAACGAGTTTTTCAACATAAGATAGGAGCTGTTTACTATCAAAAATCTGTACTGCTAATTTGTTAAATATAATTGAAATAAAAAATAACTAAAAAAATATATAAGAAAATCACAAGATTAAAAAGGGTTAATTTAAGCTGCAAAAACGATTAAAATAATTACTACTTAATTGTGAGGTTTTTCTAAGGTTTAAAGCTAAGATACGGGCTATTTTCCAGCGGCAATCTTGACCGCTATCAAATATTTCGATATTAATAAAAGACTGAATTAAGAGCGAAGAAGAAAAATTGACGGAACATTAAGAACAAACAACAATAAGGATAAATTTCATACAGTCAATTTAAAATTATGCTTTCCCCATCATGTTTCGTTGTCATTCATCGAGCAATGTCAGTATGGTCTTACAGCCAATTCATAATAAAATACTGTCCTAGTGACAACAAAGACTGCTTTTTAAGTATCCCAATGGTACTTTTGATAATGTTACACTGGCGATTAATCACCCGATTTTGAAAAATTCGGGTGGTTATTAATATTTTTGAAAAATATTTAATTAAAAGATTTTACTGAAAAAAGAACCTCTATGTACTTTAAATTTTACTCGTATTTTGTATCTTAATGAAAAAAAAAAAAAAAACAAATCTTGACCTAACCCCTCCTCCAATATTATCTTGAATTGGCACCATTACTTGAATAATTTTGAATAATTTAGCTTCTAAATATTACAACTACTTAGCTTTACATTAGGCTTTACATACAAAGCTTGACAACGCATTTCAGAGAAATTGATCTTGCAAAGCTATGTACTAAAAGCTGAAATATGGACTATTATGTGACTTATCAGTGAGATGTATTATTTCCCTTAAACAGAACATGTGATATTGTCCTTACTTAATTTATTTATTTTATTTTTATTGTTAGGAGTTTAAATTAACAAACTATTTGGAACTAAATTAGTTTAAAAAAATATTTAGAACTAGAATATTTGGAGGACAAAGAAAAAAATCAAAGGAAAGAAGACAGTAAAGAAAACACAGATGAAAAAGCTTGGATATGGCGAACAGACATCCAAATTGTGGATTCCACAATGTCATCTGTAGCACAGAAAAAGAGAAAACGAGCAGAATAGACAGACTATTACAGTTCCCCCAATGTAGAGGAGTCATCATACCAACACAGCCGAGTCTTAGGTTTTTCCTTCCCCAACCAGTACGACAGACACAAGAGGCTCCATATTTGTCCGTGTTGCACGTCTCTCCCACTTCACATGTAGAATCATCACCTTCCAGACACGTATCAATCCTAAAAATAGAAACAAGGTAAAAAAATACCATTGTGACAAAAACCAAAAGGTGGATCTAACATTTTGAATACTCATCGAGGAGCAAAAAGAGGCTTTGGAATAGTTTGCTGGGAACAGTTTTTCAAACAATTTATTGGGAAACTTTCCTTAGAGAATAAACACAAAAATATATTAACAAAAAAACTGTGTGCTGCCAAAAAATACTGGTTAATTTTTGGTATTTAATATTGAAAAATATACCCGGTAGCCTTTCAGCTAGGAGTGATACAACGGTTTTGCTCAAATCTGCGGATCTACCTTTCTCTTTTGTAAAAATGAAACACCATTCCCTTTTTAGGCACCCCTGCAAATGTTTCTAGTTAAAGACTGGTTTTCCCACTAGAAGAATCTTTGGAGTACAACAGTTCATTGTTCGCAAGTTACCAATGCACCCTTTAGCCTTTGTCATGTAATAATTAATGAGTTTGTTATTTTCTTTAATTGATTGAATTTGCTCTTATTTATATATATGATCAACCAACTGAATAAGTCATTGACAAATACAATATTCTACATTTAAAAAGCGTAAGAAACGGATAGATCTATTTTGTATTTATTTTCAAACTTTATTTTATAGAGGAAAATGCACTAATAATGAAGTTATAATACAGTAAGTTATGATGAATAACAGATCAGCATTAAGCTTCAAAATCAAACTACCCTTTATATGAGATTAAATTAAAAATCAGTATACACCAAGAATATTATTTTGCGTCAAAAATGTCGACACTCATTACTTAACACAATTTTTCTTGTCCATTACATCAAAAATGGTACCCAAGGAACTGTTCCCTAGGAAATTTGCATGTTTTCATGAAGTTTTTTGGTAGCTTAAATAAATGGGCTATCTGTTAATCTTTGGCTATTATGAAATTGAGACAAAAAAGGCAAAAACGGTAGTCTATTAGGGAGTAATCTTGCGCAATAGGTAAAAATTCCTAGTAAAGAAAGAATTTTAACAGAGTTTTCGTTATTTTATACCATTATTATTAAGGAGTGACGCGGATGCTGGGAGAATTTGAGGAATCAGCTTAAAGATATTTTGGGTAAAAACAAAATCAGAGATTCCTAAACTAACAAGCTCAAAAAGGAAGAAATACTTTGAAACAAAAATTAAGCCTGTTTTATTTTTATCGAAAAGAAATATCCTACATGAATTTCGGTTACACATAATTAAAAACCGAGAAAATATGCACAAAATGAAAACAAAATCTACAAAAGAACCTGATATAAACTTATTCAGATTATTCTTCCAAATGCTAAATCTTATTGCCAAATGCATAAGTATGCAAATAAGAACAAGGTAATTCTGAATTTCGAAATGCTCGTGAAACAAAACGTCACCTTTTAAACAGTAGAAAGACCTGTACTATTTTTCAAATATGGACAATATTATAGCAGCTGAATCAGTTGAGAAGCATAGTTTTCTTTAAAAGTTCATTATACACAGTTGTAAACACCTCATCACAGCGCATAGCCACCTGTGCCACCGGAGGTGAATACAGTGCTAATAATCAAATTGAAAAAAGCATCTTCTTTTTCTAAAAAATATCTTCAATTTAATTTTTAATAATAAAACCCAACTATGAATAAGTGGTAGTTGAAGCAAATTATGCCTGAATTCTAGAGATGGGATATATACGGCACAATTTGAAGATAACTACTTCTACTTCTAACAACAATTCACTGCTACACCAAGTCATTAAGGGTAACACAGCTACGCACACTCCTCCTCCGTCTCAATCTATTCAAAGGCTGCCTTTTTACATCTTACCAAGAAGTTCCCATTTTCCCTTAATTCTTTCCTTGCAACATCCTTTTAACACATTCGGAGGTGAAAAACCTTTCGAATTTGAAGATAATACATCTACTAATTCCAACAAAATTTTAGAATCACAGCTTAGAATGTTTCCTTTGGTAATTATTTTAGTGCTTGAAAAATGCTAGAGCGTAAACAAATTTGAAGTGATATAAGCTACTTTTAAAACTTTAGCAAAACAGAGGAGCTGATTGGCTCAAAAGTAATTGGTGGCCAAGCTTAAAGTGAATAGCATAGACGGTGCTGTATATCTATATTATTGCCAGACAGGGGTACTAATTCAGGAGAGTATAAGTGGAAAGGGAGAGAGAAGTAATTTTTTGAAATTATTTTACAGACTATACAAAAACTACATTTTCCAATATGTAGGAGAGGTAGGGGCATTTCTTTTTAATGAAAACATGACATTAACCAAAACGCTAGTGACTTTATGAAAGATGAAAACTTTTAAGATATCGGCAGTCTAGAATGGCAGGGCTCCATAAAAAGTGCACATTCAATTATAATGTAATTTCAAAAACTGGATGATATACTTCAGGAGGTGCTGAAAAGCTCAAGCAACAGCGCGTAATTTGCTTTGAGGCAGAGGGGGACAACTACCCCCTCCAGACCTCATTTTCCAGCTAAAATTTCATTTCTGCAAAAAAAAATTGTCGAAAATAAGGTAAGACTGCATAATCCAAATATCCAGGGAAACAGGTCAGTTTTGTTTAGTATATGTTTCCCCTTATGGTACTATATGGCTCATTTTTCCTTTTTCACTGTCATTTTCACTTGATTTGGGAAAATTAGCCTAACTTCGGGTCAACCAACAGCTTGAAAGTTACTTTTTCATGATATAGTCTACTTTAACACTGAACAATATCAATCAGCAGCTTCAATAAGTTACAAACTCAATAGCGTCATTATAATTATGGCAATTTCTTACTTATCACGATAATTTTTGGTGTCGGGTAGCTAATGTAGAGTTTTGACCGATTTGTTTACGCTTACTTTAACATTTATACCAACACCATAAATAATCTGTTAATCTTGAAGAATCAGACTTTCCAATATTTTGCTAGATTACAATCAAGCACCATCTGCATTATTCACTTTGAGCTATTGACCATTCAATTTCTTGAAAATCAGCTCCTCTATTTCGCTAATTACTTTTAATCCTTTATCAGCTCTATTTATTTTTAGTTAAAGGATGCCATATATAATTTCAGGATTTAACTTTGCCACGAGTTGACACTTGTGTGTAACAGTTTTGATAATAAAAATAATGAGAAGGTTAAAAAAAAATACTTACCTTAATGGCGATTCATCTCCACTAGGGGATTGACTGGAGGTAAAACTAACAGGCTTCTTAATGGGGCTTTCTTCAATCTCGAATGTCTGAAAATATTGACAATTACTAAAATGACGCACACAGTTTATCAAATGGAAAAACAGTGTTACTTATTATTGCTACTACAAACTCATCACAGCTTCAAGCCACCAAATTGCGTAAGTTCGTCAACTCTACTGCTTTTGTCTTGTTTTAAGTTTCTGCTAGAACGGTTTCCTATAAAGTATCTCCATATTTTAGTTGATGATAGTAAAATTATCCCAGCCGAGTATCCCTCCACTTGCAATAAATATCGTACCACAATGGTACAGGAGTACTTGCATACATCTAGGATTACAATCAAATGAGTCGACAGATTATCAAACCTAGTTAAAGATTTTTGCCGTTACAAGGATCAATTGGCAGAACTTTAAGAAGAAGTATTAGCTTGCAAGTTTTTGCTGGTATAGACTGCAGATCAAAAGATTTTCAGAATTCGTCCCGTGTATCACTGATCATGGACTTGAATAGATGCAGTGTTTCTGCATGCACAGATGGAACACCCATCATGACGGGTTCACCCTCCCATTAGACACTTACGACTCGAACTCTTTTGCCGATAAGAATCAGCTTGTTACGAACATTTTCCATTATTTTACATTGTCTGGGAGATCTACCATCTTGCCTGCCATGAATGAATGTTTACGCTCTCTCGCGTGACAATGACTTTGTTAGTATATCAAGGAGGCACACTCGTGCCTCTTTAAAGAGGCGAACCACGACAATGTTAAGCGATCTTCGGTTCCAGTGGTCGCAGAGGGATGGGGAGGGATGCATTTCGTAGCCCGAGCTCCAACTAAGAAACTGCCAAATTTCATCCCCCTCCGACTTTTCCTTCATGGGGAATGAAATTCACAAGTTAAGGTCCCCTAGGGCCCAGGAGCTTATCTGCGAAATTTCAGCTCGATCCGATAACTCCTTCCCTGTTTTCCAGAAACCACGCATAGCCACTTAATGTTCATTTTCTTTTTTTTTCCTCGACGCCTACAGGTCACAGCCGACATCGGATCTGGGTGTACGAAGACTCATTCGACGCAGAATTCTCCGAGTATGTGCCCATGAAACTTTCGTCGGAAAATCTTAACCCCCCGATTTTCTAGCTTAGAAAAACCCATTTTCCCATAAGAGCCCATGTTAATTTTTGAAATTCTTAAAAGTTATTTAAAAGTTATATTTACATACAAGCAGGTATTTAGCTCAGTCGGTAAAGCGTGGGAATTAAAATCCCAAAGTCAAGGGTTCAAGTCCCTTATCGGGCGGTTTTTTTTCACAAGATCAAAATAAAAGTATATAATTTTGATAACACCTGGACTGCTTATCATTTGAGAGATAACAGAATATTAGCTTCTTATGAGCACAAGAAACATTTCGGTCATTCTATCTATTTTTTTTTTTATTTTATACAATGATTTAAAAGCGGGGGGGTTGGAGGGTGGCAGCCACCCAACTTCCTCTCCTAATTCCTGTACGAGGAGTACAGGAATTATTAAATTACATCTACCATGGATTGTAGAAAAACGTACAGAAATAATATGAAAAAAACTTCGTTTTCTTAAAAAGTTAAAGAGGCTGCGTCCCAAGTCGAACCTTAAAACGTACAGGAATTAGGAGAGGCAGTTGGGGGGCTGCCGCCCCCCCAAACCCCCCGCTTTTAAACACTCTTTTGTACAGGTTTTTTGTTGTGAGGGGCTGCCGCCCCCTAACCCCCCGCTCTTGGCTTCGGAAAGGCCCTCTTTTAATTAACAAAAAATTGAAATGAATGAATAATGGAATAACTTCGAAAAATGTTAAGCACAAGAGGACAGGAGAACCATTGCGCCGAAACTAGTAATTAGTAACAATGAAGTCCACCCACAACAAAAAACCTGTACAAAAGAGTCTTTAAAAGCGGGGGGTTTGGGGGGCGGCAGCCCCCCAACTGCCTCTCCTAACTCCTGTACGTTTTAAGGTTCGACTTTGGGACGCAGCCTCTTTAACTCTTTAAGAAAACGAAGTTTTTTTTCATATTATGTCTTATAGATCCAAGTAATCCGCCTGCAGTAACTGAGAAGAAACCTAACAACACATAACTAGCTTTACCTCTATATTAATCAAAACTTTCGTTGTTAGAGTAAGAACTATTTCCAAATGTGGGTTACAAATTCGATCGTATGCAATTATTCCGCAGCGAAATTAGAGCTGAGAGAAAAAAGTAACAAATAGTATTAAAATCTGCAGTCATGAAACCAAAAAAAGCAAAGGAACTACCTGGAAACATCTTCGACTACAAAAATCTCGTCCTTTTTACTGGCTTAAAATTTCGCATAGAAGAGCTAATCAAATGGGATTTAACTTTTCGTTCTTTTTAATGATTTAAAATTGCACACAACAACACAGACTGCCAAATAAGGTTTTAAAAGAGTGGTAATATTTGGCTCCCCTTTGTGACATACGCTTAAGAAAGAAGGTAATTTGCTTTGAAAAGTGTGTGGCATAAAAAAAATGAAATTACAGCAAACTTTTTACCAGTGACTAATCGAAGACCGATCTCTCTTTTTCGGTTCAACAAAACCTTCTACTGTCTTTAAATGCAAAACCTATAATCAAAAAACGACAAATATCCAGAACTAAAAGACATAACTTCATGAATTTAAAATATATCCACTATTAAATTTTACGAGCCAAAATCTATGAAACTATGCATTGAACGGAAGCAGGGACGTACAAAGTGGACCTTGGGCCTAGACCCCCAGCCCTCACTCTCGAAATCCGAAATATTTCCAAATTTCTGGGCACTTCTTATTCAAAACATGATACTACTCCCTCGCCCTTCAAAAAAGGGCCATTTTACGTTCCTGAAATGGATAACATTTTCTTTTTATAGTCATGGTCCATAGAAGGAAATATGGTAGTATATTCAATTAAAATAAGGTTCGTAATTTACAACACTTTGTTCACTACCATCAAGCAACTTTCCAACTAAAAACAAGTTTTGGCAGTGACATAGTTACGTAATATACATAGACATAGTTACTGTCAACGAGATACTGTTTTGCCGTATCTTTATTATTATTACATTTGTAATTGCTTAGACCGTAAATTAGTATTCGAAACAGGGAATAGTATTCTCACTGGGATTTTTATTTTCAATAGCCCTATATCTATAAATGTAAAAAATTGTAACAGTCAATGCTGACATACAATTTATTACTAACTTCGAAAAGTTTAGACTCGCGGTTTGAGGCTACACAAAATGACCTAGTAACGCTTAACGTAAAATTGTTGCTGTTATTTATTTTTAAATAATAATGCACCAACAATGCCAAAGGTCACTTAGTATGGTTCAAATTTTTTTTTTAAGTTACTCAAAAAATAGAAAGCTAGAAAAAAAGCTGAATATTGATTTCAATCTTCTATTTCCAATAACTTAGTTCTTCTTTTTTAGAATTATCTTCTTTTTCAGAATTATCATTACAGAAAAGGGGAAAAATTAGCTTAAACTAGGTGCAACTAACATATGTACGTGTTTTCACAGAAATATCACCTGTCCCTATTGGTGTCCGCACAACTCAGCCATCGTTTCAATCAACCCCATTCAACTTAACCCCTTCATCCATAAGTCAAATCAACTTGTTTTTAACTTAGCCCCCATTCAACTTAACTCATTTGGCTGGAACCCCCCCCCCCCACTCAAGACAGCCCCATTCCATTCAGTCACATGCACTCCAACTGTCATTTAACTTCACTCCACCCTCATACAACTCGACCGTGAGTCGACTATGGGTCTCAACGTGAGTTTTGTCACAGAGCAGTGTACTTTAAGTTTAGTTATTTCCTTTTTTTAATTAAACCCGATTGAACCTTGAACCTTGAACCACCCATTCAATTCAATCCCATTCAACTCAATCCCCGTTTGTGCTTGCAACTGGTTACACGTTAAGTTAGGTTGAATCTAATGAGGGTTGAGGTGAATGAGAGTTAAATTAAATTTGAGATTTGCATGGGCTTGATTTGCATTGAGATTGAGTCAAATGGATTTATTTAAATAGGGGTTATGTCAAATGGAGGTTGATTTGAATGAGGGTTGAGGGGAGGCATTTAGCTAAACGGGTTTCATTTATATGTCGGTTAAATTAATAGTAGTTTGAAATACATGAGGCTGAGATGCACAAGCGTTGAGTTGAATGGGATTGAGTTACATTGGGTTTTACTTAAACGGGGACTGGAAAATGCACGAGGACGACGTTGAATATAGTTAAGTTATTGTTTATCTGCATGGGAACCATCCCTATTGTTAATACAAGTGCCCATTTACTGTGTAAAAACAGCCCACGGAATTACCCCAAGGTGTATCGCGGGTGTTGCGCGAAAGTATCTGATTTTGAGGAAAGCAAATTACCCCATAGACATTAAACAAGCGTGTTTGAGCATCTTTTGTAAGACAAAATAAACGGAATTTCTTTTCCTTAGACACAGAAGCAAAAATGTTAAGACTGTCACAGATAAAATAACGGACAAAAAAAAACTGCATCAAGTATTTTTTTTTTAAAGTAAAAAGGAAAAACTATTTCACTCACGTTAGAAGAGAAAAAGAAAATTCCTTTTTCAAGAAACAGCTTCTTCTTTTTTGGTTGACTAAGTTAAGTATTTTCTATTTGTTGCTTTCTGAGAAACTTACTGAGCTACGACCAGACTTCGTCCATTACTGTTGGCGCAATAATGGCTGAATTTGGCTGAAATCCTAAACTACGTTTTACCAGTTCTCAGATATTTTGCCAAAAGCTCAGACTAGGCATGCCATTTGTTTCCAAATTAGCGGTAGTTTCCAAATAATGATGGTAGGGCGACATCCCTAGTTGCTAGGCATGAGAACGTTTATTTATTTAATTTTAATTGATGTGGTTTTGTGTTGGTGGGAGATGGTGTGGACTTGGATTTGAATTTCGAGGACGAAGTGGTAAGTAAAAATAACACAAAATTATTTAATTGGATTTCTTGTTTTTTTAAAAAGAGACTCTTTATTTGGTATTTATTTTTGTTTTAACCCCTATGTAACGGGCCATGGAGCCTTGTAGGGGTAGAGAGTTATTGTTGTCCATTTATTTTGATGTTAATAAACTGAACTGAACTGAAAGCATCCAAGTTCGTTCACACAAATTTGCTTTACTTTGGAATTTTTCAGAAAGTTTTGCAAAAAAGCTGTTTTTGTATGGAAACGCAGGTTGGGCTAGTGTTTTCATGATTCATGAATTTAAATAATACTTCTTTTTAACCTGAAAAAGATCTTAAGATTGATCCTTACATACCTCAAAAAATACATGAGGTGGACCGTACTGTAGTCTAGCTAAAAAAACATCTTACCCCAATGCCTTTTTCTTTGACAGTTGTTGGTGCACTAGCAGAAGGAGCTACTCGATTTGGTCCAGGAACAGAGGTTTCTTGTGGAGTTGTAGACGGGAGAGGACGAGGCACAGAAACAGCAGTTCCAGGACGAGGGACAGACGCTATTGTCCCAGGTACAGCAGCAGGCAGAGAAGTTCCAAGATGAGGTACATCTTTTGCACTGCTAGATGAGGTTCCCGCTATAACTTGATCTTTATGAGGTTGAGGGCTTTGGTAAAGAAGAGATGATGGCTTAGGAGCTGGAGCTGGATAGGGAGTAGGTCCAACTGTGTGAGCTGTATCAGGGAAGAGATTGAAGTAGGTTCTCTTTCCATCGATCGATACAAATTCGTCACCGGGTCGTCCAACAGTCAAAATTCCATCTTCACCTCGTAGCTGCTCTATGTCAACTAAAAAAAGGAAACAAAATATTGATGGGGCATTGTCTTAAAAAAGGATACAACAGAGATGTGACCAATGTTACATTGTTCATAAGCACCCACCAACAGCATATTTAATTTTGCACTAAACTATTATTCTGTTCTGAAAAATAAATGGTAATTGCAAAATATGAAAGGTGATTCGACGGCTAAGCATGATTTTGGTATTGAAAAATTGTTTGGAAGCAACTTTTTCCATTTCAAGAGAAAATATTCAAATTGTATAGCGATCAAATTTAGGGGTGAGAGAAAATCTGACAATCCTAATCAGGGACGTACACAGGGAGAAGGGGTTCTAGATCATCCCGAAGCCTTAATTTTTTACAAATTTATGGGAACTTATTTTTAAGATTATCGAATAAATTATTTTTCTTTGTGGGAGGGATTAAAATAATCATATGCATGATCCTAACTCATCTGCTGACTGATCCTAACTCATCTGCTGACTAATTCTACATAGTGTATCAATATCTCACTTTCGCTTAGAACTTTAATCAACCGGTTTTAGCAAACAACTAATGAATGAATCTCATATAAGAAAACGTATTGATTAGAGTCGAGGCTGACGGAACAAATGAAGACAACATGATGAAGCAAATGAACGATTAGAAAAAAATAAACTCTTGAATTTACAGTAGGCAAATGTAGCAGCAAGTCTCATGAAGCTTCGTTCAGTGGCCAAGGACAGGAGTTAATGAGGGTATATTAGACTGACAAAACCAAGGTGTTTAGGAGTTAGGTTAGGTTACGTATTTATTATAATACGTTCTGCGCGACCTGCTCCCTATAGTTCTTTGTCATAGTTCCCATAGTTTTGTTTCTAAAGTGTTATATTTATCATCAGATGTTGGTATATTTTATTATTATAAACCCAACTTCACTTCATGGGTGTATTTCGTTTAACAGACAAGTACCATAACAAATATCATTAATTCAAGCTTATCTCCATCACATCAAATTTATTAAAGGATAATTCAATCATCACGGCACCATTTTTACAGTAATTTTTTTTCCATTCTTTACTTTATCAATGATCTATGGGTTTTATTTTCCTCTAATGCACAATGTCAGCTTCGAAATTCAGATTTTTTAATTAAAAAAGCTTTACCTGAATCGTAAAAACATCAAATAGATGGATACTGAAATCTCTTTTAAACAAGAATTAGGTAAGCTATTGACCCTAATATTTTACTCAAAAGTTCGCGCAATCGCAAGTGTCGTTCAAAAGATTAATGCACAGAAATAACTGATAGAGATGATAACTTAAAAATATAATTGTACGATTCAAAGAAACCATGAGGTAACCTATTTTTGGCATTTGAAACAATGAATAAAAGAGACAACTTACTGACACACTATAGAAGTAAACTGTGGGAACAATAGCAATAATAAGGAAGAAAAGATTTATACTTGGCCTAATCGTTGTTCACTATGGTGGTTAATTCTTACTAGCCTGAATTAATCCTTACTTACATGATACACAAATCAGGTGTCTCGTGATTTAAAACAGCACTAATAGGAGCTAAAAACTTATCCCCTTGATTTACTTTAATGACCCGATTGCTCAGTTTCAATCTAAACCGTCGCCTTTTCGACGTCATGTTGCCTCATATACCTGGATACCAAAAATTTCAGATGGCCATCAATGGATGATTTAACAGGATGAAAAAGTAGTAAAGACGTAAGTTGGTTAAGTGAAGACACTACTTTCTATTCTCCCTCTATCTATCCGTAGGCTTCATGTATGGATAATGTGGTAAACAGTTGACTCAAAACCTCAATCTTGATTGTAATTTTACCAACTAATTATGATTTAATGAGGTCAACGTCCACAACCTTTGGCTCAACCTACAACAAAATTCTACCAGAACAGTTATTCAGAACATTACAAAATACACACTGATGAAAATAGTTACATTTAAAACTGAAGAGTACACAAGAATACTCTTTAATTGAATAGGCATTTATGCAGGGGGAGCAAAAATTCCGCAAGAGCATTTAATTATTTTGATTCAACGGTAATTTTAGTGGAAAACTCTTTTTCTGAACTAGTTATAACAACAATAATAAAACAGTAATACCAAAGCGTGATTCCCACTCAACACTATTTCCAAACATAATACTCGCTACGTTGAAAATTGTGTCATCCCACTCCCCTCCCTCCAATGATTTAAAATAGCTCCAGGCTTTTTAAGATTTGTTTTAGTTTTTTTTTTTTTTTTTTAATTGACGTAGTATCATGAACCAACTATTGACAGTAAGTAAGTTCAAAATAATACAAACCAATAAAATAAGTCATCCTTTGCATCTAGCCAATTGCTACATAGGCTATATCGAGGTATTTCGGCGGAGGGACGCAATTGTAACGGCAGCAAATATTAGAACGGGAAAGCGATGAATAAGAAATAGAATGATATTGTTGAGTGTTAAAAGGGGAATCCAATTCCATTCTCCTTTTGTTGTTATTGTAGGAAGTTAAAAAAAAACATCACCAAGATTAGTAATCCAGCTACCCGAAATAACGACGATAGAGCACTTCTCTTGATATTTTATTCCTTAGCTTCCTAAATTTATGAAACGGTTGAAACTCATTTTAAAGGACTTTAAGATTGCCTTCAGGAGGATGAACAGGAGCAGATGAGGAGGATGGCGATTCATCCCCCCTCCCTGGAAACGAGAAGACTTTTAAAACATACAAAAATAAAATGGGAAAGATTTTCGTTTAAATAACTGTAAATGCATAGTTCCCCATATCACCCTCCCCTCAGGAAATTTTTCAGCGGCGATCATGTTCCAGGTAACTACTCTAAATGGGAACTGGCAGCGTAAAGAAGCTATTAAATCAATTTTCTGCCATCAAGTTTCCTGATGAAGGCTTTGGGTAGTCTTGGTGAAAAGTTCTTATTGAAATTAGCTACAATAACAACAAAATTCGTATTTCAGTCTTATAAGAGAGACTCTACTCATTGTAATTGAATCCCAACTCCATCTCCTCTTCTATTGCCTGAGTAAGGTCCTAAGTTAAGCCTAACTGAAATCCCAAGCTGTTTCTGGTAATTTTCTATCTTTTAATGTAATTCACCTGGCTCTAATTTCAGACTCGGCACCTACTTCAAAACAAAATTGCGATAAGATAGTAATTACTGCATTAATTAAAGAGTTCTTGCCGTTATTTGCGTATTCTTATTTCATTTATAAATGGAAAAATAGCATTTTCTAAGAGATTATTTACATTTGCGCTAAAGTTTGACTCTTTCTCTTAACTATATTTTTAAAATAGTAAGAAACTTTAGCGTAAAGAGCGGGGCGTTGAGGAGGAAAAGCGCCTTTCATATACGGAGTAATTTCTGTTCGTTTTAAGTTTTAATGTTGCTCCTTACTTTCATATAAAAAAAACTTGTTTTTTTATTTAATTTCTGGACGTGTTTGAATTAATGCATATTTTCATCTTGGCTCTCCGCACATAAATAATTAAAACGAAATTTGCTTATTAATTAATTGCAATTAATCGGAAGATTTTGAGTAAAAGGAGCGAGGGAGGAGGCCTAGTTGCCCTCCAAGTTTTGATTACTTAAAAAAGCAACTAGAACCTTAAATTTTTTACTAACGTTTTCATTGGTAAAAAATATACGGAATTTACGAATTAACTTACGTAACGAACTTCTATGTTCGTATGTTTTTATTGCGTATATGAGGGGGTTCAACCCTCGTTCATACCTCGCTCTTTACACTAAAGCTTAGATTTTGTTTCAATTCCTTAAGAATGACCTCTGAATCACAAAGGCCTTAGAATAAATAGTTGAAATTACTAAAAATACTTTAGCGTAAAGAGTGAGGTATAACGAGGAGGTAAACCCCTCATATGCGTAATAATTTTTGTTCATTTAAGTTTTAATGCTGCTCCTTACTTTCAGTAGAAAAAACTTTTCATATTTATTTTTTCATTGTTTTTTCAAATAATGCTAGAAAATGGGGGAAAATTCTCTTCCCCCATGAGAAGTTTCTCCATGGAAATATCCTCCCAAGTAACCCCCCCTCAAATCTCCCCCCTAAACCAAAAAAAAAATCCCCATGAAAACGTCTGTACACTTCCCAGTAACCATTACTATATGTAAACACAGGTCAAAGTTTGTAACTTGCAGCCCCTCCCACGGGGACTGCGGGAGAGTAAGTCGTCCCCAAAGACATAGTTATTAGGTTTTTCGACTATGGTAAATAAAATGGCTATCTCAGAATTTTGATCCGGTGACTTTTGGGAAAAATAAGCGTGGGAGGGGGCCTAGGTGCCCTCCGATTTTCTTGGTCACTTAAAAAGGGAACTAGAACTGTTATTTTCCGTTAGAATGAGCCCTCTCGCGACATTCTAGGACCACCCAGTCGATACGATCACCCCTGAAAAAAAAAAAAAAAAACTAAATACGCATCCGTGATCTGTCTTCTGGCAAAAAATGCGAAATTCCACATTTTTGTAAATAGGAGCTTGAAAGTTCTACAATAAGGTTCTCTGATATGCTGAATCTGATGGTGTGATTTTCGTTTAGACTGTATGACTTTTAGAGGATGTTCCCCCTATTTTCTAAAATGAGGCAAATTTTCTCAGGATCGTACTAAAATCAGTAATAAAAAACTTATATATTTAAAATCAGCATTAAAATGTGATTCTTTCGATGTAACTATCGTTTGATGTAACTGTATCAAAATTTCGGTTACTATTGAGCCGGGTCGCTCCTTACTACAGTTCGTTACCACGAACTGTTTGATTCAGCAAGGTCATAGCAGTAAATTCTTCAATGTTTGGGTCAATTTTAGGCAGCGCAGTACCGCTGCCTAAGTAAAGAGTGATTCAAAAATGGCTCCTTCAATTGGAAGTTGAAACGGCTAATGTCCTATTTAATAGTCAAAAGTGATTGGAGGGCAACTAACCCCCCTCCCACGCCCACCATTCCCCTAAACACATCAAATCAAATTTTGAGATACCCACTTTGTTCAACGAGGTTGAAAGGTCCGGAAATTATGTATTTGAAGATGATAACCCCCCAGAGCCCTCAGGGGAAGGGTTGTAATTTAAGCCCTGGGAGCATTTAAGGCTTATATAGAAAGAGGGATCGTCTAAACTTCGGAGGGAGCTCATTGGATTGGTAATCAGAAGTTCTAGGGTCCTCTTTAAGATTCAGAGAGATCGGAGGGTTGATACCCCCCCCAGACACACACAAACCTCATATTTTCCCAAAATGCTTCTGATGGAAAGTTTGAGATTGTCTTCTGTTATCGTAGAGACTTCTAAAAAGGCTCATTTGATTGGAAATTAAAATGGCTAATGTCCCTTTTAATAGTCAAAAGTGACTAGAGGGCAACTAACGCCCCTACCATGCCCATCATTTCCGCAAACAGATCCAATCAAAATATTGAAATAGCTTTGTTCTTCAACGTAGTTAAAAGTCCGGGAAATTAAGTCTTTGAGGAGGACACCCCCCCCCCAGCCCTGAGGGCAGGGGTTGTAAATTATGCCCTGAGGACACATAACGTTTTAAAGAAAGGGTGGTCACATAAACTTCAGAGGAGGCTCATTGGATTGGTAATTAGAAGTTCTAGTATCCTTTTTAAGATTCAAAGTGATCGGAGGGCGGATACCCCCCCCCGCACCTCGTATTTTCCTGAAATTTGTTATAGAAATTTAGAAATTTTTAGATGGCCGTTCCTTGTCGTAGAAACTTCTAAAAGGCTCATTCAATTGGAAATTGAAGAGGCTAGTGCCTGTTTTAATAGTCGAAGGTGATTAGAGGGCAACTAACCCCCCTCCCACGCCACCATTTTCCCCGAACACATCCAATCAAAATTTTGAGATAACCATATTGTTCAGCGTAGTTAAAAGGTCCAGAAATTACGTCCTTTAGGGTGACAACCCCCAAATATAGCCCTTAGGGATGTAAGTTATTCCCTGGGGACATAATATAACTTTTTTATAGAAAGGGTGGTCGTATAAACTTTGGATGGGCTCATTAGATTAGTAATTAGAAGTTCTAGTACCCTTTTTAAGATTCAAAGCGACCAGACAGTGGGTACCCCCACCCCTCCCTACACCTAGCATTTTCCTAAGAAGCTTGTGAAATTTTGAGATGGCCATTTGTTGTCGTAGAAGCTTAAAAAAAGACTCATTCCATTGGAAATTGAAAGGGCCTTTTTAATAGTCAAAAGTGGTTGGAGGGCAACAAACCCCCTCCCCCCACGGCCATCGATTCCCAAAACACAACTAATCAAAATCTTTACATAGCCCTTTTATTCTGTGTAGTAGAAAGGTCTGGAAATTATGTCTTTGAGGATGACAATTCTCCTCCCACAGCCCTCAGCGCAAGGGTTGTAAGTTATGCCCCAAGGGCAAATAAGGTTTTTATGGAAAGGGTTGTCACATAAACTCCAGAGGGGGCTCATTGGATTGGAAATCAGAAGCTTTAGTTCCCCCTTTAGGAGTCAAAGTGTTCGGGGGTACCCGCTCCTCCTTCTACGTTGTATTTTCCACAAATGCATCTGATAAATATTTTGAGATAACCATTTGTTCAAAAATAGTCCAAAGATCATATAATAAGGCCTTTGAGGTGGAAATAATCCACCAGAGTCTGGGGGTAAGGGTTGTAAGTTATGCCTCAGGGGTATATAAGGTTTTTATGGAAGGTGTCGTCTTTTGAACTTTAGAAGAAGCTCATTTGATTTGAAATGTATAGTTTTAGTTCCCCTTTAAGAATCAAACATGATGGAGAGAAACTAACCCCCCTCCCCTGAAATCCTCTTTTCCAAAACACATTCAATTAAAATTATAAGATGGCCATTTTGTTACCATTAGTCCAAAATTCATATAACAACGTCTTTAGGGTGGACACAATCCCCCACAGCCCTTAGCAAGGATTGTGTGGTATGCCCGGGTCCTATAAGGTTTTTATGGAATCTTTAGTCTTATAAACTTTGGATTGGATGGAGCTCATTTGATTAGATGTTGGAACTTATAGTGCCCTTTTTAAGAGTCAAAAGTGAATGGAGGGTAATGAGCCCCCTTCCTCCAAGCCTATCATTCCCCAAAACATATCCGATTGAAATTTTAAGAGAGCTGTTTTATCCAGCCTTGTTGAAAGGTTCGAAAATTATGTCTTTGGGTGTGTCAACCTCCCCAAAGTCCTCAGAACAAGGGTTGTTAGTTAGGCAATTCGTTCATTGTTTACACCTAGTATATGTTATTGAAAAAGTGTTTGAACTTTACTTTCTAAGAAGACAAAGGATATTCAGATGAGACTGTCCGAGAATGTTGAAGGGAGTGTTGAACTAAATCAAAACATGTTATGTGTGTACGGATTGTCAAAAGGGCGCAACACAGGAATAACTGAGTATTTTAAATTAGAAAATTCAGGAAATTATAAGGCATATGATCAAAAAGGCAATATTTGCATGCAAACGATACTACTACAACTACCACCACCACTACTACCACACTAGTCCATTTAAAGCATTAAGAGGAAATCTGAACTAAATCAAAAGACGCTATGTGCATGCACATTGTCAAAATAGCGTATCTCAAGGATCGATTTGGGTATGGAGTTGGAACTTTGCAACTACTTGTAGGGCTAAGAGCATTGAGATGAAAATTCCAAGAAGTATATGAACCTAAAGGCTATCAAAGGGACATACCAGCAATGTCATAGCAATAACTAATTGTATTGCATTTAAACTTTGAGGACATGATGAGAGGGATGTTCAACTGACCAAAAGACAATAGATTAATACTACTGCTGCTAGTAGCACTACTGCTATTCAATACTATTACTAGTAATATTAATACTACTATTGTGACTACTATTACAACTATTTCTAAGGGTATGAAGGCGAAATTTTCAAGAAATTTTGAGGGGGAAGATTAGCTGAATCAAAAAACGCCCTTTGTATGCAGGTTGTCAAAAGGGTGTAACAGTAATATCTTAGGAACATTTTGGTGTGTGAAATTGAAACTAACAGGGCTTGTTGTGAGGGTCGTTGAACTAATCAAAAGAAAATATTTACATCCTAATGCTACTGCTTCCACTCATACTACCGCTACTGTTAATATTGTTACTACTTCTTTTACTAATACTGCCACTAATGCTTAAGCTACTGCAATTAATTTTACTGCTACTACTACTACTATTGCTGTTAAAACTAAGGATATTGAGGTAAAAATTCTGAATACATGGAAACTGTATGGAATTAATTGAAAACGCACTATGCCAACACAGGCTGTCAAGCAGACACATCAGAAATGCTTCAGGAGCGGTTGATGGTATGTGTAAAGCTGAAACTTTAAGCGTATATTGAAAGGGGATAATGAAGAAACCAGAGATGCTGTGCGCATACTACTACTAATGTTGCTACAACTATTGCTACTGCGCAAGCTAATGGCATTAAGTGAAGCTTTTAAGAAATATTTAGGCAGATGTTGAACTAAATCAATAAAAAACTATGAGACTGTGGACTTTCAAAAACATAGCAAAGCAAAATCTGAAGAGCAACTTATATTGTTAATTAGATCCTTAAAATTAAATTGTGGAGAACTTTGAACTAGCCAGAAGGCACTGTATGCATACTTTTGATACTACCGCTACAGCTACTGTAACTAATGACGCTAAGGGTATTAAGATGAAGCTTATAGGGAACGTTTAGGAGTTTCAACTAAACAAAAAATTGTATGCATGCAGGTTTTCAAAAGGAGCATATAAGCAATATCATTGGCAGCATAACTATATAATAGCTCAAAATATCATTGAAACTTTATAAGGGGCTAATTTGATTCAAAATTAAAACTTCTGGTGCCCTTTTAAGAACAAAAAGAGACTGAGCAAGCAGTCCTTCCCTCAACCCATTCGCTTTCCAAGCATATCCAATCAAAATTTTGAGGCAGCTCAGCATTTTGCTCAGCATAGTAGGACGGTCCAGCAACTATGTCTTTAGAGATATTAGGCATGCCAACCCCCCCACAATTATGCAACTGGCCCATTACGCTTAAAAAAAACGTTGCTTTACAATAAATCAAAAGGCATTGTGTTTATGGTTGCCAATAAGACACCTCAGCAATACATCGAGAACGACTGAGAGTGTTAAGTTGAAACTTTTGGGGATACTACTATTACTACTTCTACTCTCACAATTTCAATAAATAGAAAGAGAGGGTTTCCAGGTTGTCAAAGAGCATACATAGAATCTTTTGTGAGTGATATTAAGTTTTATTTTTCAGCTCAACTTCAGAAGCTACAAATTTAAATTAACAAGAGCTATGAGCTTATATGGCACTTGTGACGAGGTCAGAAGAGCCAAGAGCCAAGCTCATATGGTATGAGCTCTTAACAAAATTCTAAGAATCAACAGATTGATTTAAAAGGAAAATCAGAGGCTTAATGCCGGTCGGGATTTAAAATAAGAGCTCTGAGTCACGATGTCCTTCTAAATATCAAAATTCATTAAGATCCGATCTACTACTACTACTACTACTACTAATAACTCACTGCAGCACCAAGCCGCCTGAGGCCAACACAGCTACGCACGCTCCTCCTCCAACCTAATCTATTTAAAGCCTCCCTCTTTACACCCTCCCAGGAAGCTCCCATTTCCTTTAAATCCTTATTTATGACATCCTCCCAACCCAGACAAGGACGACCTGCTTTCCGTGTAGCCCCAGACGGTTGGCCAAAAAGGACAATCTTTGGTAATCTGTCATCCTTCATCCGTAGAACGTGGCCTAGCCATCTCAACCTTTCTTTCATTATAGCCCCAGAAAGCGGGATTGAACCACACTTTTCGTACAACCTACTGTTTGAAATACGGTCAGTCAGCCGGGTACCCAGAACAATCCGTAGGCAATTTCTCTGGAAAACATCTAGTAAATTTTCATATGCTTTTCGGAGTGTCCATGCTTCAGAGCCATATTTGACCACTGTCATCACTGTAGCTTCCAATATTCTAATCTTGGTTTGTAGGCTTATCTTTCTATTCTTCCAAACTTTTTTTAACTGTGAAAAAACACCCTGAGCTTTAGCTATTCTACTTTTAACATCATCACTGCTCCCACCATCTTTACTAATAATACTACCAAGGTAACTGAAGCTCCCAACCTGATCAATCTTTTCGTTACCTAAGGTCACCTGTTCATCTTCACTTATTCCTAACCTTAGTGACTTAGTCTTCTTAACATTAATTTTCAAGCCTATTTTAGCACCCTGAACTCGTAAAACCTCTAAAAATTCATTCATTTTGCTCACACTTTCATCTAATATGCTTAAATCATCAGCATAATCTAAGTCCAGGAGCGTTCTTCCTCCCCATTTGATTCCATGGTCTCCAATTGCCTTTCCTGTGCTCCTTAAGACGAAGTCCATCAAAATGATCCATATAAAGGGGGATAGAACACAACCCTGCTTAACTCCTGATTTAATACAAAACCAGTTGCTAACCTCATTTCCTACCTTAACCGCAGCAGTATTATTCTCGTACATAGCGCAAATCACTTTAATGTATTTTTCTGGTATACCATATAACGATAAGACCTTTGTTAACGCTGTTCTATCAACAGAATCGAAAGCTTGCTCATAATCGATAAAACTAAGGACCAAAGGTGTTTGACAACGAAGGGACTTCTCAATTATTAACCTAAGAGTGAAAACATGGTCGACACATCCTCTACCTTTTCTAAAACCGCATTGTTCTTCCCTTAAAACTTTGTCTACAGCATGTCTCAGTCTAAAAAGTATCATATTACTCAGTAATTTGCTACCTACAGAGACCAGACTAATGCCTCGATAATTCCGACATTCACTCTTGTCACCTTTCTTATACAGTGGTTTAATTAAGGTTTTCCTAAAATCATTGGGTACTTCCCCTTTTTCAAAAATCATGTTCATAATCTTCAGTAGCTTATTCCTAACCTCAGAGCCACCATATTTAAGGAACTCATTAATCATACTATCAGCACCTGGGGCCTTATTATTTTTTAATCCTTCTAGTACTGTCGCTAATTCTTCCTCACTAAACAAATCTTCCTTCACATCCAAGGTATCACAAACTTTTTCATTTTCATCTATATCTTTTCCTGCAACTGTATCTCGGTCGTAAGTTATAAATACCTCATTTTTTCTAATTTCTCATCTCCCTTTAGCCCCCCAGATGGTCAAATCTGGGAAAACGACTTTATCAAGTCGATTTGTGCAGCTCCCTGACACGCCTACCAATTTTCATCGTCCTAGCACTTCCAGAAGCACCAAACTTGCCAAAGCACTGAGCCCCTCCCCCAACTCCCCCAAAGAGAGCGAATCCAGTACGGTTACGTCAATCACGTATCTAAGACATTTGCTTATTCTATCCACCAAGCTTCATCCCGATTCTTCCACTGGAAGCGTTTTCCAAGATTTCTGTTTCCCTCCTCCAACCCCTTTTATCCCCGGATCCAATTTCGAGTCGAAAATGGAGCATCTGAGACATAAGATCCTTCCATATATCAAGTTTCATTAAGATCCGATCACCTATTCGTAAGATAAAAATACCCCAATTTTCACGTTTTCCAAGAATTCTGGTTTTCCCCACCAATTCTTCCCAATATCATTGGATCTGGTCGGAATTTAAAATAAGAGCCTTAAAGCACAAGATCATTCTAAATATCAAATTTCATTAAGATCTGATCACCCGTTCGTAAGTTACAAATACCTAAGTTTTCCGAATTACCCCCCCCCCCCCCCCCCCCAATTCCACCAAAGAGAGCGGATCCGGTCCGGTTATGTCAGTCACGTATCTTAGACTTGTTTTTATTCTTCCTTCTAGTTTTATCCTGATCTCTCCGCTTTAAGCATTTTCTAAGATCCCCCCCCCCAACTGGCCTTCCCAATGACGCTAGATCCGGTTGAGATTTAAAATAAGAGATCTAAGTTACGAGGTCCTTCTAAATATGAAGTTTTTTGAAGATCTGGTCACTCCTTCATAAGTTAAAAATACATTATTTTTTCTAATTTTTCAATTAACCCCCCCCCCCCCAATTCCCCCAAATAGAGCAGATCCGTTCCAATTATGTCAATCACGTATCTAAGACTTCTGCTTATTTTTCCCACCAAGTTTCATGCCAATCCCTCCACTCTAATCCCTCCGTTCCGGTTATTTAAATCATGTATCTAGGACTTGTGCTTATTTTTACCACCAAGTTTCATCCCGATCCTGAGTTACAAGGTCCTTCTAAATATATAGTTTTATGAAGATCCGGTCACTCCTTCGTAAGTTAAAAATACGTCATTTTTTCTAATTTTTTCAGAATTAACCCCCCCCCCCAATTCCCCCCAATAGAGCGGATCCGTTCCAATTATGTCAATCACGTATCAAAGGACTTCTGCTTATTTTTCCCACCAAGTTTCATGCCAATCCCTCCACTCTAAGCGTTTTCCATGATTTTAGGTTTCCCCCCAAACTCCCCCCAATGACACCAGATCCGGTCGGGACTTAAAATAAGAGCTTTGAGACACGATATTCTTCTAAATATCAAATTTCATTGAGATCCGATCACCTGTTCGTAAGTTAAAAATACCTAATCTTTTCTAATTTTTCAGAATTAACCCTCCCCCCCTAATAGCCCCAAAGAGAGCGGATCCGTTCCGGCTATTTAAATCATGTATCTAGGACTTGTGCTTATTTTCACCACCAATTTTCATCCCGATCCTCCACTCTAAGTGTTTTCCAAGATTTTAGGTTTCCCCCTCCCAACCCCCCCCCCCCCAATGTCACCAGATCGGGTCAGGCTTAAACTAAGAGCTCTGAGACACGATATCCTTCCAAACATCAAATTTCATTCAGATCTAATCAACTGTTCGTAAGTTAAAAATACTTCATTATTTCTGTTTTTTCCGAAATAACCGCCCCCCCCCACTCACCCCAGATGGTCAAATCAGGAAAACGATATTTCTAATTTAATCTGGTCCGATCCCTTATATGCTTGCCAAATTTCGTCGTAGCTTACCTGGAAGTGCCTAAGGTAGCAAAACCGGGACCGACAGACAGACCGACAGAATTGCAATCGCTATATGTCAATTGGTTAATACCAAGTGCCATACAAAAAAAAATACTATTTGTGTCAGGATTCAAAACGGTTTAAAAAGTTTATCCAACATACAAATAGCAATCCATGCTATGGATGAAAAGATAAATGTTATTTTTCTTCCATGAAAAAGATGTCAATAAATAACGAACAGAATTTAATTTTAAAATTTTTTTTCCACAAAACAAGTTTTTCAAAGAAAAGTAAAGAACTCCATTGAGCCAAGAATGAGCAGAAATAAAGTCAAATAACATTCCAAGCGTAAAATTACCACAAATCACTATCAATAAATAAAAGAAACTCAAAACGAACGGAAATTATAATATATAGCCGATTCAAACTCAAAACTAGCAAAAACTAACATGATTAGGGCTGATAACCCCCATGCTTTCTCAAGACCAGAGCATAATTTGAATTTTACTGAAAACAATAAAGTTTTAAATGTATTCATTTCTCTGACTTTCATAAATAAAAAAATATTAAATCTTTAAGGAATAAATATCAGTACATATCAATTAAACTGACAATCCACTGTCATTTGTTTTTTTGTTTGTTTGTTGTTGCTTTTTTTTTAGTAAAGCGCAAATTCTGCTCTCGTCTTGAGAAGGTATGAAGTTTATCAGCTAACGTATTGCTACTTATGTTAATTTTTGCTTGTTTTGAGTTTGACTCAGCTATTTATTGTAATTTCTGTTGTTGTTTTTTAGTTTCATTTGTTTATTGATAGTAATTTGTGGTAGTTTTACGCTTGGATGATATTTGACTTTATTTCTGCTCATTCTTGGCTCAATGAAGCTCTTTACTTTTCTTTGAAAAACTTGTTCTGTGGAAAAGGTTTTTTAAAATAATTCACTAAATAAAGATGAGCATGCCACACGATACACATTTTAACGATCTTTACAAATAAACTAATATACAATTTTTCAAATATACTTTGCGCTCAAAAGCATACACACTATTTTGTTCGGCGAGGAAGGGGATTTTTTTTCAGAGGGGGTACGAAAAAACTTTCAAATACGGATCAAAAGTTTGTTTTTATGCATTTTTGTCATGTTTCTACGAGACGGGCAAATTCTTTTTTTTTTGGGGGGGGGGGTAAAACTCTTAGACCCCTCCACCACCCCCGAATGCAGCCTTATGTAGGCTTGCGTTATTTCTGTGAACGTTTGACACCAAAAGTTATATAACTATGCCAAAATGGAGCCGATTAAAAAAAAAGCAACAGCAAATATTTGTATACAACCTAGGGCTATATCTGGTCCTATTGGGGGGGGGGGCTCAGGCAAAAATGCAAGGACACCCATTATTATACTTGAAGTTCTATCAGAAAAAAGAAACAAAGTTGTCACTTTAAATGTATCTTTAAAAGCTAAAAGTAGAATTTGCGGAGATAGCGATTATTATATTTTGAGTGAGCGTTAAAAGGTGCACCAAATAGTATGTTGTTCATCTTTTAAAAAGCAAATAAGCCTAAGTATCGAAAGATTTGTCGCCATAGCCAGGGAGTTTCATGCTCCAGATACTACTTCTCACATTTGTAATCGTTTTAGCACACATAATTTCAAAATAAAAAAAAAGCCTACTTGGTTCAATGACAGGTCTACCAAGAGCAGGAATTCTGAAAGTCTGAGTAGCGCCATTCGAGCCTCCTCCGCCGAAATTCTGTGCAGCATTAAGTGTTAATTCAAAAGTATCTCCTTCTAACTGTTGTTTGTTAATCCAAAACATATCTGGGGTATATTCAGCCCCTCCAACACTTCCATAATATTCTCTTTGGTCATTAAAAATCATACCTGGCCTAACCTGCAATGGTGGCGTAGGCCGGGGTTCATTCACTACAGTAGCAACTGGGTTTGACGGCACTGGGTAGATATTAGTCTCTGGATCTGGCAGTGAAGTAACTACACTTGAATATAGTTGTGTAGGTGTCACTAGTGAGCTAGTACTAAATTCTTCTATTGAAGGTAATAAGGTACTTGAAGTAATAGTACTGAATATTGTACTAGTAACTTCCATAACTGGGGAAATCACTGGAGTAAATGGTTCTGGTTCGTCTTCATATTCGTAATGTATTTCTTCGTAAACTGTGTCATTATAACCGTTATCAACTTGCTTAGTATCTTGAGTTTCTTTGTTGGGAGTACCAGAATTTTCTTCAACATTTGTAACTTCAAAAATGTTTTGTTTGTCTTCTATCTCAGCAGTGCTTTCATCAACTTCGCTTTTAATTGTATGAAGTGGGGATTCAGAATCCTGTGACGATTTAGTGTTTTCTACACTTTCACTAAGAGCCTCAGCGTTATCTCTAATAGACACTACATTGGAATTATCAGCTTGATCACTTGACTCACTTTGTTCTCCTTGATCATCAGTTAACTGATAGTATTCATCTAAACTAACTTCTTCTTCATCATCTTCTTTTTCAATTGACGTTGATGGGGCTTGTGTAGATACAGGCATTGGTGAAGATGTGCTAGGTATCTCTTGCTTTGAACGTTCAGTATTTGAGATGGCAAATGCAAACAGATCTAAAATAAAAATTATTTCAGACAGACACACATAACGGAAGGACATACCCCATTAAGAATCACTCATGAACCTTCAATAGTAATTAGAATAGAACGTAAGAAGTACATCAAATATGTGGAAACCGATATAAACGGGTTTAAAATACCAAAACTTTGGGAGTTTCGATCCTGCTTTATCGGACGCCTATTTAACATCCTTCTAGATTTTTTGCTGTAGATACCTATGAATATAAGGTGAACCTATGAAACAATGAAGTTCCAAGCATTTATTAAATTCTAAAAAAAGGGGAAAAGCTTAGGATTCTATGATAAAAGCTACCCATTTCAGTCTCAGGTATTTCTAGCGGAATAAAAATTTCATAGTCCCTGGCTATTTCAGTGTAGGGAAAACAAAATAAAAAACAGGAAAAAATTACAATATTTGAAATAAAAAACGCGAATTGATGGAGTGTAGTAATTTATCATCCCGAAAAAAGGTTAAGAATAAAGAATATGCAGGAGCGCTACTGCATTAAAGAGAGAACCCAAAATGCCCCTGCTATACATGCCCAGTACTTACTTAATTGAAATAGGGCACAACCGTAAGCGTAAGCTGTTCCTGGCATCCAACAGCTCCCTCATGGTGGTATGCCAAGAGCATCTGTCTCTCGCGAGTGGCTCGACCAGTTCATGCCAGGACCCGTCCCATATCCTTTCATACTTTCTGAATCCACCCTGCGGTTCCAACTTGGCTTTAACACCACTCATTCATGTTTTCTTATTTTCACCACTTGTCTCTTCCTCTATTAGCTTTGTGGACAAAAGTACTTTCAGCTCTTCTCAGGACGTGGCCGAACCACAGAGCCAGTTTTGTTTGATCGCGCTACTAATGTCAAGCTCAAGTTGACGCTTCTTCCGCAGGTCCAAATTTCTCATTCACTCGTTAAGTCTGATACCAACGGCTTTCAGACAGGTGTGATCGAACAAACTTAGAGCTTCGATGTCACTTACTTTCAGAGCCCACGTCTCGCAACCGTATATTAACTTTTTTCTTAAATAAATACGAAAAAGGAATCAACATTTTTTTTTCTGCTGACTAAAATCAAAGCAAGAAACAATACTTACCAGGTAAAGGAGGTGGAGTTACCCTCACAGGCGGTCGAAGTGGTATTGTGACAGGTCCCTGGGGCCTCGGACCAGGAAGTATACCTGGCCTTTGAGGCACTATTTGAACCGGCAATGGAATTCCATTAGGATTAAAAGGCCTCTTGTTTACATTTGCAGGTTCTAAAGGGATAGCTTCAAAAGGCAACACATTCTGTGTTGGAGGCCCTCTGTTATTAATTCGATGATGGAAAGGCAGACGATTTTGAGGTGGTACTGCTGCAGGTGGATGCATTTGGTCATCAATGGTCGTGTGAAGGTTTACATTTCCTACAAAAAAAAAAACACTTTCGTTACTTTTGTCTAAAAAAAGTTCTATGGGAAATATAAAATTATGGCAAGACTTTTTTGTACTTGGTCAATAACTCATAATGCTGTGATACTTGGATATTAGGATTTAATTTAAAAAAATATGTGATTCGCAAGCAAACTTCAACATTCAAACTCAAACATCAAACGGATAAAACGGCTCAAGTATGGTACACCTTAAAAACACTTACACAAGAAAAATCTTACTGACATTGTGTTCTACTAATCCATCTGTTTGAGATATATTATTTTTTACTTCTGTAACAGCTATGTCAGAAAACCACATAAACTTTCCTATTGTCAGGCAAACCCTCGGACAAATCGGTTAGGGAGGAGGAGGAAGAGGCTTAAACAGACATGTTTGTGTCAATGTCAAACGTTGTCAATGCTTTTAAGTTTCAAAAATGTCATACTATTTGTAGTTTTGAACTTCTAAAGGGTGAAGGATATGCGCACCTTCTCTCTTGCGGGCACCCACGTTTGCTATATTCTATCAAAAACAAGATAAAGATAAAGACAAAAACGATCAATCTATCGGCTTTTGTGACAGCCACCAGCTTTGTTGATTCTTAGAATAGCAGATGCTCCATGCTCCTTAACTAAAATCAATAACACTAACCTTCTCCTTCTTTACGGACCCCTGCTTCCCCTTTGTTGGAGCTTTCTGGACAAGGACCTAATGTACTAACATAGTGGACAACATCGATAAAGAACTTTTTTTTACCGAACGGAATAAGAACAGAAAAGGATAGCGTTCCTGTAGTTCCAGAACTGTGAAGAATTCCCCAATATGCAGTTCGAGTCGACAGTGGTCTTCAGAAAGAAGCTAATAATAATATTAAGTTTTAATACCCTAAGACTTTAAGTTTTTATAGGGTACAAAAAGACAAGCGATATTGCTAAAAAGAAAGTTTATTTTAAAATTATCTGTAATTTTAAAATCAGTTTTTACAACAATGAAATTATCTGCAAAATTTGGTTCGATTTAGCAGACCTTTTTGATTTTGCATTCAAAATGTTCATTCTCTTAACTAAAATGCCAGCTAAAGGAAGAATTCACTGAATATGCTGTTTTCAACGATCCAGAGAAAACTCGAAAGGAGCACAATAAATTTAAGTTAGAAGTTTGGCTTTTGATAAGAAATTTTTTTAAATTTGAAATTCCAAGATAACTAAAATTTAGTGAAGCAGGACATTAATAGTCAGAAACAGCTTCTTGTAAAAAGAACTTTATTCAATCAAAGAGCGGTAAGTTCATGTTTCTGGTCATTCAAGAAAAAAGATAAATTCTCTTAAAAGAGGCGTTGTGACATGAATAGAAAACTGTTAAACAATTATAACGAAATTAGAGTGACGACAACAAATTCACATTATAGACAAGAAAGGACCAAATTAGAACGCCCAAGAATCACGTCTAGCATTAATACTAACAGGATATGTATAATCGTCAGTGAAAACTTTCCATTAAGAAGCATGTAGATGGCTGCACTATAGAATTAAAAACGACCCTATTTACAAATTATTGTTCCAATGAACAGTATTTTTCAGTCAAGCTAAAGAGGAAAAGTTACTGATCTATACTGTCGTCGTTACAGCATTACTCTACTTCTATCATTATAAATGTGTTTAGTTTGTGTGGCCAAACTAGTTAGAATTGATTGGGTGGTCTTGTTAGCCTTGATAAGAGAACCGACTAAAAGCCTACACCTACTTTCTCAGAAATCTTAGAAAAATTATTTGGCTTCTCCTGTTTTGTCCCAGAGATGGAGATGATATTAAGACTTAACAAACTTAGAAACCATATTTAACAAATAACATCAATAGAAAATATGAATCTTGTTTCTTTTTGATTGAACGGAGCAGAATTTACTTCTCAAAATGTTCCAGCAAACCTGCCAAGAAAAGTAAAAAATTTGCTAAAAGATAATATCATTTGAGCTATTTTACAGCTTTGTAAGCTCTCTGATACGTTACCTTCTTTGATTGAAAACTTTGCCGACACAGGAAATGTATTATTAATGCTAAAGATACATTGAGCAGACGGAATTTTGCTTAAGACCATGATTAAGTAAACTTGAAAACATCGAGGTTCGAAATTGAAGTTAGGGTAGCCTTCTGTCTTTCAATTCTCTAGAGACAGTCGATTATCAAAAACCCTTCAAATAGCACTTATTCATTGGCGGAAATAGCAGGTTAATTATACCAGCTTGTCAATCTGGTCTCTAGGGGTGCTATCAATGATCTTAAACAATTCTTTCTGGCAAAAAACTTGTAAAAATTCCAGATAGCTGAAAATATTCTATGGGACTGTTCGAAAACAGGAAAATACATCGAAAAATGGCTGCAATCATCTTACGGGTTATTGTCTTTTGCTCAAGATAGTACCGATTTTGTTCTAAAAGCAATATCCTTCATAGAGTACACTTGTGAAAAAGAGCTAGACATTTTCTAAGATTTCTAAGCAATTAGAGGAAATAGAGCAAAATCCTAGCAAATATTTTGTAGCATCTTCAAGAAGCTACGGCCTGATATTAAAAGCGGTATCTTCCGCCAATGAATACTTGAGTACTTTTTAAATATAAATTTTCAATTTTAACATGGGATTTTCGAGTTCCATCAGTTCAGTTAATCACGGGCTTAATAATTAGTAAAATATTACACAAGTATTTTTTCCTAATTTTAAATTAGCCTCTCGTTAGCTTTTCGAACTGTAGACACATTCAAGATCCCCCATCCTTTTTTACCCAAATTTTAAGGAAATAACACTTGAGTAATTTGATATATTTGAGAGTTACCTATGGCAATGGGGAAATTTTCTAATTAGCCCTTTGACTTTGCGACGATTAGTAGATGCTAAGGCTTAAAAAATGATTTGTAAGGCTTGGAATGGCCTTAAGAAGTATACTTTAACTGCGTTGGTTTGTTTTCATGACATCTGTCGCCTAACTTTTTTTAACCAATCATACTATTCCTTAAGCATATGTCAGAAATGAGAGCCGTATTAACCCACCTTTTTTATCAGTTGCTGTATTTACCTTTTCCTGCTATGTCAAATTTTGAATCATTAGAAAGAGCAAAAAACTAATTTTAACAAAAGACCTATTTTTTTTTTTTGAAAAAATGAAAAGAAGTAAAATTCAGCCGATGCTGAGGCTTATAAAATGATTTCTAAGGCTTGGAATTCCCTAAGAAAGTGTGCTTTTATTCCGTTAGTTTATTTTCATGACATGTATCGTCACATTTTTTTTAGCCAATCATACTATTTCTTAAGCGTGTGTCAAAAATGAAAGCCATATAACCCCACCTTTTTTATCAGCTGTAGGATTGATCTTTTGCTGATATGTCAAAATCTGGCACAAAAGAAAGAGTACAAAATCTGATTTTTTTCTTGTATAAATTCAAAAGGAGTAAAAATCAGCCGATGATGATGGTTACAAAATGATTTTTAAGGCTTGGAATTTCCTTAAAAAGTTCGCTTTAAATCCGTTGGTTTATTTTCATGTCATCTATAGTCACATTTTTTTTTACCAATCATACCATTTTAAGCCTATGTCAGAAATGAAAGCCATATAACCCCACTTTTTTTTATCAGTTGCTTTGTTTACCTTTACCTGCTATGTCAAATTTTGAACTATCAGAAAGAGCATATCAAAAAATACAAGAAGTTTGAGTAAACGTTTTTTACAGATTACTCTCCAGTTTTTCTCCGGCTGAGCACTGTCGTGCAGATTAAATTTGGAAAAAAAATCCAAAATAAATTTGGATTAAATTTGGAAAAAATTTTTCATTTGCATTATCAGTAACTTGTCGAAGCATTATAGTTTTATATTTACATAAAATTTTTAATTTCATATTAAAGTTACGCATTATATTACGTTTATACTTAAAGATAATAACGAGGAAAGGGCTAACTTTCCATTAACGACAGATTGATTTTCTAGGTTTTATTTATAAACCTAATATTCGGTCGTATAAATTCTGATGAAAACCATTCAAACTTCGATGATTATGAGGAATAGATAAGTTAATAGGATTTAATTCATAAAATGCTACTCATCCAAAAAATGGCCGATTCATTTAGTTCTAAATTTTTCCAAGACAGAATTATGGTCTTCGGTAGATCTAAACATGGTGCAAACAAAATTCCTATTGACGGATTGGTCATTCGCCAATTAGAATTAATAAGGTCAAGACATATATATATATATTTGGGCATAGTTCTTAATGAAAAATTTTCTTTTGGATGAAGATTCGATACTGGTTTCGTGAGTTGCACTGGTTTTACAGGTCTTTTTTTTTATTTGCCAAGTAACTATAGAGCTTTGAGTGCATGCATCAATAAATTTAAAAAAAATAGATTTCATTTGCTATATCAGTACATTTCGAAGCTCGACTAGGTAGAAATCAAAATGTCTTAGAAAACATTACTTAGGCACCGTAGAACTTCTTTTTTCGCATATCATTCTAATAAAAATTTTGTTGAATAATTCTAATAAAAAATATTGTTAAATAATAAATAAATGTTAAAAACGTAACTCAACATTAATAAATGAATGAATTGAAAATGAATGAACGAGTTAGTTCAAGGTCTGTTTCAGATCTTAATATAGTTCTCAAAGAAAATGTGTTTATTTTCTAAGTACTTGTGTCTTATAGCCACCACACTCAAGTTCTGTCGAGAAGTGAAGTTCTTTTTTCGCATATCTAACAACCCTTATAGTAGAGATTGGGCATTTGCTGGTATAGTGAATGAGAACATTTTTTTCTCTCCATATATTGGTGCATGAGAATACACCTGACCTGGCAACTGAAGAAAAATATTTTTAAAAGCCAATGTAAGCAATTATACAAACAATGAATTTTCACCTTCATTGTGATGTTCTGCGTGTAAAATGACTTAAGTGACAGGTTTTTTACAGATTAAAATACGTTTTTTCCTTTTTCCCTTCTTAAAATTGCCATCCCTTACAAGAATCTTATTTAAGATAATCTCAAATTACTAATTTTATTAGTTTCCCCATCCTTATCAAATCTCTCCGGATCGAGCTAAAAAATTCTTGGTACTTTCCTTCATGGGAATTTCTTGAAGAAGTGAAAAAAAAAGTTTTTTTTTCAACTGAAAGTAAGTAGCAAAATTGAAACTTAAAAGAATCAGAAATTATTCCATATAAGAGGGGGGTTGCCCTTTCCTCAACCCTAGAACTTTACGCTAAAGTCTTAAATCTTTAAAAATGCTTCTCGATCTAACTTGACGGCCCTTGTGTTGAGCAGTCTTTGTTATGAAATTGTGAAAAATGTCAAAGTTTAAGATAAAGAGCAAGGGGTGAGGAAGGGGCAGGTCCCCTCATATACGAAATAATTTCTGCTCGTTTTAAGTCAATACCAGGATATCCCCTTCCCTCTCCCGTATATTATTTACCCGAAAAATTCCCCAGTAAACTTTCCTTTACGAAAAATTCTCTCCGTGGAAATCCCCCCAAAAATGTCCATATATTTCCCATAACAGATACAATATGTGAAAAATGGGGAAATTGCATAGCTTACAGTCCTATCCCCAGGAACTACGGGGGGTGATGTCAGCCCCAAAGAATAATTATTATACCTTTCAACTATCCTGGACCAAATGGCTATCTCAAAATTTAATCGGATGTCTTTGGGGGAAAAGGTGCGAGAAAGGGCGGCTAGTTGCCCTCCAATCTTTTTGGTTACTTATAAAGTTTCCTAAAACTTTTGATTTCCGTTCAAATGAGCCCTGTCCCAAGTTTTTAGGATTATTGATGCCATTCGATCATATTGATTCTCATTGGGCCATGTCGCTCCTTACTTACAGTTTGTTACCACGAACAGTTTGACAGAAACTTTACAAATATCAACAAACATTATGAAAATATTAATAAAATTTAAGATCTGAATGTATCACACAGGCCTTTTGATATTCAGAGTGCAACAAATATTTTTAAAATTGACATACGTATTCGTATGGAACGTTTTGGAACGTATAGACACCCTTAAGTAAACGGTAAGAGGGCTAGACCTTCAATAAGATACCATGTACAATTTATAGCTACTAACTTTAAAACTGAACAATAAATAAAGTATTCGCATAGCCGTTCACTATTAAAGAAGAAATTAATGTAATATATTATTTGCCTTTGATGATGGGTTATCTTATATTTATTTACACTTTACCGTCCACTTCGACTTTACCGTCCACTGGGCAACATCCATTGTCGACTTACTCCGCTTTTTTTCTTTTTTTTTTTTACTAATACAAACGAAGCATTCTATACAAATAGACCGTTCTTTTGAGCCCCTGTGTATAATCGTGTTCTTGTTTTTTTTCTGTAAATAAATCTCTTCATGTTTTGGTTTGAATGAAACCTTAAGGTAATATTTTACACGTAAAAGAAATTAATATAGAAAATTTCAGTGCGTACCGCTATAAATTAAAAATGGACTAATGCAACTAAAACTAATTATTCAAATAATTCAAAGAGAAACAAATTTAGGCAAAATTATTTCCCATATTTTAGTAATGCCAATGAGAGCAACAGACGCTAAATAATAGCATGCTTTTTTGGTTGCTACTTTCACTATTTAATTTAAGATAACACCAAATTGAAACCACATTAGCCCGATTAAAACTTTCACGCTTAAAAGCTCTGAGGCATCAAAGGTGCCTGAATTTTGTATAACCTTCAAATAACTTGATTAATAGTGTAGAGTTTGATGATTTAAATTCATTGATATTTTTCTCAGCTGTTCTTTTTTAGTTGCTTGTTCAGGGAAACCTTATTTTTAAGAGGAGTTAAATTCAGTTTAAATTTATTGATATTTTTCTCAGCTGTTCTTTTTTAGTTGCTTGTTCAGGGAAATCTTATTTTTAAGAGGAGTTAAATTCAGTTTAAATTCATTGATATTTTTCTCAGCTGTTCTTTTCAGTAGCTTGTTCAGGAAAACCTTATTTTTAAGAGGAGTTAACTTCGCTATGACTAATTTCTAACTAATAAATTGAATAGAACAAAATGCCTTGCACGATGCCAAGGAGACTAACTGATTGTACATTTATTAATTCTTTGACAGGGTATCTTTTAGAGAGGTTTCAACAGCCTACTAGTTTTTGTTTTTACTTACTACTGCTTTGTTTTTAATACTAGTTTTGTTTTTACTAGTCTCAGAGAGCGAGAATAATTTTGGAAACTGTACAAAAAATAGAAATTTTTAAAGCCATATGGCCCTTCATTTTGGCGACGGCATAATTTTTTCACAACAAGCAAATAGGGAAAAAACATCTATGGAGATCCTAATTCCACACTTACCACCATTTAGTAAGCAGCTAGCGCTAATGAAATGAACAGAAAAAATAGGCCAGATTAAAATACAATTTTCTTTGATTTTTAACATGGGGAATCGATAGCCCCTATTAAAGATTAAATAAAAAAAAAAGTTTTTTCAACTGAAAGTAAGGAGCAACACTAAAACTTAAAATGAACAGAAATTATTACGTGTATGAAGGGGTTGCCCCTCCTCAGCACCTCGCTCTTTACTTTAAAGTCTTTTAGTACTTAAAAAAAAACATTTACCCTTAACATCTCCGCATGTAAAATTGAGTCGGCAAAGAAGAAGCAATGCATAAGAAGAATTTCGTTTAGCAATAATGGAAAATTCCTCCATTGTAAAATTTCCCTTGAAAAAATCAATCCCTAGAAACTTCGCCCACCCCCCACGCGAAATATGTACGCATACTTCCCAATAACAAATACTATGCGTAAAAAATGGGAAAATTTTATAACAAAGACCTTTACCCAAGGGCTGTGGGGGGGAGTCATGATATCTCCAGAGGCAGAGCTATTCGGCCTTTCAACTATGCTGAACTGAATGGTTATCTCAGAATTTTGATCGGACGATTTCGAGAAAAAAGAGGACGTGGGAGAGGTGACTAAAAGGGCACTAGAACTTTAAATTTTTGTTCAAATGAGCACTCTCTAGATATTCTAGGACCACTGGGTCGATACGATCATCCCTGGGAAAAAACAACAAAGGCAATAAATACCAATTTTACACTTTTACAGATAGGAGCTTCAAACCTCTACATTACGGTTCTCTGATACGCTGAATCTCATGGTGTGATTCTCATTAAGATTCTATGAGTTTCAGGGGATGCTTCTCCTTTTTTTTCGAAAATCAAGCGAATTTTCGCAGGGTAGTAACCTTTAATGGGTAAAACTAAATTTAATGAAACCTATATATTTGAAATCAGCATAGAAATCCAAATCTTTTGATATATCTACTGGTATCAAAATTTCGTTTTGAGAATTTCGGTTACTAATGAGCCAGATCACTCCTTTCTTACCACGAACTGTTTAATTAAGTTATGACAGTCTCGAGGAAAATTTTTCAATCTGACACAATTTTTGAGCGGTTTCAGGCTCCCTCAAAAACTTTTTTACTCATGATAAAACATTTGGAAGGTAGATCTTGATAAGAGCTGCCATTTTAGACTAAGCATTGACAGAAATATATTTACCATCACATGATCTCTTGCAAAATGTTTTTAGATTTTTCACGTATGGGCCGTGGTTAGCTCTTTACTAGGTTCCAACTACCATTAAGCAATCATATACGTCCGTATAAACTGAAGAATTGTTACAGGTAATAATTTGATATCTTCACTTGAACGACTCTATGAAGGTGAGACTTATTTATTTATATTGAACAGTTGCAAGTCATCTTTTATGGTGGGGAGTCCAGAAGTTCATTTTATGGGGGAACGGCACCTGAAGAATGGGAAAGGCCATTTGTATGGCTAACATCCTTTAACTTTTAAATGAACACTTCTTCAAGTTAACGTGAATAAGCAGTGATGTAGCACGGAGCCCACGTCCTAACCTTCCCTATTGGAAGAAACATATTCACAAAAAAGTTAAGAAAAGGTGCAGAGAGGCGACACCTCCCTTCTCCCCGCCTATGCCTGAAAGACTGATGAACACGGAGGATTCTATTAATATGCATAATTGCACTGAGAGGGGGGTAGGGGACATAAACCCTAGATAGAGATTTTAGAAGAGCCTCAATTGAAAAATTATGACATGAGAATTTACCTTTGGAGGACATTTACATGGACTAAATAATGATAATAGACATGCTGAGACTCATACTAGAGCAATCTCGAGAAGGAGCGCTTAGGGATTTCTTGGACTTCCGAGACCAAACTGCATAGAGTGACATATAATAATATATGTTACATCTGTCTCAACCATGTGAAAAATTAGAAATTTATTTTGATTTTGAAAATTTTTTGCACCAGCTGTTGAATAATTACATTCCTGAAACCCCGTATTTGACACAAAAATCGATGAGTTAAAGAGGAAACAATTCAAAATGAAGACGAGTTGTATACAAAAGCTTTAATTTTCCTCACATATTTCAAATCTGACAATTTGTAATGGAACAAGGAAGGAATCCTATCCTATGCAAAACCCTTCCTTATATTACAGGAAGAGATTAATTGTAATGGTACAGTTAAATAAACCACAAAAAGGAAAAGCCGGGGCTACGCTCTGTTAGGTAAATTTAAGCAGGAATCAAGCAATTTGGCAGCAGTCAGATTCCGAATGGTAAACATGCTTATGCTAAAAAATGAGTTAACAATTTTTATTTGATGAAAACTTTTGGATAAGTTCATCCAAAAGAAGATTTATTTCAACGCTCGTATGCAAACCTAACCATCGTATAGTTGTAATCATTTTGCTTTTATTAAAATGAAGTAGGGGGCCTAGCTGGCAAAATTCTGTTACTAAATGAAAATTTTATAAAATTTGGCCTGAAAATTTTTGGGAGACAGCGTGGGGGGGGGTAATAATGATTTTGTTCCGAGCGCAAGAGAGGTCAGAGTCGCCACTGTCTCACTCACTCTATAAACCAAAAAAAAACTATCGAACTCCCATCTTAAAAGCTGTTGTCTGATGCCTTCTTTCTTTTTTTTGTTATTTTAATGTGCTGTTATTTACATTTATTGTTAATTTCTTTTGATGATGTTAAATAACATTGTTATTTTCAATTTCATTTTCTTGTAGGGTTTAGCTCTACGGTGTAGTTTTTTTCTTTTCTTTGTTGGTAAAGCTTTCTGGGCGTGAAGCCATAATACTTAGTCTTTTATTGCTATATACTAGTTCACTGTTTTAAGTATGTTTTACCCCTTATCTATAGGCTCTCATTTCATTTTATTTATCAAAGGAAACGCAGTTTGGTGTATAAACCACGTAAATAGAAGTCAGTTGATAGGTTTGCAGGTAAAATTGTAATTAAAGAGATTTGTTGTAGTATTTTCATGTCACGTTGTTTTGACCATGTTACTTGGAATTTTTCCAAGAAAATATTATTGTCCGAATTATAGTCCTTTAACACCCCCTTGTGTTACTTGTGACTGTCTTTGACTTTTTTTTGTGTCATGGAGAAATGGATTAGGAGACAAACCGATCAGATGATTGGTTTGAGAAAGACAAACCTCTATTTAACCTACAAAGCCATAGGATTTTACAGATGTGTACACAGAATTTTGTTCAGGCAGAAAAACGCAAGAAATAGGGGGATTATATGTACAGCATAAGAAAATATAGATACAATCGCAAAAACATGACGATATGTTGGTGTTTGGCGAGTTTAGACTGCTAGGCGGGCTTTCTAATTGTGTTGCGGAGCAACACTACTGCTTTCGTAGTTTTTTTTTTTTTTTTTTTTTTTTTTACCGTGATCAGCAACCTGTAGCTCCGAAGTGGTAAGAGTTAAAAATTTGAGATTTTTCAGAGGGAAGGGAAACGTGAAACAGAGTAAAAAAGTTCCAGAGAAGTTCCTAAAATTTCTAACAGTTTTCCATAAAAAAATAAAACCATTTTTTTCTTAGAAACTCTGCGTTCGATGTTTGGCGTCAAGTTAAGACGACCCTAGCTTCGGAAATAAACTTGTTAGAAATACAGTTATGCTGAACTCATGTAGAACTTTCATTTGTCTCTTCGAGAACCGGAGCACAAAATTCCGTAGCTCTTAGAGATTTCCCGGAAATAATTCCGGAAAAGTCCATCTCGTTCCGATTTTTTTTGGAATTTTCTCAAATTTTCGATTTTGATGTTTCTTATATTTTTATCGAGTAGTGCTATGATAAGTATGCAAGAAGAAGTGAAGTGTTCTATATACCAAGTTGCTTCGTTCTCTAAGAAATAATTTCCGAAGTTTCGACGTTCTAGAGGTAACTTCTGTTCTGGACCAGCTAGAATTTTTTTTTCCAACGCGGTTCGACAGGTCTCGATCTCCTAACAACTGGAGCTTACAATAGTTTCTCCGAAATAAAATTCCTTCTTTGGGTTTTTCTATTTGGAAGTTTTGTCATGCCCTCGGGGCAATTTAATTTTTTGGTGAATTTGGTTTGTTTTATATTTTCCTAGTTTAGACCATCAAAAGTTAAGCAGAAAACTATAAGACGTTATTTCCGTATCTCTTTCAGATTTCCCGGAAATAATTCCCGAAATATGCGTCTCGAAACATAATACTTCGAATTGGCGTCAAGTTAAGACGGCCCTAGTTTCGGAAGTAAACGTTTTAGAGATAAAATAATTATGAACTCATATAGAACTTTTATTGATGTTTTCGAGAACTGAAGCATGAAATTCCATAGCTCTTATAGATTTCCCGGAAATAATTCCGGAAAAGTCAATCTCGTTCCGATTTTTTGAAATTTTCTTAAATTTTCGATTTTTATGTCTATTTTATTTTTATCGAGTAGTGCTATGAAAGTTATGCAAGAAGAAGTGAAGTGTTCTTTATACCAAGTTGCTTCGTTCTCTTAGAAATAATTTCCGAAGTTTCGACGTTCTAGAGGTAACTTCGGTTCTGGGCCAGCTAGAATTTTTTTTTCCAACGCGGTTCGACAGATCTCGATCCCATAAGACTGGAACTTGCAATAGTTTTCCGGATATAAAATTCCTTCTGTAGGTTTTCTATTTAGAAGTGTTGTCATGTCCTCGGAGCAATTTCCAATTTTTGCCAATTTTTGTTTGTTTTATATTCCGAGTACATCGGAATCTGTTTTACAAAATGAAGTTGGACATATTGTGGACTTGAAAGAAAAACTTGATTGTAAAAAAGTCATCGTAGCAGGTGACTTTAACGTTGATGCAGCGAAAGGAAACATAGTTTCGGCTTTTCAGCAATTAGGGTATCAACAGTTGATCAGACAGTCAACCACAAAGAATGGAACAATCATCGACCATGTGTATACGGATAGCGATGTGTCTAAGTGTGGTGTTGCAGTCACATATTTCAGTTACCACAATTTAAGTTTTGCTGTATTTGATATTTGAACTTTTTCTTATTTTAGTTTCTTGGTTGTCATTATTCATGTAGTGCAAACTGTGGTTTAATTTGTATCGTATTATTCTGTTGTACAGGACAAATTCTAAAGGTTAAATTTGATTTCTAGTTTCAATTATTTAAAGAAATTCTGGTTTATCTTGAAATTGTAATTATCCATCCTATAAATATTCAAAATTGTCAACTGTGTTATTGTGTTATTCTCGTTTATTTCTGGACCAGCTAAACATTTTACCAAACTCAGTTTAGTAGGAGCTCGAAATAAAACCATATCAAAGATGCTTCAAGATAACAATCGAAGCCGCATTAGAAAAATGTCCTCTGAAGGACATAATGGAGACTGTTGCTCCGCAACTGTGTCCCGTAGGGCACAGTTGCACGTGTTACTCCGCAACTGTGCCCTAAGGAACAGGGCACAGTTGCTGCAACACTTCCCGTTGCACAGGCAACGGAGGTCTAGTTTCTAACTGATCACCAGTTGACGCTTCTTTATCTATATACTCCTGCATACACTCCAAGTTTCTTCATGAGGGCAGTCTGTATGAGGGATTTTTTCGTATAGAAAGATTCGTCACACCCATAGATACGTAATGATGTATTGGTGAGACGTTGACAATCCCGGCACTTACCGTTTTTAAAACTACTTAACGTCTGTTTGAGAAGTCGAACATTGATCCTGTAGGAAGTTCAGTCCACGTGACGACTGATCCCTGGATATACCTTATTGACAAATATTCTTCCCTGGAGGTCTGCCAGTAAAGGTGATCAGCACGACATAGATAGCGTCACGTCGCTAAGATTGTTTTAAATCCCAGAAGAATGTCAATAAGCTCGTCACGCAAAAATCGCCTCCCCCCCCTCTTATAGATTTTGAAAAATATTTATTTTTGTATTTTCATTGAGAAAATTAGTACTTGTGTATTATCTAGACCACAATCAAGAAGTTTGCTCTGTTCCATCTGAGAAAAACCGGTTTGTATGTCTGCAATTGGTTATAATTAGCTTAGTGCTAGTGAGAAACACCATGATGCAGGTATATTTCAATTAAATATTTAACATATAGAGGTGATTGATTAGGTATTTGATATAATACGTTCTGGGCGGGCTGCTTTCCATAATACTGTATTGTAATCTCCATAATTTTGTTTCTAAAGTATTATATTTTCATCATATTTGGATATGTTTCATTAAGATTAACCTAACTTCACTTCTCGAGAATGTTTTGGATAATAAAAAAATACCAGAAAATCGAAACACAGAAAAATGTATACCTTCCGAGATTTTGAACATCCCCCCCTCCACTAAATTTTCGTGAATTGACACCCCTAGATATTAGTACAAATGTGGGTTAGTCAAAGTTTACGCCTACTGAATCATATTAGCAATAACCCTCCGCGAAGACGTAAAGACATTCGTCACAACTTCCTCTTTTCACTTTCATCCGTAATTAGTAACCTTGGGTCTTTTTGTAAATTCACGTCACCAGACGTGAGCAGATGTAGGTTACAAAAAGGGTGCCCAGGTTGGCGTAACCGGTTTTAGGCATAAAAACTGCCAAGATGAGTATGCTAAAGATTGACTGGAAGGGCTTCATGAAGAATAAGCATAAAGTTGGTATTGTAAATATATATATATATATATATATATATATATATATATATATATATATATATATATATATATATATATATATACACACACATATATATATATATATATATATATATATATATATATATATATATATATATATATATATATATATATATATATATATATATACACACACACACACATATATATATATATATATATATATATATATATATATATATATATATATATATATATATATATATATATCTGAACAGCATGGTTACCATCTGAACAGCAGGTTAGAATTTTGCCAACACAGAAAGACAATTTTGGAATTAAAGAGTGTTCTAGTCTCCCCCCCTCCTATCCTATTTAAGGCTAAAGAGTTCGTCTTAGTTTCATTATATTTGCAGATAAAACCGTTTTTCTACTATAATTCTGCAAGCAAATTCATTAATCTGCTCCATTCTTCGAATAGCATTTAGAAATGTCATTTGGAATGAGCTACGGAGTAATAGGACATTAGAAATATTACTTAGAGGCGTTCCCCAAAAGCATACAACAAGCTATCCCCAAACAATGTATCAAAATACGATAACTTCCATTACTTAAGGACATAGCTAAACAGAAAAGCAGTATCTCCTAAAACTGAAATTTAAAATGGGGATTTAAGCATAAACAATGTATCCAATGTTGATAGTAGTCACCCACTCACAGTCATACATGATTCATATTGTCTATGTTTCTGGGTGAGATTTACCACACATAGAGATTAGCTTATGCATGTCCCTTGCTGAAGCACTAGAAATCACCGAATGTCCGTTTTTTCAACTTTGATTCAACTCTAACTGTCCAAACTTTTTTCTTTACTTGATGAGTTTTAAATATGCGGCTATGGCCGTTCAAAAAGACACTAAAGCCAGCTTTAGGCTACTATCTATTGTTGTCAATTTGCATCTTGCACCCCTCATCTGTGTTACCTCATATATGTTACCGTGAATGTCGAAATCTGGTTAATGTCGACATATACTGGTGTATGTCCGAAATTGTTTTTCTCTGCTTATATTCAAATAGCTTTGCGAATCAGTTTTTTCAGTCTAAAGCAAGCTAAAGTTAGGTTCGATTAAGTTAATTTAGATTAGGTTAAATTTGGTTATAAACATCAGAGATGGGTTAAAAACATAAGCTAACCTAGCTAAAACTAACCTAACTTTCATCGTCAAGACCTGTATTAAATTGAAAAAGCTTACTAGCAACGCTGACTAAATCCAAGGAGAAAAAAGGCATTTCGGACATTCACCAGTGAATGGTGACATTCACGAATTTCGGACATTCCCGGTAATATATACAAATCAATTCTGGCCAATACCTTACCGCAAGCAGAGCCACTGTTTTTCAATAATGACCCATTCACAACATCACCAATATTAAAGTGAGAAATGTTAAAACAACAATAGTACATAAATGTATACAGAAGCCGCAAAAATGTTAGTAGAAAGGAAAGTGAATAGATTAGAAATGAATACCAGACGTAAGAGATGTTCCTCTGGGACTGAGGTAAATGTGATGTCTCAATTGTGAAAAATTTAGAGATAAACGCTGATCTTTTTCAAACTACTTACAAAACCAAATACTGCGTCACTATCACCTTGCCCAGTTAAGTAGAAAATATAGAGACCTTTTTGAGAGTTACCTCCAAGCAGGCTTACGATGTTATTAATAATATCCTGGACTCCAACTCCTTGACGTTCTGCCTTTCGTCCAACTTCAGCATCATCAAAATCTGTTCTTCCTTTTCTGGCTATTTTTTGCCCGGTGTCAATCTGATTGTACTCTGGGAAAAACACCCCGTTCGATCGGACACTTGCGACACCTACAAAGATAAAATAAGGTTTCTGCTAGAAAATACAGTTTAAACAAACATAATTAGAGATCTAAAAAAAAAAATCATTCAAAATTGTAAGCAGGTCTGAAAATTTCTCGGCGCGCTTAAAGGACAAAGATTGATATGAAATAAATCTCAGAGAGTACATTTCAGTACCAGAAATTTGCCCTGATTAGGTCCAGTGCTCCTAACATGTTTATTAAGATTAAATAAAAAAACTAGTTTTTTTATTGAAAGTAAGGAGCGACATTAAAACATAAAACAAACAGAAATTACTCCGTGTATGAAAGGGGCTGTTCCCTTCTAAACACCCCACTCTTTACGCTGAAGTTTGACTCTTTCTCTCTGTTCTACTTTATTAAACAGTAAGAAACTTTACCTTTTTTTATGTTTTAATGTCGCTCCTTACTTTCAGTTAAAAAAAAACTAGTTTTTTTATTTAATTTCTGAGTGTTTTTGAATTAATGCATGTTTGATTTTGGCTCTCCGAACATAAATTATTAAAATGAAATTTGCATATCAATTCTTTCTTTTGGCTAAATGGCTTTCTCTTAGTTTTGATAACGCGATTTTGAGAAAAAAAGGGGTGGGGGAGGAAGCCTAGTTGTCCTCCAATTTTTCAGTTACTTAAAAAGGCAACTAGAACTTTTAATTTTTAACGAACATTTTAATCAAGTATATGAGGGGGTTTGTCCCCTTGTTAATATAGTTCTAAGATAGTTCCGCCCACTTGGTCACTAGAAACAGCAATTAAAAAATATTCAGGATAGATATTTATACAACAAATAAGGACACGCGAATTCATTTTTATGGCACTTGGTATTAACCAAGTGACATAACAATTGCAAATTCTGTCGGTCTGTCTGTCGGTCCCGGTTTTGCTACTTTAGGCACTTCCAGGTAAGCTAGGACGATGAAATTTGGCAGGCGTATCAGGGACCTGACCAGATTAAATTAGAAATAGTCGTTTTCCCGATTTGACTCTCTGGGGGGTGAGGGGCCTCTTAATTCGGAAAAAATAGAAAAATTGAAGTATTTTTAACTTACGAACAGATGATCGGATCTCAATGAAATTTGATATTTAGAAGGATATCGTGTCTCAGAGCTCTTATTTTAAATCCCGACCGGATCTGGTGACATGGGGGGAGTTGGGAGGGGGATCCTAAAATCATGGAAAACACTTAGAGTGGAAGGATCGGGATGAAAATTGGTGGGAAAAGTAAGCACAAGTCCTAGATACATGACTGACATAAGCGGAACGGATCCTCTCTCTTTGGGGTAGTTGGGGGGGGGGGAGTTAATTCTTACAAATTAGAAAAATTAGGTATTTTTAACTTACGAACGGGTGATCGGATCTCAATGAAATTTGATATTTAAAAGGATATCGTGTCTCAAAGCTCTTATTTTAAATCCCGACCGGATCTGGTGACATTGGGGGGAGTTTGGGGTGGGGGAACCTAAAATCATGGAAAACGCTTAGATTGGAGGGATCGGGATGAAACTTGGTGAGAAAAATAAGTAGAAGTCTTAGATACGTGATTTACATAATTGGAACGGATCCACTCTATTGGGGGAGGGGGGTTAATTCTGAAAAATTAGAAAAAATGACGTATTTTTAACTTAGGAAGGAGTGATCGGATCTTCATGAAACTTCATATTTAGAAGGACCTCGTAACTCAGATCTCTTATTTTAAATCTCAACCGGATTCAGCGTCATTGGGGGAGGGGGCAGTTGGGAGGGACCGAAAATCTTAGAAAATACTTAAAGCGGAGAGATCAGAATGAAACTGGATGGGAAGAATAAAAACATGTCTAAGATACGTGACTGAAATAACAGGACCGGATCTGCTCTCTTTGGTGGAGATGGGGGGGGGGTAATTTTGAAAGTGAGGTATTTGTAACTTACGAGAGGGTGGCCAGATCTTAATGAAATTTGATATTTAGAAGGATGTTGGGCTTTAAAGCTCTAATTTCAAATTCCGACCAGATCCTGTGACATTGGGGGGAGTTGGAGGGGGAAACCGGAATTCTTGGAAAACGTGAAAATTGGGGTATTTTTATCTTACGAATAGGTGATTGGATCTTAATAAAATTTGATATTTAGAAGGAATTCATGTCTCAGAGCTCTTATTTCAAATCCCGACCAGATCTTTTGACATTGGGGGGAGTTGGAGGGGGAAATCTTGGAAAACACTTGGAGTGGAGGAATCGGGATGAAGCTTGGTGGATAGAATAAGCAAATGTCCTTGATACGTGACTGACGTAACCGTACTGGATTCGCTCTCTTTGGGGAGTTGGGGGGAGGGGTTCAGTGATTTGGCGAGTTTGGTGCTTCTTGACGTGCTAGGACGATGAAAATTGGTAGGCGTGTCAGGGAGCTGCACAAATTGACTTGATAAAGTCGTTTCCCAGATTCGACCATCTGGGGGGCTAAAGGGAGAGGAAAAAGTTGAAAAAATGAGGTATTTATAACTTACGAGTGGGTGATCGGATCTTAATGAATTTTGATATTTAGAAGGACATCGTGACTCAGAGCTCTTATTTTAAATCCTGACCGGCATTAAGCCTCTGATTTTCCTTTTAAATCAATCTATTGATTCTTAGAATTTTGTTAGAGCTCATACCATATGAGCTCTTGGCTCTTAGCTCTTCTTGCCTCGTCACAAGTGCCATATGAGCTCTTAGCTCTTGTTCTTTAAAGAGAGGAGGATCCTTCATATTTTACGCATAAAATTAGTCACAAAAGTTATGGGGCCAGTGGTGATAGAGATAAAAGGGGCTTTATAGGAACTAATCTACATCAGGACACTGAACTGGAATAGGACCAATTATGTAGTTCTGACTGTATTTTTCTTCAAATAAAACAATAGTTACAGTGATATTAAACTCGCTATTCAAATATGGAACAGACCTTGGTATTTTGAAAAATAATGGCATATTCCACTCCCCCAAGTACTTTTTACATGAAGAGCAATCAATATTTACAAACAACACTGAAATAAACTAAACAGCCAACGCGTAACAAATAAAAAAAATGAATAAAAGTGAAAATTCCAATTATGAAACAAAGTTACATAGCTTATCTGTGAAACTGATATTTTCAGGAAATAATAAAAAAAAAATGAATAAAAAAACGTGACACTGACGTAATTTGTTAATGAGAAATTAATTACTTTTTTTAATACAACAGGGAGATATTAGAATTCATAATCAGAATATAATATGCAATTTTACTTTTCTTGAAGCCTACCATGGGGCTATTTATTTTTTACTTCGGAAATGTAAGTTTTAAAATCACATCAAAAAATTTTTAGAAAAAATATGAAAAAAACCGAAAATTTCATTTTGCCACTGTTTTCAAATAAGGCCTAACTTTAGATATTTGTATTCATCAGAATAAGATTCATCACGATCATATCAGAATTCTCAGCTATATTCATTATTAATTGGTCAAAGAGCTGGCTTAATCAGCTCCCGGATAACAGTGATCCCAAATCGCAGGCCGGGGGCAAATGGTTTTACTTGGGCAACGGCCAACCGCAGAATTTTCAAGATATAAAAACTTTAATTAACAGTGTAATAGACTTGAGGACCTTTTCTCTTTATTACCTATTTTTTTTAGACAAAACGTGTCTGCTTTTAAAAATTATGTGTCAATGTGAAGCACTCTCCACCCCTTCTGGTACTAGGGGTCTTTTTTTATGAAATTAGGCATAGACAAATAAGGAAGATAAATGTCATTTCGAACATATACCTTTTCTGATCATAAAATTCTGACAGAACTTTTTCAAATGGCTACACTACAAAGCCAGAAAAAAATCACTAAATACAGTTCAAGTTTGAATAGATAAACCGTCTTCTAGGTAGGACTGATACGACGAACTAAAAGATAGTCCTAGGGGAAGTGATAAAAACTTCATTAGTCAATCAGGTAACCTTAAGGCACGCAATCTTGAGGTGGAACGCAACTACTACCGTCAGAAACAATACCAATAATTCTGGCACTGTCATAACCCTGCACCCACTTTATACAAAACTGTGTTTTCAGAATCAAACCAAACTCACAATGTGTCAGATCCCTTCCCAAATAAAATACTGGCAATGTCCCTGTGCACACCACATACCCTTTGTTTTCGGACAACCGATAGTTGTGTTCCCTAAAATTATAAAACGGTAGCCAAATAGCCGTCGGTGGTTTTCTTCGATTTTTTCTCTTTCTTGCAGTATATTTTTCTTGCAAGTGTTTGTTACTGCAAAACTTTTTATATATGATTATTATCTTTTCAATAAAATTACTTCTGTTGTTATCACAGAAAAATATCCAATAAAATAGATTGGTATACTAAATTAATATAGTTTTACAAAAATGAATATGAAGAATACATGTCGTATGTGACAATTCAACTGCACCCACAAAGTACTGTCTCTTATTCTTGTCCTCCCATTTTGAATATTTAGGCCTAGCCCCATTAAACGATTTCTTGCAACAAACTGTAGGTAGGAAATGAATCAGTCTAGTAGTATCCAAAATTCTAAAAAGTGGAGTTTTGATAACAATGGATACACCAAAGAATAAATTTTTATGCTGATTCAATATCTGTGTAATACATTAATTTCAATGTTACTCATAAAGAGCTGCAAGCCTTGAAAGTAAGCCTTGAAAGCCTGAAAGTAAGGAGAAACATCAAAACTTATACAAACAGAAACGATTGTGTATATTAGGGGGGCTACGCACTTCTCAACCCCCACACTTTACATCAAAGTTTTATAATTATTTAAAATACTTATTAAAATTAAGCAGCCCTTGTGTTCCAGAAGTCATTCGTAAAGAAGTCAATCAAAAAGTCAAACTTTAGCGCAAATAGGAATAGATTGATCAGGGGACAGCCCTCCTTCGTATAGGAATAATCTCTGCTCGTTTCAAGTGTTAATATTGGTCCTCACTTTCAGTTGAAAACAACCTGTTTGGTTTATTTAATGAGTTTCAAAGTCGTTTGTTTTATGTATAACCGACAGCATAATTTATAGCCGTTTATAACTTTCAATGAAAACAACGTTTTCAGAAGAGGTAAAAACAAAAGATGCATCAATCGAGAAAAGATACAGCCCTTCATCTACTTTTGCTTTGCTTACTAAACAACATGCTTCAATTTAGAACTGTCCCATATTTCCTATAACATAGTCACCGTAACTACGCTCTACTTCCGTGACTTAGAAAAGATGTTGTTAATAATGCAAATTATTCGCCAAGTCCTTGGATATCATCTCAAAGATCAATAATTACTTTTAGTTGTTGTACTTGTAGTTTCTATAGTTACTTTGATAAATACTAGTTTGGTTAATCGAAGCTTTGGTAGACGGCACAATAGAGCTTAGATATTTATTTCTATTCCATTTTTTGCGCAAATACTCTTATTTTAAATATATCTATTTTTCAATAAATAACGCAAATTATATGTACATAAACAGAGTAGAATTTATTCTTTTCATTGCTGATGGTTTCACATACTTCCAAGCTTTTCAGCTCTTGGCCTCCATATAGACATTAAAAATCGTCATAAGGGAACAATAAATTATACAAAACAAGAAAAACCATGTGTAATTAAAAATAAAGGATTTTCTTAGTTCAAAATGAACCGGAGAAAATAGAGGCCAAATTTATCATGGTAACGACATTGCTACTTTCTCGAACAGGTACGAAGAAAAAGTGGTTGATCTTGCCAAAATGTGAATTTGGCAAAGGAATTGTTTCTAAAGATTCGCTCAAGCACATTTTGTGAAAACTTGCTATCCGTTTTTACTCAATGGTTTATTTTGTATTAATTATATTTTCTTTTTCAAAAATCAAAATGTTCAAATATTTTAAAGTGCAAAATTTTAGCTTTGAGCAATTATACAACTTCCATCAAGAAGACTTGATGTTTGAAGCATAAAATATTTCTCAAGGACAAAAACACTGTTGTGAAGACTTTATCATTCATAATTGAACACCAACTAGCATATTTGCAGGAGAAAAACACATGCAAATACAACAGACAAATAAAGATGCAAAAGTTCGTAACATACGATTATAAACAGAATCTGCCAAATTCCTCATAATATTTCCCCCGTAATTTTCCGCTTTCTCTTGGACTGAATCTATTCCAAATCAATTCTTACGTTTGACCGTGTCTAAATAGCGTCATTTTGAACATGTTTAGAATATGAATCAATTTTGCCCTTGATTCCAATTGGTGCGATACTGGTAATTTTTTGCGAGTATTTATTCGCTTATTCGCTTATAGAATTGTATAATCAGCAAAACAACGCACAATAAAACAACAACAAGGAATAAAAGGAGACAGCTAACCAAGGTCTAGTAAAAAAAATCGTCTTAATTTTTTGTTTAAATGAAGAAAAGTGACTTCTCTTACTAAAAAATCGCTGCTCACTAAAAAAATCACTCCCTTCTCATGAATTTGAACGAGACTTTCATGAATGAATCAAAACTAGAACCTGGCGAGGTATTTTAAAGGTCATAAGTTTCACTCCTTTCCTAAAAGGTTGACAAATTCTGCAACAATAGGTCGTATCTTGGGAAAAATCCGATTCGAACTAAACCCGGCTCAAGTCCCGGGAACCACATTGCCTAAGCCAATGTATTTGGTTTAAATTAATTAGACTTTAAGCCAAATTCGTTTTTCTTTTTGTCTTGATAGAATCTTTTAAATCTCACAACAATATCTTTCTCTTAATTTCTAATTAACAAACAGTTGCTGTTCAGCATTTTTATTGTTTACGACTGGAGAGGGGGAATGGCGGGAAGTTGTCAAAACAGCATGTAACGGGCAAATGTATACACAAATAGCAGGATAATAGTAATATCAACAATTTATGCTTGGGGTCAAATTTTGTTGGTCAAGTTGCAGGACTATGACAGCTTACTGTACCTATTAATCACTTAACCAACTAATCATTGCGGGTTGGCATTCTGGTACAATAAGAATTTCGGCCATATTAATGTTGCTGTTTCTGCATCTAGTTTAATGTACAGGCTATTGACACAGTTATACAAGAAAGGAATCTTGCATTAAGGCTAATGGTCTTAATTTGTGTCCAATGCTATTTCTCCTATGATAGAAAATCATGAATAACTTCTGCGATTTTGGTGATTTTGAACTGATTTTTTTTTTGATGACTCTCGAGTTAAAAAGGAAAAAAATGTTGGTTTCACTTTTTCTGTATATGCTTTACCTATTGTGCAAAAAAAAGAAATCAAGTTATTTTAGTTTGGTGAATAAAAATTTAGTGGATGGGAAATGACAGTAGATTTTTTTTTTAGTTCATCCTGCCAGTATTTAAAAAAAAATGTTGGTTGCAGAATTGTTATATTTTTATTTTTAACGGTGCAAAAAATTATTTTTAATTTTCAACATTTTTCTTGCTAGAAGGTATGAAGTTGGCTCCAGAGGGTAGAATTTTGGATCATATGTAGATTTTATAATCTACAACCATTACAGAAAATTTCTGATGTCTATCATAAATAGTTTGAAAGCAAAATCAGAAAAATACAATTTCAAAATGTGCTTACTTTTTACTTATTTTACCCCTGTTTCCGGCTTAATAGCGTTGTTCATCAGCCAATAGAAAAAAAGGCGGGATTCTTATCCAATTTTAGGCATTACGCCTCCAAGGCATTGTGTCTCTGATTAGTTGACTTGTCAACTGAAGTCAATAAGACATTTGAGATATGAGGAAGAAAATTATCAACAAAAGGTGGCTGAATTTAAAATACCGGTAAGTAAAAATTACATATACAAGTTTCATTCCCTCTTGTCCATTAAATAAAAAAAAACAAGTTTTTTTTAACTGCATGTAAGGAGCGACATTAAAACGAACAAAAATTATTCCGTTTATGAAAGGGGGTAGTCCCTCAATGTCCCGCTCTCTGCGCTAAAGTTTGACTCTTTCTCACAACTATACTTTTTAAAACAATAAGAAACTTTAGCGTAAAGAGCGAGGCGTTGAGGAGGGGACTACCCCTTTCATATACGGAATAATTTCTGTTCGTTTTAAGTTTTAATGACGCTCCTTACTTGAAGTTAAAAAAAACTGTTTTTTTTATGTAATTTCTGAACGTTTTTAAATTAATGCATGTTTTGATTTGGCTAACCGCACAACGAAATTTGCATATCTTTTTTTGTCTAAATGGCTTTCTCATATTTTCGTTCTGACGATTTTGAAGAAAATGGGGTGGGGGAGGAGGTCTAGTTGCCCTCCAATTTTTGGTAACTTATAAAAGCACCTAGAACTTTGTATATTTGTATTACATATATGAGGGGGTTTGCCCTTTCGTCAATACCTCGCTCTTTACACTAAAGCTTAAATTTTCTCCCGGTTCTTTAAGAATGACCCTAGAATCACCAAGTCCGTAGAATATATAGTTGAAATTACTTTAACGGAAAGAGCGAGGTATTTAGGAGGAGATGAACCCCTCATATGCGTAATAATTTCTGTTCGTTTTATGTTTTAATGCTGCTCCTTACTTTCAGTTGAAAAACTTCTTCATTATTATTTTTTCAGTGTTTTTTTTAATAATGCTAGAAAATCCTATGCCCCTTCATTGAATTTCTTTTCCCCCGTGACAAATTCCTCTAAGTAAAGATCCTTCAACGTAGCTCCCTCCCCTCTACCCCCCCCCCCCTCAGCCAAAACCCCTCAACCGTTGACTTTTAATTAAAAGGAATAGTTGTGGGAAAAGTCAAGTCATGGCCAATTGTAGAAAAAGCCAAGACAGATTGTCCAATTAAGTGGGCATCAGGTCAAGGTAAACACTGATCAAAGTTTATAACTTGTAGCCCCTCCCCCGGGAACTATGGGGGAGTAAGTCGTCCCCAAAGACATCTTATTATGTTTTTTGACTATGCTTAAGAAAATGGCTATCTCAAAATTTTGATCTGTTGACTTTGAGAAAAAAAATGAAAGTGGGAGGGGGCCTAGGTGCCCTCCAATTTTTGGTCGCTTAAAAAGGGCACTGGAACTTTTCATTTTCATTAAAATGAGCCCTCTTGCGACACCCTAGGACCAATGGGTCGATACAATCACCCCTGGGAAAAAGAAAACAAAAAACAAATAAACACGCACCCTTGATCAGTCTTCTGGCAAAACAATTCTATGACTTTTAGGGCGTGTTTCCCCCTTTTTTCCAAAATAAGACAAATTTTCTCAGGCTCTTATCTTTTGATGGGTAGGACTAAATTTAATTAAAATCCGATTCTTTTGACGTATTTATTAGTATCAAAATTTCGTTTTTTAGACTTTCGTTTACTATTGAGCCGGGTCGCTGTTTTGTTTTTCTATGGTTCTTTTCATTTTTTTTAGAAAGGTGCTGCTTGGAGAACAAGATAAAGATAATTTGTCAAATGGATCGAAAATTTCAGAAGAATTTTCAGCAAATCCTCTCATAGACGATTCAAATAAATTGGGAAACGGTAGTGGTTCTTACGGTGTTGATTGCCCCGATACGAATACTGAGATAGACTTATCTGGAATTCCAGATGGAAACTGCATTGTGAATCTAAGGTATTTCCTTGCTGAAGTAATTTCAGCATTCAGACACAAAATCAGTTGCGATCACGGAAAATTGATTATAAAGCAATTAGAAAAGAAAGGCCTGAAAACTGAACTGAAAGTTAAGTGTAATAAGTGTAACTGGGAAAAGAGGATTAAAGGTGAACCAGAATGTCCAGCAACAAGCGTAAAAGAATATCTTTCAAGTTTTACGGACCAGACACAGGTTGCTTTTTCCGAAAAAAAATCAAGTCTTAAAGGCTGCTTGAATTCGAAGGCTGTTTGGGGAGCCATGGGTAGTGGAGGAGGGTATTCTACACTGTGTGAATTCTTCGGGGTGCTTGGAGTGAAACCAATGTCACGAATAGTTTATTCCCGTATTGAAAGGCAGCTTGGTAATGCTTGGATGAATAGTTTATCGGAAATTTTGCTAGAAAATGGACGAGAGGCCTTAAAATCAGCCATTCATGAAGATAGGTATAAGGAGGACTCATACTGGACAAAAGTGATATGTGATGGAGGCTGGAATAAGCGTAGCAAAGGACACGATTATTCGGCCAAAGGATGTGTTGCAGTTATCATAGATGCATTTACGAAAAAACTGTTATATGTTGGCATAAAAAATAAATACTGTTATATATGTTTTTCTTCTGCAAACGCCAAAGTAATTCCCAAAGATCATTTCTGCTTTCTGAATTATAACGGAAATTCAAGGAGCATGGAAACAGATATTCTAGTTGAAGGCTTTCGTTCCAGTGAGGAGATGCACGGATTACAGTTTTTAGAGTTTATCGGTGACGGTGATTCCAGTGTTTTTTTATAAGCTAAAACAAAGTGTTTCCTACGGTTCCAACATACGGAAACATGAATGTGCAAATCACGTCACAAAAAACTATACAGCCCATCTATATAATTTGTGCAAAAATAAAAAAGGTTTGTACACAAAATGTCTTCCCCGAGGAATTATCCAGCAACTGACAAAAAATTTAAGGGGTGCGATAAAAATAAATTCTGAAAATAATGGAACAGCAGAAGAATTGAAAATCTTGTTAAAAAGAGGTCCGTACCATGTTGTCGGAAACCACACAAAATGTGATTCTGGATGTCCTAAGATTGCTGAATTGACCGTGAATAGTAAAATAGAAGATCGGTGGAATAATTTTCCCCTGCACGTGTTTGAAGATGTTATGACAGAGGTCAATATTGTGTGTCGAAAAGCAGAGCAGCTTCGAAATGACGCAACTACAAACTTAGCTGAAAGCTACATGTCAGTTGTTGCTAAATTCATCGGAGGAAAGCAAATAAGCCGGTCTAAACGAGGTTCATATCATGCAAGAGTTCATGGAGCAAGTCTTGCTTATAATTCAGGTCCAAAATGGCATCAATTAGCTTGGAAAAATATTTTTGGGCTTAGTCCTTCTAGCGTAACAAAAACATATTGTAATAAAACGGCTAAACTCCGTGTAATATCTAAACGTAATTTGACCAGTTATTATAGTGCTCTTGGAGGAAAACACGTTGCTAAGTTAAAAAATAGAAACTATAACTTTGGTAATCGTGACTATGGACCAAATTGCAATAAGCCAGACATGACTTCTGATGAAATGAATTTGGCCATACAAAAATATACTGACGAGAATTTAAAATTGGATTTTGCCAGTATAAGCTGTTTGTTCAACAGTACCAAGGGCCAATCCAAAAATGACACTTGGGTTGAAGAAAGATCTAAGAGAATAACTAGTAGTTACTTCCACACAATTGCAACCAGAAAAAACAGCACCAGAGTTGCCCCAATTGTTAAGCAAATTCGAAACTTGGGACCTAGATTCTGCTCTGCCCTAATGAAAAAGGGCTTAGATTTAGAAGTAGTGGCACTAGAAGCATATGAAAACAAATTCAACTTAAAAGTCGTAAAGGGAGATCAAATAGGACTCAGTGTGCATCCACAGTATCAGTATCTTGCTGCATCTGTAGATGGGCTGCTCCCTAATGGCACACCTATAGAGATAAAAACGGTGCATAATATACCAGAGTTCAAAACCATTTATGATGTGGCCCAGTCAAAAAATTTAGTTAAAGCATTTTTTCTTGAATTATCCAGTGAAGGTCTTCAGCTAAAAAAAAATCACAGGTATTTCGCCCAGATACAAGGCCAACTCGAGATACTGGATAAAATGGTATGCCACTTAATAGTTTATAACTCTATTGAGGATTGGGAAATAATTACAGTTCACCGATCGAAAGACTACTGGGAAAAAATATTTCCGAAGCTTGAAGCCTTCTGGAATGAATCCTTACTTCCTGAAATTTTAGACTCAAGGGTTGCAAGGAATATGGAAATCAGAGAACCTGTGTCTGTAAAATGTACAACAGCCCACCAACCGAAGGACTCAAGCTTGTCTCAAGAAATAAAAAGAGGAAAAAGAAGAAGGTTGAGTCGAGTTGAAGTGAACAGCAAGAAAAAAAACGCACAGAAGGGATCGGGGGAGAACAGTGAATTTACCAGGAACTCAATGCATGAAAACAGTGATTTTGAAGAAATAATTTGGTCTGATTTGGAATAGATAAATCTTCGTGTTTGATAAAAAAAAATGTGTTAAAAAATATTGGCAAGGAAAATTATTTTTTCCTCCATAAATTTCTGTCTCATTCTTCGTCAATGTCCAAAAATAATGAAGTTTCTTATCTGGTCTGAAGTATATTAAATACATTTAATACAAACAATTTTAGTTTTTTTCTTATAAATTTCTTGTATGTTACTTGGGCTTAGTATTTGTGATTTTTATAGTTTTTCCTACAATTATTACGTTTTCTGTACAATTCGTTCATTTTTGGTATTTAATTAAAGCGTCTTTAAGTTTCTTTCCGAAATCTTGTGCATCTCGCCCTAACACAAAATAACGTTAATGCCCTAATCTTATTACAAGGAAAATAGCTTTCATCTTATTAATTCCAAAATACTGACAAAAAAAAAAAAACACTATAAAAATCAAGGTGACTGGAAAGATATTGAAAATGAACTGAATGTGTAATGTATAATTATTTAGTGTTTAATATACTAATTACAGGAAACATCAACAATTAAGGTTTACAGATTCTATTTAGCGACAATTTTTTATTTTGGTTTACGGTTAGAACGGAACTCTAGTCGAACTCCTATGGGCAGTAATTTGTGTCCTTTTTGGTTTAACTTTAGCACTCATTTTAATTTTTAATCGTTTAGGATTTAATTATTTGTATATAGCAGTACCCATTTCTTTTATGTTTGGTATAATTATTTATTTTTATTTCTCTTCATTTTCAGTCAATTATGCATAAACAGTAATGTTTGACCGTTTCACATTTAGATCATTGAAGGATTTTATTTTCTGTCCGTCTGTTTCAAATGGCTCTTTAATTTTCAATTACTTAACTCACTAGCCTAATTGTATAATGTACATTCCCAGATTGCTATGAAATCACGATCTTGTATCAGACTTAGCAGACATCTGCCATGCTTGGGATACTTATGTCATGCTTGGCATAGATCATTCACTCTTAGTACTGTTCTCACAGTTCCGCTATGCTTGGCACACTTCTGCCATCCTTGGTACTAGCCACCTGAGGTATATGATTTCTGAGAGTGAAAAACCTCTCAAACATTCATCCTTTTTATGGCACTTGGTATTAACCAAGTGACATATAGCAGTCGCCAATTCTGTCGGTCTGTCTGTCTGTCGGTCTGTCAGTCTGTCCCGGTTTTGCTACTTTAGGCACTTCCAGGTAAGCTAGGACGATGAAATTTGGCAAGCGTATCAGGGACCGCACCAGATTAAATTAGAAATAGTCGTTTTCCCGATTTGACCATCTGGGGGGGAGTGGGGGCCCGGTTAATTCGCAAAAAAATAGAAAAAATGAAGTATTTTTAACTTATCAGCGGGTATTTGGATCTTAATGAAATTTCATGTTTGGAATGATATTGTGTCTTAGAGCTCTTATTTTAAATCCCGACCGGATCTGATGACATTGGGGGGAGTCGGAGGGGGAAAACCTAAAGTCCCGGTTTTGCTACTTTAGGCACTTCCAGGTAAGCTAGGACGATGAAATTTGGCAAGCGTATCAGGGACCGGACCAGATTAAATTAGAAATAGTCGTTTTCCCGATTTGACCATCTGGGGGGGGGAGTAGGGGCCGGTTAATTCGGAAAAATAGAAAAAATGAAGTATTTCTAACTTATGAGCGGGTGATTGGATCTTAATGAAATTTGATGTTTGGAATGATATTGTGTCCAAGAGCTCTTATTTTAAATCCCGACTGGGTCTGATGACATTGGGGGGAGTTGGAGGGGGGAAACCTAAAATCTTGGAAAACACTTAGAGTAGAGGGATCGGGATGAAACTTGATGGGAAAAATAAGCGCAAGTCCTAGATACATGATTGACATAATCGGAACTTATTTGTTCTCTTTGGGGTAGTTGGGGGGGGGGGAGTAAGTCTTAAAAATTAGAAAAATGAGGTATTTTCAACTTGCGAACGGGTGATCGGATCTCAATGAAATTTGATGTTTAGAAGGATATCGTGTCTTAGAGCTCTTATTTTAAATCCCGACCAGATCTTGTGATGGGGGCGGGGAGTTGGGAGGGGGAACCTAAAACTTGGAAAACACTTAGAGTGGAGGGATCGGGATGAAACATGGTGGGAAAAATAAACACAAGTCCTAGATAGATGATTGACATAAACGGAACGGATCCGCTCTCTTTTGGGTAGTTGGGGGGGGGGGGGTTAATTCTGAAAAATTAGAAAAAATGAGGTATTTTTAACTTACGAACGGGTGATTGGATCTCCATGAAATTTGATTTTTAGAAGGATATCGTGGCTCAAAGCTCTTATTTTAAATCCTGACCGGATCTGGTGACATTGGGGGAAGTTTGGGGTGGGGAGACCTAAAATGATGGGAAACGCTTAGATTGGAGGGATTGGGATGAAACTTGGTTGGAAAAATAAGCTAAAGTCTTGCATACGTAATTTACATAATTGGAACGGATCCGCTCAATTGCGGGGGGGGGGGGTAATTCTGAAAAATAAGAAAAATAACGTATTTTTAACTTACGAAGGAGTGATCGGATCTTCATGAAACTTCATATTTAGAAGGACCTCGTAACTCTGATATCTTATTTTAAATCTCAACCGGATCAAACGTAATTGGGGGGGGGGGGCAGTTGGGGGGACCGGAAATCTTAGAAAATACTTAAAGCGGTGAGATCAGGATGAAACTGGATGGGAAGAATAGAAACCTGTCTAAGATACGTGACTGACATAACTGGACCGGATCTGCTCTCTTTGGTGGAATTGGGAGGGGGGAGGTAATTTTGAAAATTGAGGTATTTGTAACTTACGAAAGGGTGACCAGATCTTAATGAAATTTGATATTTAGAAGGATCTTGTGCTATAAAGTTTAACTTTAGGTTCTGACCTTCTCACAAGTGCCAAATGAGCTCTTGGCTCTTGGCTCTTCCGACCTCGTACCATATGAGCTCTCGGCTCTTCCGACCTCGTCCAAATGAGCTCTTGGCTCTTCCGACCTCGTACCATATGAGCTCTCGGCTCTTCCGACCTCGTCACAAGTGCCATATGAGCTCTTAGCTCTTGTTCTTTGGGTAGTTTACTTTTGCATGTGCGGACTGTTTGTTTTCGTTGTTGTATTTTAATGGGGGCAGATACGATGGACAAGGGTTTTTAAATTCCTTTTGGGAAATCCCAAACTTTTTACTGTTATCGCTTTTCTTCTATTTCAATAAAAATTCTTTTTTATGTGCTTTAACCCGTATGCGCCTGAGAGGCTATATTTCTTCCAAAATAAGTTCATTAGTACGGGTATGCATTGAGTTTTTCGTTTTACACAAACTTTTCCTCTTGTTATCTTCCCAATAAATTAGTTTTATTTCCATCAATTCTGTTTATGTGCTACTTTTTCATAGTAAATTTATGATGGAATGGCGGATTAGTCTTCTTAGTTATTTAGCAGGATGAGATTGAGGAGCACAAAAACACAAACGTACGCAAACACAGGAACAAGTCTACACACACACATCAAATTACCAATTACGCACTTATTGTTTGATGCAAGCTGTGCTAGAGTTTTGTTCGCAGGAATTCTTCAATTCAATTCAATCATATATATTTAAATAAAAACACATAATTCCATGTACATAATCTGCCAGGAAAGCACAAAAGTGCTTGACTAGGGCAGAAACTTAACTAAAGAATAATTAAACAATCAACTAACAGAAACAACGAATCAACTGGATTTATCAAAAAAGAAAAAAAAAGAGAAAAAAGGGGAGTGACGAAGAGAAAGAAAAGAAAAAAAAGAAAATAAAAGAAAAGATCGAAAAGAGGAGGACCGCATGATATTCAAATCTAAACAGTATTTCTGGAACGACCCTTCACTGCTCGCTTGAAGGTAGTAAGGTTATTTGAGTTCCGGATTTCCAAGGGGATTGAATTCCAGATAGCTGGTGCATATCCGTAGAAAGTCCTTTGCGAAAGCCAAGTTGGGTATCGCACAGAAGATTCTACTCCTGGAGGTAATCATACATTCTTTCATGGACTACTTTCTCATAAATCTTCGAAAAAAAGGTAAAATAGAAATGGATCGGTAATTACTCGGTTCATTTTTTGACTTCCCTTTGTGAAGGGGTAGCACTCAGGCTAATTTAAGTCTTTCTGGAAAAGTTCCCTCTTCAAGTGATAAATTAATCAGATGAGTCAAAATAGAAATAACAATTGTTTTTGTTGCTTTAACGATACTTCATCTACTCCACAGGATTGTTATTTCATACACATAATTATTTCATTTATTTCATTTTCATCACAATTTGTAAAAAGGAATTCAGAAGTAACATGACGAGGTTTAAGTTTGGGGACTGGTGGACTTCGAGAACTGAAGATTAAAAGAAAATAGCCAGATGGGTGTTTCACCCATCTGGCTAACTGCTTGCAATTCTCAATACCCAAGGGTTCTCCCAATAGCCAAACAATTTTCATTTCCAAACGGACTCGGTCTCGGTTGAGGTTTGGGAGAGTTCACGCTTTACACTTCAAAACAGACACCCATCTCGAAAATAAAAGATTTGTCTACTTTTCGTACAAGTTCTACCATTTGCATTCAATGCACATCGAATCAAAATCTCTGAGCGAAAAAATATAGGATTACCCTTTAAATTGATGTGCAAAAGAAAACACTATTTTTAGCTCAGCAGTGGGTATATTTTCTTTTACATAACCTGTTCATTTAAATTAATCTCCGTAGAATCTAACGTGCTTTTGCTAAACAAACATCTTTTGTTTTTTTCTCCCACTTGTTTATGTTTTTGTCAAGTCTCATAAACGAGTTTGCTATCGAATAGATACTAGCAGTGGCGTTATTAAGATTCTTAGAATCTGTTTCAGAAATTGGGCGGGAACAAAAAAGACCATTAGCCTTAAGTAAGATTGTGTAGTTGACAATATGGTATATTTCTGCCTTTGAACTTGCTGTTAGCGCTCTTCTATGTCAATGCATAAAACGGTCTAATGAGTTATTATGTAAAATTAAAAAAAAAATCGCTTTTATAGGCACGTACGAACAGAAAAGGTGTAAGCCTTAAGGGACATACCCAGCAACATACGAGTGTTCATGATTTTCCCCATTTACTTGTGTAGCTTGATACATTTAAATTAAATGTATTTTAAGCTGATTTTTTTAATTTTTCTAGTTTTGCTGGGTAACTTTGTGGAGCCAGTGGTATATTTAATTTTTTATTCCTAGTACACCTATATTCACTCCTAGTTAGTATATTGGCAATTTCGTCTGTCATGGCTTCGATACTCAGCTAAAATTCGAAGAAAAACATATTAGATTCTTGGTTACGCTGTCTATCATGCAATCATGTATCGACATGCTAAAGAAAAAGTAATATAAAGGATTCGACCTTACATATGGTACCCACCCATGCTTTGACAGGGATCTTCTTATCAAATATCTACCATTGCTATTCCAGAGGACTTCCAATACTGGTATAGTCCCTGACAGCTTTGGTATTGGACTTGTACACCCTAGTCTAAAAGAGTGTAAACCAGCTTACCAATCTTAAGGTCAGTAGAATTACACCCAGGTGCACTTCACCGGATGACCAATATAGGATTGAAAAGTATTCAGGACGGGAACATGTGCACAGCATTATTGGGAATTTGCTTTTCGATGCATTCTTCTCATCCTAGGGGCACTTGCTGTTAGTAGTCATTGATTCTGGCGTCCGTAGCCAAATTCTGAGCTAGGCCAAAAAATGTGCTACAAGTCCGTGTATCTTACTACCCGTGTAAAAAAGGCACCGCAAACTCAGGGCTGTAATTTTCGTTCTTTCTCCTTCGAACTCTCGTCCTTCTAAAGAAATGCTCTATGTCAAGAAAGGTGTGTTTGTAAGGAACAATGCTGTTCAACAACATTATCATCCAATCACAACGAACAATAAAGCTTTTTGGTACTTTTTTCGTGGAATTAAATTTATCGATCCTATGCATTGCTGTCGATATCCTCCATGCATAGAAGTCACTTCAGAAGCAGAAAATAATGCCACCTTACAGAAAAGCTTACGGATAAATGTTCCATCTGGAGTTTCTTATAATCTGGCTGGTTTGGTCACACAGAATATGCCATTGAAAGATCATCTAAATACATCTGAGAGTGTTGAGGACCTGAGACTAGCGTCGAGGACCTCTAATGGAGTCAAGACATAGGTGGATTACCGGTCTAACCAAAAGTCAAGGCAGAATATATTTTCACCCGATTACTTGACGAACTACGTGCAAACCTTTCTATACTTGAACCGTCAAAAAATACACGTTTCAGAATAATCAGGACCCTGGCAACAAGGCTGTGAATCCAAGAAAAAGACAAATTCGTGACTTGAGCTATGAATACCCGAGCCCATCAGGACCAGTCACGGGTGAATCTGTTTCTGTCTTATCACGTGATGGACTGGGTGCAAACGCAAAAACTCTTCCTCCAGATGTGATTCAACATATTGCCAAATTTGTGGATGTCAAGTCTGTTAACAATTTTGCCCTTACCTCAAGACATATGAATAACATATTGAATGACAACCCCTTATGGAAGTTTTTTCTTTTATAGTGAAACAACAAACATACTAGAAGAATGTCAAAGAGAGATAAAAAAAAAACTCAATCTAGTCCTTCTTGTTCTGAAATGTTTGGAATTCCGAAAACTTTAGAAATGGAGGAATTGATGCATATGTGGGATTCTATCAAATTAAGAATCAGTATACTCTGGATGGACAGCCCTTGAACTGGAAGAACTATTATAAGTCAGCGAATAATGAATACGAAGAATATGCAATAACTCTAGCGGCAAATAGTCCGTCGTCAACGCTGGCGATACACAGCTTTAAGCCAAGAATAGCAATGCACCTCAGTCAAGTCAGTAAGCCAAGCTAACGAAGTATCAAGATCAAACAAGAGGAAGGAAACATATGGGAAAATTTCTTTTCCCATTGCAGTAGGAAACAATATATGAATCTGAAGAACTAATTTTTTGGTACATGATAAAAAGAATACTCAAATGACCAAATGAACAAAGCCAATAAACAACCAGAAGAAATCTTAGTGTATTGTTTTATAGGTTTCAATGGTTATATTAAAAAAATCCTTTTCAATTTCATTTATTACTTCTTTTGTCTTTCTGAAAGACAAAATATACCCTCTCCCCCCACTTTCCTGTTGTTGTTTAGCTCTTGTCATCACAGCAATGAATGACTCTGCGGTATTGTTTGTTATTTTGGAGAATTGATCAAAATCAGGAATCTGGGAAACGATGGAGGCACAGTCATACTTCAACATGTCAGCTTTCAAATTATCTCGAAGGATATTAAGTGCAAGGAGGGACCATTTCACGAGCCTTTCAGTTCGTATCTGGTTGTACTCATCTTCACTTTTCGATATTAAAAGCTTAAGAATATTGTCTTGAACTAACTTGATACCTTCTTTAGGTACACCCCCTTTCTGAAGCGCATGGTTAATATTGATCCAACAGTGTACCAGCACTGAGCAACCTGAATAAGAGGGAATATTTTATTTCTCGCAACCTCTATATCCTTTTTTCTGTCACTGAAAAAATCATTTCAGGGCGAATTGATACTTGGTGCTTTCTTCATAAGAACAATAAACAGCTCTTCGTGCAAATCAGATGATCTGTCTGTGTGTAGTAAAAATGTAATTGGAATCAAAAGTATTGTTCATTTATGGTCGAGGTATGCATGTCGGAATGTCGGAGTTTCCAATGTTATATTTGGTATCATAATAGAACACTGTCGGGATACCGTACTTTACAAAGTCAAAAACTTCTAATATAGCACATTCTGATATACAGATGACAACTGCTAGAAATGTCCTAGAAAATTCCTCTAGGAAAACTGCCTCATAGCACCCCCTACCTTTATGAAATCCATCCTGAAACTTCTCCCCGACAACTTCAACCTGAGACAATTTCCCGAATCGTAAATTGAGCAGCCAAAGGAAAATTAAGATATAAAGAAATAACGAAGAAAATTGTATTACCGCACACCAGCTATTAGGAAGAAGGGGTGGACCCTCTCACTGTGCTGGTTTGGGGGATACCTATAAGAGATTACATTTCAATTCCCAAGTAGTTTAAAACTACAATGGCGTTCAGATAAATATAGGAAGGGGTATAAGGGGAGGATAAAATCTATCATCTCTCATCATTTAGAACAAACATGAATAAATAAGAATATAATAATAAATACTAAAGATATTCTACGCCACAAATTCGGCCTACATTTCAGAATATCACTAAAAAAAATCGATCTTTTCTACATTATTTTATTTGTCGTACTTTCTCTGTGTCCTTAGGGAATTCAATTTATCTCATTTTATTAGTAATTTCCTTATAGAAGTTAAATTACAGCTATGAAATTTAGTCGTTAAATATTGTTTACTTGGGATAGACCCGAACGCATTAAAAAAGCTCCATATTCTCAATTAGTCAATTATCCTGTCACAACATTTTTAAAGCACAACACACGGAATGTAGCCAAAGTACACTGTTATCTATGACAATCAGACATTTGTATCATACATTTATTTTCCCTTGCTTTTTCTATTCTATCTTTTTTCCCTTCTAATAGAATGAATATGCTCCCAACGCCAAACGGCAGATCTATTCGGATATATATATTACTTCAGCCCCCCCCCCCAAAAAAAAAAATAATCCGTCGCCGTGACAAAAAAAAAGGTTGAGAGCAGTTTTGAAACCTGCAGACGTGTTAAAAGGGTTAGTAAAAAGTGTTTGGAAAGTTGCCTCCACCCCCTCTGTTTTTTCTAACTGTCCTTCCTTGAAAGTGTTTGATCGTGCTTTTAAATTAGCTTTTTGCTCAAAAGTCTACAAGTTTAATAACTATGCCTATGGGGATAACATAGCCCCCACAGCTTTTGAGGGTAATGCATTTAAGAATGGCAAAAAAATACAATGTTTACACGGTGGTTGTCATCTGTTTCGGTTGAGTGTAGGAATGACATTAACATATTGACTAACTGAGAAAATGGAGCTTTTTTTACTAACCAAAGCAAAAACGTCGCGATAGGTCTAGGCCAAGCATACTATATTTAATGACTAAATGTCAAAGCTGTAATTGAACTAGTTTAAGGAAATTGCTGATAAAATAAAATAATTTGTGTTCCCTACGGATGACTCTCCAGTAGGAAATACCTCCGTTGATTTTTTTAAAAATTGATAATAAAAATGGATGACAACAAATCATATAGAAAAAAGGTAAAGAAAAAAAATAGAATAAAAGTCAGATTTGCATAAAAAGTTAGGGGAGGGTTTTTTGTCTAAGGTTGTAGACTAAAAAGCCTCCAACAAAAAAACATATCCATAGTGATTCACGTATTTCAGATTTCTGGTTTTTTGTCTAAAAAGCCTCCAACAAAAAAACATATCCATAGTGATTCACGTATTTCAGATTTCTCCAGTTTTCCTTTGTTATATTAAGGATTGATTTCTTTAGAATGTGGGGTGGATAAAGGGCAATTGGAGAGATTGGGCTCCAATGTGTGTGTGTGTGTATACATATTATATATCCTATTTATTGTTCATAACTCTTTTTAATCTAGGTTTTTCAATTAAAATTGTCGATACCCCACTTAAGAAAAAAAAAACATGATCCGATTTCGAAGCCTTACTGTGGCTCTCGGCATGTGAGAGGCTTGTATATTCTAATTCTCGTTGTAAGTAGCAACCTGTCATTTTTGCTTGCTACTCCTTTCTAAGGAAAATGGGGGGCTCCCCAGGGAATATATATAACGTTGATGAGTTCCAATGATTTGTAATCACCAGTTATACATTTTATAATATCTCTGTAGGCTTGTAATGGGTTTTGTGCCTCATTGTGGTGGGGTCGAAGATTCTAATACCGTTGTTTTTTAATGTAATATTTGTTTTTTCTTCACTTTCATTTTGACTTTTATCTTCAAACATTATAATTCTTTTTTTCTTCACTCCATTGTTGACGCGGTCTGGACTTGCTTTCTCACTGTTGCTTGTAATTCTCATAACCACTTATTTTCTAAGCGAATATTTCTTTCTTCTCACTGTAACATATATTTTAGTCACAATTTTTTTTTGTTCTTCACTTTCATTCCTAATTCGTTCTACTCCTTGTTGTTGCATGTATTGTAAACGCATATTTCTTTCTTCTTCACTTTTGTTTTGACTTGTTTTAATTCTTGCTGCAGCTCATCCTCAAAACGGATATTTCTTTGTTCTTCACATTTGTTTTTAAAGGAGGCTTTTTAGTTTACAACCTTAGACAAAAAACCTCCCCTAACTTTTTATGCAAATCTGACTTTTATTCTTTTTTTCTTTACCTTTTTCTATTTTTTTTTCAACACTATTTGTTCAATAGGTACTTTATTTGTCCTCTAAGCATTATACTTGCTCTATTACTTACTCTAATTGCCCCAGGCAAGGTGAAACTGCTTAAAGCCCCCTTTGTATATAGACTAATTACATTTAGCATTCTATAATTAACCTTCTTGAGATTCTAAATTTTATATAATAATGTATTTTGAATACAATAGAGACGGAACTCTAGTTCATTTTTTCCTTCTTTGCTGCTAGTGGGGTACTGGAATACCATAATGTGTTTTTAAGGACTCATTTTACAAGAAATTACTGTATCACGTGGTTTTTCAAAAGGAACAACAAAAACACAGGACCATATTTAAAATAAAACCAATTTTTGACCAAAAAAACCAAACACTATAACTTCGTATACAAGATGAAGAATGACGTCATAATCAAAGTATACAACCATCTATGACGCAAAAAGTAAAAATATTCGTATAATGACGTCAGTACATAATGACGTCATACCGTCTATAAAAGAAAGAACTGCAAATGTGTCAGTATCATTTGTTAATAAACTGCGGTAATGCGAGTATGTCGGAAAAAACGAGTCTGTCTCATAGCATAATGAAGAAATCAACGCTTCACCTTATTATGCAAACGAAGGAAGAGGTTCCCACTTCAACAAATAAAGAAGTCACTTCAGAAGCAGAAAATGACGCTACCTTACAGAAAGACATACGGATAAATGCTAGATCTGGAGTTTCTCAGAACCTGGCTGGTTTTTTTACACAGTATACAGAGTTGAAAGATCAACTAAAACTATCTCAGAGTATTGAAGACCTGGGACTAGCGTTGAGGACCACTGGCAAAGTCCTAGCAGAATGTATTTCCGCCCGATTGCTTGACAAACCAGATGCAAATATTTCTAAACTTGATCCGTCAAAAAAGAGACATTTCGCAAAAATCTGTGACCCAGGCAACAAGGCTTTGAATCCAAAAAAAAGGAGAAAAACTCGTGATTTGAGCTATGAGTATTCTAGCCCATTAGGACCAGCCAAGGCTGAATCCGTTTCCACCTTATTACCTGGTATGCCTTATACACCAGGTGCTAACGCAAAAAATCTTCCTCCAGAAGTGATACTATACATTGCCAAATTTTTAGATGTCAAGTCTGTTTACAAATTGACTCTTACCTCAAGATATATGAATAACATATTGGACGACGACTCCTTATGGAAGTGTATCTTTTACAGAGAAATAAAAAGTGTATTAAAACGATGTGAAACAGCGACGGGAAGGATTCCATATAGGATGTACCATTATCCATATATGATAGATTCCACTAGGGAATTAATGTTTAAGTGGCGTTATGTCAAAGAAAGATTCAGTTCCCAATTACATTTATTGAACTGTTTTTACGTAGATGGAAAACACTCGAATTGGAAGGTATACTATGACTCACTCTATGATGACTACGAAGAATATGCTAGAGTCCTAGCGGTAGATCGTCGGTGGTCTACACTGGCAACTCTGGCAGAGTACAGACAGCATTGATTGAAGCGAACCAATTGGAAGGAAAAGAAAACTAAGATGGAAAGGTGGAATGAGACAGTGAAGCAGAAAACCAGAAAACATGTTACATTTAGTATATCTATATAATATATTATATAATGTTATATTATAATATATGGTATATAATATATGGTAGCTTATACTCTTTACTTTCATAGCAACAGCGTACACCAGAAATACTCCCAGAAATCCTAAGGGGAGCTGATATCAATTTAATATTTTTATGTCGTATGAAACCAAGAAAGGATATAATAAATGGAAAAAAAAAACAAATAGGTGAAAAACGAGATTTTGTCAGCCAGTAGTAAAATATGAAGACGAATATCAAGCAATATTTTGACAAGGAACTCCGCAAAGTCGTCCTCGGTGCTAAGAAAAAAAAAGAAAAAAAAGACCTTCCGAAGTAAACTCTGAAGAGGAAAAGATACTGAATAAAAAACAAGAGCTAAGAGCTAATATGGCACTTGTGACGAGGTTGGATGAGCCAAGATCTCATATGGTATGAGCTCTAAGAAAATTCTAAGGATCAATAGATTGATTTAAACAGAAAATCAGAGGCTTAATGTCGGTCGGGATTTAAAATAAGAGCTCTGACACACGAGGTCCTTCTAAATATCAAAATTCATTAGGATCCGATCACCGACTCGTAAGGTAAAAAATACCTATTTTTTTTCTAATTTGTCCTCTCCCTTCATCCCCCAGATGCTCCAATCAGGGAAAAACCACTTTATTAAGTCAATTATCATCGTCCTAGCACGCCCAGAAGCACCAAACTAGCCGAAACACTGGACCCTTCCCCCTAACTCCCCCAAAGAGAGCGGATCCAGTCCGGTTGCGTCAATCACGTATCTACGACATTTGCTTGTTCTACCCCCCAAGTTTCTTCCCGATCATTCCGCTCTAAGCATTTTCAAAGATTTCCAGTCCCCCCCCCCGACTCCTCCCAATGTGACCAGATCTGATTGGGATTTAAAATAAGCGCTCTGAGACATGAGTTCCTTCTAAATATCAAATTCCATTAAGATCTGGTCACCTGTTCTTAAGTTAAAAATACCTCAATTTTCCAAATTAACACCCCCTCCCTGACTCCCCTAAAGAGATCAGATTCAGTCCGGTTATGTCAATCACGTATCTACGACTTATTCTTATTCTTCCCACCAAATATCATCCCGATTTCTCCACTCTAAGCGTTTTCCAAGATTTCCCGTTTCCCCCTCCAACATCACCAGATATGGTCGGGATTCAAAATAAGAGCTATGAGACAAGAGGTCCTTCTAAATATCAAATTTCATTAAGATCCGGTCACCTGTTCTTAAGTTAAAAATACCTCAATTTTTCTAATTTTTCCAAATTAACACCCCCCCCCTGACTCCCCCAAAGAGAGCAGATTCAGTCCGGTTATGCCAATCACGTATCTACAACTTGTGCTTATTCTTCCCACCAAGTTTCATCCCAATCTCTCCACTCTAAGCGTTTTCCAAGATTTCCCGTTTCCCCTTCCAACTCCTCCAATATCACCAGATACGGTCGGGATTCAAAACAAGAGCTCTGAGACACGAGGTCTTTCTAAATATCAAATTTCTTTAAGATCCGATCATTCTTTCGAAAGTTAAAATTACCTAACAAAAATTTCAATTTTTCCTGTCCCTCCAGCCCCCCAGATGGCCGAGTCGGGGAAAATACTATTATCAAGTCAATTTGTGCAGGTCCCTGACAAGCCTACCAATTTTCATCGTCCTACCACGTCCAGAAGCACCGAACTCGCCAAAGCACTGGAAATCCCCTCAACTCCCTCAAAAAGAGCGGATTCGTTCAAATTATGTCAATCACGTATCTAGAACTTGTATTTATTCTTTCCATTAAGTTTCATCCTGATCTCTCCGCTCTAAGCGTTTTCCAAGATTTCCAGTTTCCAAGAGTTCTGTTTCCCCTCTCCAACCCCCTTGGTCCTCGGATCTGAATCGAATTTAAAATGAAGCATTTGAGACATAAGATCCTTCTATATATCAAGTTTCATTAAGATCTGATCACCCATTCGTAAGATGAAGATACCTCAATTTTCACGTTTTCCAAGAATTCCGGTTTCCCCCTCCAACTCCCCCCAATGTCACTAGATCTGGTCAGGATTTCTAGATCTGGTCAGAGCTCTAAAGCACAAGATCCTTCCAAATATGAAATTTCATTAAGATCTGATCACTCGTTCGTAAGTTACAAATACCTCATTTTTTCTAATTTTTCCCAATTACCCCCCCCCCAACTCCACCAAAGAGAGCACATCCGATCCGGTTATGTCAGTCACGTATCTAGGATGTGTGCTTATTTTTCCCACCACGTTTCATCCCGATCCCTCCACTCTAAGCGTTTTCCAAGATTTCCAGCCCCCCCCCCCCCAATCCCCCAAATGACACTGTATCCGGTCGGAATTTAAAATAAAAGATCTCAGCTACGAGGTCCTTCTAAATATGGAATTTCATTAATTCTTCGTAAGTTAAAAATACCTCATTTTTTCTAATTTTTCGGGAAAACGACTATTGTTAATTTAATCTCGTCTGGTCCCTGATATGCCTGCCAAATTTCATCGTCCTAGCTTATCTTGAAGTGCCTAAACTAGCAAAACCAGGACAGACAATCCAACAGAATTTCTCCTGAAACATAACAAAGAATAATTATAAAGAATAATAATTCTTTGAAAGTTCTAAAGAAACTTTAGCATAAAGAGCGTTGTTGGAGATGTTGTAGCGTAAGCAATAATTTCTGTTAGTTTTAAATTTTAATGGTGCGTCTTAACGGTTTTTGCAACTATTTTACCGAGTCATTCCTTTTTATAGTTTGTTACCCAGAACTGTTGGAAATACTGGTAGTCGGCGTTTATCTTCCCCCTCCCAGAAAACAATCTCCAAAAATACCCCTGCAAATAACACTCCTCAGGGAAATTTTTCTCTGGAAAATACCCGCCATAAAAATACAACACGTGGAAAATATTGCCTCAGAAAATACCCCTCCCCGTGGTTCATTGGTCTGCAATCAGTTTCGGCTTGTAAAAAAGGTACTTGAACTCTTAATTTCTGATCTAGTGAGCACCATCTGAAGGTTTTGCAACCATGAGTTGAAGATGTGGATGAGGAAAGGACAGCCATCTCCTACACAAAATAAATTCTGCTCATTTTGGGGTTTAATCTTACTCTTTACTTTCATAGCTACAGTGTACACCAGAAATATTCCCAAAAATAATAAAGGAGTAGATATCAATATAACATTTTTATTCATTTATTTGCTTCATTTGCAACCCCCACAAAAAATATCCTGGTTACGGCCCTGGGAACTATACTTCAGCCTTCATACTGCTCTCGTCTTTCCCTTAGAACTAATTATTTATTTATATGATGGCTCAATTAGACCTAGGATTTGTCGGAATTAAAATACACCTTTGGGGGCAACTCCCTCACTCCCAAAATGCAAAGCAATCTGATCATTGTAGAAGTTTAAGAGCCTTTTTAAGTTTTGGATTTTTCCATTTCTTACCGATAGTATTTGTTATTGGGAAATACATAAATGTTTTTCATAGGAGTTTTCCGCATGGGGAGATGGTTGTTGGGGGGAATTTTCAGTGGGTAGTAAATTTACAGGAATAATTTTGCTTCAGTGAGGATGTATTTTCTGAGGATATTTTCCAGGGGAGTACAACCACCACAACCAGGCAAAAAAATGTACCCAGACAAAAACCTAAAGTATTTATTGTATCCAGATGAAAACCTAAAGTATTTTTATTTCACAATAAAGACAAAGTAATATGAGAAAATACTGAATAAAAAAAATTACATACCGGGGGCCTGCTCTCCTAAAACTCGTCCCCTCTATACACACCTTTTTAAACACAGTTTAAAAAGCACTTTTTAAATCAAGAGAATAATCATATTTATTCTATTTGACTACCACTACTAACAACTCACCTCAGCACCAAGCCGCCAGAAGCCAACACAGCTACGCATACTCATCGTCCATTCCAATTTATTCCAAGCCTCCATCTTTAAATTCTCCCAGGAAGTTTCCATTTCCTTTAAATCACCCCACCTTAACCGCGGACGGCCTGCTTTCCGTTTAGGCCTAGACGGTTGGCCGTAAAGAACAGTCTTCGGTGTGATGTCATCTTTCATCCGCAAAACGTGTCCTAGCCATCGCAACCTTTCTCTCATTATAGCCCTATAATGCGGGATCGAACCGCACTTTTTATATAGCCTAATGTTAGAAATACAGTCAGTCCGCCGGGTACCCAAAATAATCCGAAGGCAATTCCTCTGGAAAACACCTAGCAAACCCTCGTCCGCTTTTCGGAGCGCCCCCATACTTCAGAGCCATATTTGACCACTATCATTAATGTAGTTTCCAATATTCTAACTATGGTTTGCAGACTTATCTTCCTGTTCTTCAAAACTTTTTTTCAGCTGTAAAAAACACCCCGAGCCTTGGCTATTCTACTCTTGACATTTTCACTGCTCCCACTGTCTTTACTAATACTACTACCAAGATAAGTGTAGCTGTTCAACTGAACAGCCTTTTCGTTACCCAAACGTTTTTGGAAAGCTGAATTTTCCAAAAACTTAAAATTGTGACTATAAAATTTCTGAATTTTGTCAAAAAATAAAGAAGTAAACATGTGGACCATCAGTAAAGCCGATTATAATATCAAGTTTTGGATATTTAGAAACAGAAAAAAAAAGCAAATACCTGAGCAATCGCGTAGCAATGAAATCGCGAGAATCACGACAAGAAATTGGTTTCTCATTTCAGATCACAGAATCATAACACTTCAAGTCGAAAACTAGTTTTTCTCATCCTGTATTACACTTATTCCACCTCACGTTACCTAAAATTAAAATTATTATAAGAGCTCTTTTTATGAACTCCATGACTTTCTAAGAGTCTATAGACACATGAACAAATTAAATGAACATTATAAGCTGAATTGAAAAGTGAGGTACCTCCAGAAATCTCTAGAGTTTTTCATACAAAGGAAGCTTTTTTGATTACGTACGCATATATCTTCTTCTATATATATAAAAATAAGTTGTCTGTCTGTCTGTCTGTGGATCAGGTGACGTCATGTTTCTGTGTTGACTGACGTCATGAAATTAGTTGTCGTCATTTTTGCTTTGACGGTGACGTCATTAACGGTATTTGAACGCAAAACCGCGCAGTTAGATGAAAATCCACCTGGACAGCGAGAGTCAAAACATATCAAAACTGAAAATGATAGCGATGATGATTGGGTTTGGGATTTTGACTTGGATAAGGTCATCAATGCCTACCAGATTTAAGTTAAAAAAACAAAGGTTCGTCGATATGTACTTCATAGTGACGCTGAAAAATAAAGAAGAAAAAGAAAACTGAAAAAAGAAAAAAGGTAAAAAACTAAAAAAAAAACTAAAAAGAAAAAACACTCAAAGAGAAATTACAGACCGGGACACAAATGACGACCGAGACAGAGGGAATATAAGTGACGACCGGGAACCTCAAAGAGAAATTACAGACTGGGACACCCGGACACAAATCACGACCGGGACACAGGGAATATAAATGACGACCGGGACACAGGGACACAACTACAACGGGGACGCCGGTGGCACAGGCGGGATATATAAATGACGACCGGGACACAGGGATTGTTCGAATAGAAATTACAGACCGGGACACCGGGACACAAATGACGACCGGGACACTCAAAGAGAAATTACAAACTGGGACACCGGGACACAAATGACGACCGGGACACAGGGAATATAAATGACGACCGGGACACAGGGACACATCATTAGAATAATGAGGTATAGATCTGAATACGGATTGTTTTTCCCATGGACAATTATATGTTGCATTTTCAAGAGTCAGTAAACCTGACAATCTATTTATATGCACAGACAATGGGACAGCGAAGAATGTTGTATATTCGCATGTTTTACGTAGTTAAAAACATATATTTATATCTATCTCTATTCACAGGTGGGACACAGGGACACAACTACAATGGCGCGTAACTAATATGGCGCGTAACGACTTACGCGCTCGGGGGGGCTTGGGGGGGCGCGAAGCGCCCCACCAACTAGGTGTTGGGGTGGCGCGAAGCGCCACCCCAACAGCTAGTATATATATATATATATATATATATATATATATATATATATATATATATATATATATATATATATATATATAAAATCTGCTAACAGTATTCGTTCAGAAAATCGAAGGATCATCACATATCCGAGTTTTTTTGGAAGGATATACACATTAGTTTTTTCTGATCAAGGACACACTTTTCGTATAGCCTACTGTTGTATGTATATGGAAATACAGTCAGTCAGCCAGGTACCCAAAATAATCCGAAGGTAATTCTTCTGGAAAACGTCTAGGAAATCCTTATCCGCTTTTCGGAGCAGGCCCATACTTCAGAGCCATATTTGACCACTATCATTAATAGAGCTTCCAATATTCTAACCTTGGTTTGCAGACTTATCTTCCTATTCTTCCAAACTTGTTTCATACAAAGTGGTATTACTTTACTTTCCAGAAGTCTCTACAATTTTTCATACAAAGGAAGCTTTTTTGATGGCGTAAGTATATGTGTATGCATCAACGATACAAAAAATTGCTAACAGTATTCGGTCAGAAAATCGAAGGATCATGACGCATCCGAGAGTTTTTCCGGAAGGATATACATATTAGTTTTTTCTCATCAAGGACACACTATACATATTAGTTTTTTTTCTGATCAAGGACTTGCCGAAAATTCAGATTATTCAACCAATAAAATTGCTGTAAAAACATACTTTAACATTAAGAGTCGTCAGTGCTTTTTTTTAACAGTGATTAGACGAGTTTATTACAACAAAAACATTCCATTTTGGAGGAAATAGTATTGGAAGGTTTATAAAAAAAAAGTTTATATTGATTCTGACCAGAAGCAATAAAAGGTATATTTTAGGTCACAATTCCCAAACATTTCCAGGAGAAAGGGATTGATTGGACTAATCTCAAACATTGAGTCCAAACATTCTGACCAAACATTTCCAGGAGAAAGGGATTGATTGGACTAATCTCAAGAGATCAACCCCCTCCCCTATATTTTCTGGTGTAAAGATCTAGTTGCAGATTGAATAGCATATTTCTAATTTGTTAAAGTATACGATCCATTTGTTTGAAAGTGCATTCAAAGAATGCAACTATTTTTGTACTTGCAGATATCGCCATCCATTTCGGTCTTCAGTCAAAGGAGAGATAGGCTGCGTCCAAGATGGTTCCTATTTGATCAAAGTCGGAGGTCCCCCAGTGGAAGCAGTTCATATCACCTTTAGTAAGTTTCACTTTCATTACTTTATCCTCATCGCTTCTTCTAGCATACACGGAAGTTTTCTAGCTAGACATGTGCCGTGCGATGGATCAGGAAACATGCCTGAGTCAGATAATTACGATTTTTCAACCATATCAACAATATAAACTGGATGGCCTTGAAATCAGCAACTGTCACTACCAAAGCAGCAATTCCCATACAGAAGAACTGACCTAATCATCATTTACTATACGCCAATTTTGGGAGAAAAGGTACTTGTCAGTTCAGCCTTGGGCTTTATTTTGGATAAGCAACCATCAACAAATTTAAAACAAGCAACCCTTGCCATTTGATAACAAGAGCACTACTTATTCAAAAATTCCCATAGGTTTTACTTTCTTTTTATATAATCCTTCTATTATTTATCAGATCTGAAAAAAAAAAATCTTTATTTTTCAACAATTGCCTGAACAAAAGATTAACTAATGCGGATAGTAAGAATTCACTGGAGCGCATGACATGAAAAATCAATAATGCAACTGATTTTTGCACACCAATATTTCTTCTATACGGAAAAGAAAATCCAGACTCAAGATTTATGAACGACTAAAGAATAAGAGCTAAGAGCTCATATGGCACTTGTGACGAGGTCGGGAGAGCCAAGAGCTCATATGGCAAGAGCTCTAGCAAAATTCTAAGAATCAATAGATTAATTTAAAAGGAAAATCAGAGGCTTAATGCCGATCGGGATTTAAAATAAGAGATATATGACACGAGGACCTTCTAAATATCAAAACTCATTAAGATCCGATAACCCACTCGTAAGTTAAAAATACCACAATTTTTCTGATTTTTCCCCTCCCTTCAGCCCCCCAGATGGTCGAATCAGGGAAAACGACTTTATGAAGTCAATTTGTGCAGGTCCCTGACATGCCTACCAGTTTTCATTGTTCTAGCCCGTCCAGAAGCATCGAGCTGGCCAAAACACTGGACCCCCCTAACTCCCCCAAAGAGAGTGGATCCAGTCCGGCTACGTCAATCACGTATTTACGACATTTGCTTATTCTACCCACCAAGTTTCATCCCGATCTCTCTACTCTAAGCGTTTTCCAAGATCTCCGGTTTTCCCCTCCCCAATGTCACCAGATCTGGTCGGGATTTAAAATAAGAGCTCTGAGACATGAGTTCCTTCTAAATATCAAATTTAAAAATACCTCACGAACGGTGACCTGTTCTAAAATTAAAAATACCTCATTTTTTCTAATTTTTCCGAACTACCACCCCCTTCAACTCCTCCAAAGAGAGCGGATTCAGTCTAGTTATGTCAATCACGTATCTAGGACCTGTGCTTATTCTTCCCATCAAGTTTCATCCCGATCTTTCCACTCTAAGCGTTTTCCAAGATTTCTGGTCCCCCCCCCAACTCCTCCCCAATGACACTGGATCCAGTCGGGATTTAAAATAAGAGATCTGAGATACGAGATCCTTCCAAATATGAACTTTCATTAGGATCTGATCACTCCTTCGTAAGTTAAAAATACCTTATTTTTTCTAATTTTTCAGGATTAACCCTCCCCCCAACTCCTCTAAAGAGAGCAAATCCGTTCCGGTTATGTCAATCACGTATCTAGGACTTGTGCTTATTTTTCCCACCAAATTTCATCCCGATCCCTCCACTCTAAGCGTTTTCGAAGATTTTAGGTTCCCCCTCCAACTCACCCCAATATCACCGGACCCAGTCAGGATTTAAAATGAGAGCTCTGGGACACGATATCCTTCTAAATATCAAATTTCATTAAGATCTGATCACCCGTCCGAAAGTTAAAAATACCTCAATTTTTCTAATTTTTCCGAATTGACACCGACTCCAACTCCACCAAAGAGAGCGGATTCAGTCTGGTTATGTCAATCACGTATCTAGGACTTGCCCTTATTCTTCCCACCAAGTATCATCATGATTTCTCCATTCTAAGCGTTTCCTAAGATTTCCCCCCACCCAACTCCCCCCATTGACATTGGATCCAGTTGGAATTTAAAATAAGAGATCTGAGTCACGAGGTCCTTCTAAATATGAAATTTCATTAGGATCCGATCACTCCTTCGTAAGTTAAAAATACCTCATTTTTTCTAATTTTTCATAATTAACCCTCCCCCAACTCCTCCAAAGAGAGCGAATCCGTTCCGGTTATTTCAATTACGTATCTAGGAGTTGTGCTTATCTTTCCCACCAAGTTTCATCCCGATCCCTCCACTGTAAGCGTTTTCCAAGTGCCATAAAAACTTGAATGACCACCAGTATCCCTTGAATTGGGTAACCAGCTTCTCTTGTGGCTTTTACACAACTAATATTTTTGCCAATAATTCAGCTCAGTAGTCTGTTATTATATATAGACGAATCATGTCAATTCAGTCATCTGAGGAAAAATCTATCTCAAAGAGGCCCCTCCAAAGCAGGAGAAAGGCAAATAAAAGACCAACTAAGAAAAAGATCAAGAAAAGGCAAATAACATGGAAAGAATACGAAAATAAAAGATATCATGCTATTTTGATGAGAGGTGACTAGATTTGAGGTCCCTTTCTATACGAATACTAGGCCCTCAGATAAGACTGATTTACGTTGAAAGCCTTGGAGCCAACTATCAATGAACTTAAGTATTGATTTAAGGAGACATTTCCATCTGGTAATTTCCGCCACCCACATGCATAGATTAGTCATATCATCTATGGTGGTTTGATGCTGAATGACCCTGAATATGCGCAACTTTTATTCTACAAGGAAGTATATAATTTAGTTTATTCCACTAGATGTTCGTGTTGCATTCTCTTGGGGGATTGTTCATGGAGAGATAGGATGGAGGCACTGTCGAAACTTCGTCGCAATCCTGGGGGGGGGGGGGGGCAAAGTTGGAGCCAATATTCCAAAATCAAGTGAAAATGACAGTAAAAACTGAAAAATGAGCAATTTGACACCATGAAATTCCTATACAGTATTATAGAAGTACTAAAAAGATACTTCATAGTACTAAAAGGTAATTTTATACTAAAAAAAACTGATCCATTCCTGTTGTTGCTTAAATTATGCAGACTTATCTTGGTCTGGGAGATGAAATTCCCCCCTCCTCCCCGCTTTCCCTTAGCAAATTACGCCCCGGGGGATCTCCAATATGTACAAATCTCCTCATTTTTCCGGCCCAGAGTCTGCCAAAATTCCTAATCAAAAGCTGAGGAAGAGTTGAGCCTCCCTCTCACTCTCTCTTCAAAGAAAGGTCAAGCTCCTTAACTTGTTACTTCTTGAATTGGAAAAAAAAATATTTGACCCTCCGTAATTCTTACAGATAAAATGACAAAGGAAGATTATTAGAGATAACCCTTCCCCTACTAGGCTCAGGTCGCTTGTTTGCTTCCGACTTCAGGCGACTTGTCGGTCAACCAATATTTACTTAATTTTTTGTTAACGCAACTGTTGAGCTTATGAATTGGGTCGCTCACCTGACAATGTAGTCAGGTGGGGCCTTATTAGGCTTTGGACGCTTGTTGGCTTGCGAGTTCAGGCGACTTGTTGATCAACCATTTTTTTTTTTTTTTTTTTTTTTTTGTTAGCGCAATTGTCTGAGCTTATGAATTGGGTCACTCGCCTGAGACTCTAGGAGGGTGGTTACTCCTATTAAACTTAGGTTGCTTGTTTGCTAGCAAATTCTGGCGACTTGTCAGTCAAACGCTATTTAATTGATTTTTTGCCAACTCAACTGTCTTCATAGAGTCTCTTGCCTGACTCTCTAGGCAGGCGGGTCCTATTAGGCTTTGAGCGCTTGTTTGTCTGCGATTCCAGGCGACTTAATGGTAACGTGTCAATTTTAAAACTTGGTCAACCGGACAGATACTCTAGGCGGGTATGCTTCTCTAAAGCTAACACACACACGTATTTGTCCAATAAGAGAGTCAAAGTCACTTCCGCCGTTTACCCAAACACTTGGAAAACTCAGGTCTCCCCGTTCACATGTGAGTCCACGGTAGTCCGCCTGAGACTCTAAGCATCCATGATAACCCTTATTCCGTGACTATCTACCACAATTCTGCCTTAAGATGGATGGATGGACTATCTATCAACAAGTGAAATGACATCATTTTTGGACAATTCTCAAAAAGGCCATATGCCAGCTTTGCCTCTCACTCAGACTATCTGTCTTGGCCTTTTCTCCAATTAGCCATTGCTTGATGGCGACTTGATTTTAATTCGTCTCAGCACTTACTTAGGGGGGAGATGCTCAGAAAAGCCACGATATTTGTGACCATTATTATGAGTTCCTGTAGTTTTTGTTTCACAGTCCTTTCTGTAGTACTGATGGTACAACCATGAGAATGTATCAAGTCCCAGGCTCTACTGGAAAAAAAGTCTAGAATGATATTACATCTGTTATGATCTTAAAAAGCCCCTTTTTTGTTTAAAAATCGTGTTCAACGAACTTGATAATTCGGAATGAGCTATATCCCAACATAAAGATTAGCTCACTACAGGTAAAATCTAATATTTTTTATTTATTTAGAAGTTTATGGCTAGCGCGTAAAACAATAGCTGCAAAAAAAATTAAGAATTTTTGTTTTGAGCATATATTACTTTCTTCAATATGCGGCTCCATTTTATTATTTGTCATACAGGAGCCTTGTAATCATTCATATGTGGGTAGAAAAAAGTACTTCTAACATTTAGCAAAAAAGAGAGGAGCTTTGTCGCAAACCCTCCTATGAACTTAATGACTACCTACTTCACATGCATTTTGTTTCTCAGATATTTGTTTTTAAATGAATCGTATTGAATTCACGGACGTAATAGAAACTTTATCTTTGTTGAAAAGGCTTTTGGGTAAAGAGGGAGCCACCCTCGAATTTAGGGTGAGTTCTGTTCCTTTAAGTTTTTACGTCATTATTTTCTTTCGTCTAAGAAATGTTTCAACTAATTTTCTCCACCTTTGAAAGGAAAGAATTTAAAAGAGCCATTGATGAAGATTTCGGCGCTGCGTCTAGACCCAACAATTGTGAAGTGATGCCCTTGTAAAATCCTCATCGTTATCCATTCAGAATCATATTGCATTTTTTTATTCGTTCAACCATAAATTCCCATGGGATACAACCACGAGATGAACTAGAAAAATGTACGCTTTTCAAACAGTTCGTTTTATCAAACTGTAAGTAAGGAGTGATCCGGCTCAATAGTAACCAAAGCTCTAAAAAACGAAATTCTGATATCAATAGATACATCAAAAGAATCAACCTATTATGTTCATTCCAACTATATAAGATACATTTGGTTCAGTGCTACCCATAAAAGGCAACGAATCTGAGAAAATTTGCCTCATTTTTGAAGGGGGGGGGGCTGTCAAGCTAGAAGGCATGCAGATTAATGGAAAAAAACAAAATCAAGAATTACATCCTACAAGAGAACTTCAGGGCCCCCCATCTATAATGATTACTGGTGAGTGAATAGAAACAGCCGATTCTAGCTCTTGTCAGCACCAGTTTCAGAAGACTAACAAGTGAAAATCCAGTATCGTTTTAAGACATCTGAATATTCTGAAAGTTCCCCTTATTAGCTGGGTCGTACCCACTGGTCTTCATCGTTGTGAATCATGGACAATAAAAGCCAAAAACAAGTGTTCCCTTCTCACATTCGAAAGCGAGAAGTCGTTGCTGCATAGGGACGATTAAATACCTGACCATGTCACGAACAGAGAGGTCAGAGGAAGGCTAAGGTCACCAGATACACAGAAAAAGAGCAACTACACTGTTTTGATCGCGTCAAGAGAATGAACCTTGTTTGCCAACCCATGATCTCGCTCAAGGGAACAGTTAGAAGACCTAGTAGGCGGTTGATTGATAACTATGATAGGCAGCGTATAGTCCAATTATCCAGCAGCGCACCTGATACATACACTTATAGAGTACTGAATTACTGGTGTGTGGAATTTCGAAAGGAAAAAAGGTACTTGTTAATTTTACAGAACACACGAAAGAAGTAAAGTTAAGTAAATTCTAATGAGATATATCAAATATAATACTTTAGTGGCAAAATCATGGGATATACAGCAGAAAATTAAGCAAAGTGGGCCGCCCCGAACGCAGTATATTAAATACCTAGCCTAACCTAACAAAAATACCAATTCTATACATTAAATATTTAATTCAAGTATATCTACAACGTAGTTTTTTTACTGAGCCTAAGCTAATTGTCTCCAAATACAGAAACCTAAACCGGCTTTTGTCAGATCTTGCAGATCAAAATTCTTTCGTGTATTCCAAATAATTAACAATTACCCAGCCTCAAAACGTTCAATGAGACGTATTTGGCCTGTAAGGAGGGGGGCATATGAGTCATTTAAGTATTAATTCAGAGAAAAAACTAAAAAGTTTCTTTGATAATATCAGTCATTGTGAACCGATAGTAGGAAATTGTTAATTGTCACCAAACAATGAAATTGGAGTTTCACATTGAAATATTAGCCTTAAGTTTGTGATAAACAACCTGAATAGTCCTTAGATATAAACTTCAGTGGAAATAAAAAAAAAAAAAAACTTCTGGGAAATATTTTGAAGGCGCTTTTTGTATAGCCTCAGATTTGTTATGAACAATAACGGATATGATTTAATACCGACTTTGGAGGAATCAAACAATACCTGTGAAATGTGTGGGCTACCCAACTTGTTTTGGTTTTGAACTAATAACATAAATCCAAATTTAAGCATTTTTTAACCTAACCTGCACTAACCTTATTATAAATAATGTTAGCACTGAGAAAATGTAGTATTATTTTGTCGAAAACGGCGTGGAGAAAACGTAGTAGTATTTTGTCGGAAACGACGGATAACTCGTACTTTAATTGAAAATTCGTCATTTTTAAGAGCTTAAGAAGTCTTAAATTTGAATTTGTAGTAGAAGCGATTATTATATTCGTAAAGAACATAAAAAAGACATCAAGTGGTATGTTGGCTTTATTGGTAAGTCAGTTACATGAACTGTCATAATTTTTTGAAAATTCATCATTTTTAAGAGCTAAAAAAGTGCTTAAATCTCAATTTAATGTAGAAGCGATTATTATATTCGTAAAGAGCATAAAAAAGGCATCGAGTAGTATATTCACTTTAAACGAAAGCCAGGTATATGATTTGCTATAATTTTACCTATATTCCAATATTAGCATTGTATCTGTAATTAAAAATCACAGAACCCAAAATATGCGAAACTTTGGTAGGAATCAAACATCACCTATGACGATGTACTGAGATCTTCATTATTTAAAGTTTAGCAATTTATGACCATTCCCTAAATGACGTCTGTACGCTCATGAGCAAAAAGAAGTGCAACTAGTCTACATAAGTGAAGTTGGGGACGAGGGGGAGGGGATTGAAGGACAACTAGTGTAAAGCCCCAACTTTGGTTCCTGCAATCATACATATCCGAAGCCCTTGGATAACTCTGATTTTTAACAATATATAACACGTCCACACATTGTGAAATATGTGTTGAACGTGTTTTGATATTTGACTTCTATACTGTAATGCCAGAGCTCGTGCACTCTTGTTGCAGGAGGGGCCCGAGCCTAAGGGCCCTACTTTATGCCCTAAAAGCGATTAGACTGAAAGTCTTTATGTGACGGTGATTTCAGCACGATGCATTATACGTAAACTTAACAGCTAAAATATACCTATGAAGAATCTGTTTTATATGGATCTACTTGCACAATCATGACCATTAGCCTGGGGGTCGGACCTATCATGTTGCTCCGGAGGCACTTGTTTTACCTTTCAACCGATCTGATTAAAAAAGATATTTTGAAACTTTAAACAGATGTTTTACGGAGGTTAGGGGCAAATGAACGGCAGATTATCCTCCAATTCATTGCAGCGCTTAAGATGGCAGGGAGCCCTAATCCGGTTCTTTTTTCTTGCAAAAAAAAATGTCTTTAGTTTTAATTTCTTTTCCTTTCCAATGTCATAGATACGAGGGGAGGGCTGCCGACCTTCCCAGCTCCTAGTTCTTTAGAATCTAGTCAACCTTTTTAAATGATAATGATTTTGCGGTGAAGTTTAACTTATATAATAATGTCCGTTAAATAAAAAATCTTTCTTTCTTAAAAATCCTTGACCCCTCCCCTGCATTTTCGTGAACTCGCGCCCCTGATTGAAGCTGATCGGTGTTGTAAATGATCCACTCAACTTAAAAGAACAAAAAAAACTGAAAAATACCGCAATAGACTGAATTTAAAAATATGTGTGTTTATAAAAGTGAAACCTTACAAAATAGCTCTTCTGCTTGAATGAAGTAAAACAAAATTGTTTTCAGCTTCACAACTTTGCTGAATCCCAATTTATAAGGTTTTAAAATATGCAAATATATTTCCTAAATTTTGAAAAACAACATTGATATGGCTCAGAATTCTACTGCATTCAACAGGAATTGCATTTTGAGAACTAAAGGCAGAGAAAAAGCAACTGGTAACTGAAAATTAAGGTAAAATGTTGTTTTGTCAAAATTTAAATATGGTGTAGACTTGTCATATAGGCGAATTTCAGGACCCTCTAGAGGGAAAAGGAGTGAAGGTGGGTAGTTTAAAATCCCTTCTTGGGACATACAAGATAGCAAGAAGTCACTAAACTAGAATTTTACCAAATTGGGATTGAGCAAAGTTGTGAAGCTGAAAACGATTTTGTGTACTTCATTCAAGCAAAAGATCTATTTTGCAGGGTTTCGCTTTTATAACACACATATTTTTAAAGGTCAGGACCCTCTAGAGGGAGAGGGAGTGGAGGTAGGTACTTCAAAATACCTTCCCGTTACATACTTCAACCTTTAGACCCATCCCTGAAAGTTTCATTTTTCTAACCTAACCCCTTTCCGAGACAGCCAAAAGAAGAATTCTACCAAACGTTTTTACTTAATCCTGAGAAACGCTTATGTGAACAATCTATAAATTCATATATTTTAAATCCCTTACTTTGTATTCAATATATTATATCCAGTCATTTTATAGTCACTTTCTACACATAAACTGTTGACTGATGCAAGGTCGACCTACATTTGAGGAATTTTCGGTTCTTCTACAGCCAGGAGGCTTAACGCACCGCTACCGCTGCCAAACCTTAGCTATCAATAAATCTAATTACCGAATTTTAGTGAGAGATAATAACACCTATAATACATTGTTTATACGCAAAATTTTTCCAAATTAATAAATACTGTGGCCCATTGTGCTTTTGTTAGGCATTTTTTTTAAACAACTAGGCCCAGTTGGGCAAGTAAACTTTGCCCAGCGAAGTGGGCAACAACCTACTATATTTTTGATCAACTATTTCTAGCTGTGAAAAGAGGGCTCAGTGACACTGTGCACACACGCGAGTTTATTTCGAGTCAATTAATTTATGGGCTGTCATATGTGTAAGGAGCAGGGGCGTAGCTCCGGTGTTTTTATTGGGGGGGAGGCTGGCAAGAGGGTCCCACATCCGAAGAGTCAAGGGACATGGGCTCTACGATTATTTTCCCCCAAATTATTGGGAGGGGGCAGCTGCCTCCTTACCTCCCCCCTCCAGCGACTCCACTGGTAAGGAGACAGAAAAGCGGGTTGTACGACTATCCATGCGAAATGTAAAACTTCACAATTTTCTAGTACTGCCCCATATTTTCCATTGTGACGCATAACACGCTTAAATCAATGCACTAACAAATCTCATTCTTTGCATTGGAAGGGGGAGGGGTATTAAGAATCACCCCGCTTGTGTCTCTATGCCAAGGGGGCAAGATTTTTGCTGGTAATTTTATTTACCAATTTGCCACTCTAACTACATTCCCATGTTTGTTTTGTGATTTTGACCCATTGGGGTATGAAAAACCTTATTTCCGTTTCAAGAGAAGCAAACATAATCTATGTTATTTATTGGTGCTGCGTAATTATTTGCTTGCTCTTACTAGTCACAGGTAGCGCAAGAGCGAATGCCTAAGTAAAGAGCGAAGTGGGCAAATGTATGTTTTTTTTTCACCAAGCCACTTTGCATGGAAGAAGTTGTCATAGACCTTTGGAAGGGGGTCATTCATTCGGAAATTGAAAGTTTTAGTGCCCTTTTTAAGAGTCAAAAGTGATCGCACGGCAAAGCCTTTCTCCCTTGCACCTTTTTTTGCCAAGGACATCCGTTCAAAATTTTGAAACATTCATCTTGTTCAGCATAGTTAAAAGGTCAAATAACTATGTCTTTGGGGATGACAACCACACCAGAGTCCTTAAGGCGAGGGTTGTAATTTATAAAATTCGCTCATTGCTTACATGTAGCATTCGCTATCGGGAGATGTTGGACCTTGCGTGTAAAAAAAGGCCACGGTCATGCAGGTAAAGCTCTCACAGAATGTTGATGGGAGCGTTGATCTAAATCAAAACACACTATGTGCATTTGGGTTGTCAAAAGGACGCATCTCAAGAGTGACTTAAATGGAGTATTAAGTTGGAAACTTTAGGGAATAATGAGGGGGTGGGGTGATCAATTGACCAAAAGGCAGTGTGGGCACGTTACTATTACTAAAACTACTATTTCTTTTGCGATCACTACAAAGGCTGAGGATATTAAGATGAAATTTTCAGGAAATGCTCAGGGGAAAGTTGAACTAAATCAAAACACGACTTCCAGTTCAAAGGCATGATGAGGGGGTGTTCAAATGACCAAACGACATTATGTGAATTACTACAACTACTAAGCTAAGAATTGCAGGGATGACGCTCCCCCGTGCCTTCTAAATAGCTGAATATAATTTACACTTCACTGAAAATAAAGTACATTTTAGATGTTTTCTCTGTTTTTCAACTTTAGTAGATCGAAAATATTAGGACTTTCAGGGACGAATAATATGAGTATATATTAAATTGTATATCCACACTAATTTGTTTAGCTCTACTCCTGTTAATTTCTGATCGTTTTGAGTTTAACTCGGTTATTTATTGTAATGTCGGTTCGTTTTGGGTTTCATTTATTAATTGATGGTGATTTATGGTAGTTTACGCTTTAAAAATTATTTGACTTCATTTCTGCTGATCTTGGTTTATTTTTGCTCATCTTTGGTTCATGATTGTAGGTATCGCTGCAACCAATAATATAACAAGCACCGTTTCCTGACGCAGAAACAAAATGTTAAGAGTCAAAAGTAGTTCCATCTCTGATCAGACCAGACATCAACTGCTGCACGATTATATGTCTTCCTCCTTCACTCTGAACTGTTAAAAGTTTCACTCTTTTACCCCCTTCCGTGAAGTCCCCATTTTCTTTAAATCCTCTCTCGTGATAGTCCTTTATATTCAATCATTTCTAGATAAATATTTTGGGTAAATTATAATAAATCATAAATTACCATGCATGCTTAAAAAAGTGAGGAGGTCACTTAGAAGTCACCTCTTTGGTTTCCTCTAATAAGGTCGTCCTCTTTTTCTTATGTTTCAAGTGATTTTTGAACCTTGAGTACATTGAAAGGTTGTTTTTTTCTGAGTATTGAAGACCGCTTGATAGTGGTCCTTGCAGAACGCCATGTGAATTCCGGATGATACATAGATTGTATTATAAATAATAATAATTTATCTATCACCCACTTCACAAAAAAGAGGTTAAGTGGAGTAAAATACAAAAGAAAAACAGCAAAAGGAATACAAAAGAAATAAATTTAATCAAACAGTTCGTGGTAACCGGCTCAATAGTAACCAAAACTCTAAAAAATTGAATTTTGATATCAATAGCTACATCAAAAGAATCGCATTTTAATGCTGATTTTTAATATATAAGTTTCATCAAGTTTATTCTTACCCATCAAAAGTTACGAGCCTGAGAAAATTTGCCTTATTTAGGAAAATAGGGGGGAAACCCCCTAAAAGTCGTAGGATCTTAACGAAAATGACACCATCAGATTCAGCGTATCAGAGACCCCTACTGTAGAAGTTTCAAGCTCCTATCTACAGAAATGTGGAATTTTGTATTTTTTGCCAGAAGACAAATCACGGGTGCGTGTTTATTTGTTTTTTTTTGTTTTTTTTTTCTTTTCCCCAGGGGTTATCGTATCGACCAAGTGGTCCTAGAATGTCGCAAGAGGGCTCATTCTAACGGAAATGAAAAGTTCTAGTGCCCTTTTTAAGTGACCAAAAAAACTCCAACGCTCATTTTTTCCCAAAGTCAACGGATCAAAATTTTGAGATAGCCATTTTGTTCAACATAGTCGAAAACCATAATAACTATGTCTTTGGGGATGACTTACTCCCCCACAATCCCTGGGGGAGGGGCTGCAAGCTACAAACTTTGACCAGTGTTTACATATAGTAATGTTTATTGGGAAGTGTACAGACGTTTTCAGGGGGATTTTATTTTGTTTGGGGGTGGGGCTGAGGAGAGAAGGCTATGTTGGAGGATCTTTCCTTGGAGGAATCTGTCATGGGGGAAGAAAAATTCAATGAAAAGGGCGCAGGATTCTCTAGCATTACTATAAGAAAACAATGAAAAATAAACATGAAAATGTTTTTTCAAATGAAAGGAAGAAGTAGCAATGAAACTGAAAACGAACAGAGATTATTACGCATATGAGGGGTTATAAAAATACTTTAGCATAAAGAGCGAGGTATTTAGGAGGAGATAAATACCTTGCTCTTTATGCTAAAGTATTTTTAGTAATTTCAACTAGTTATTCTACGGCCTTTCTGATTCAGGGGTGATTCTTAAAGAATTGGGACAAAACTTACGATTTAGTGTAAAGAGCGAGGTATTAACGAGGGTACAAACCCCCTCGTATACATAATAAAAATATAAGGTTATGAAAGTTTGTTACGTAAGTTAATTCTTAAGTTACGTATATTTTTTACTAATAAAAACGTTCGTTAAAAATTAAAAGTTCTAGTTGCCTTTTTAAGTAACCGAAAATTGGAGGGCAACTAGGCCTCCTTCTCCACCCCTTATTTCTCAAAATCGTCTGATCAAAACTAAGAGAAAGCCATTTAGCCAAAAAAAGAATTAATATACAAATTTCATTTTAATAATTTATGTGTGGAGAGCCAAAACCAAACATGCATTAATTCAAAAACGTTCAGAAATTAAATAAAAAAAAACTAATTTTTTTAGCTGAAAGTAAGGAGCGACATTGAAACTTAAAACGAACAGAAATTACTCCGTATATGAAATGGGTTGTCCCCTCCGCAATCCCTCGCTCTTTACGCTAAAGTTTGACTCTTTGCCACAATTCTACTTTTTAAAACAATTAAAAGCTTTAGCGTAAAGAGCGAGGGGTTGCGGAGGGGACAACCCATTTCATATACGGAGTAATTTCTGTTCGTTTTAAGTTTCAATGTCGCTCCTTACTTTCAGCTAAAAAAATTAGTTTTTTTTTATTTAATCACATACAGAAAAAAGATGGATAAGGCGATGAAAACATCCTAGCCTATAAAGCGCTTCAATAGCTCAATTCAATTCTTCGAAGTCTTCGAGAAAATGTTTCGAAATGAAGCAGACTCCTCTTTCTGCTACTTTTAACAAGTAATTGCCAAACAAAGCTAAAAAGACGAGTCCGTTTCTTAGCCTGATTTGCCCAAAGCGTCGCGATTCCTTGAGGAAGAAGGACTTACAATAGGCGGATTTGGAAGACAGGGCCCAAATTTTCTAATCACGGTTAAATTGACAGCGTGATAAATACATATGTAAAACGAATGAAAATAGGAAGCTTTACTAGAACATAATCAGTAAACTTTTATGTACCTTAATTTTGTCAGTCAAAGGGAACACATGTTTAGATTCCAATCTAAGACAGAAGCAGGGCGAATATTCGCCCTCGTCAAGACTTGTATTTTCTCATTGAACGACGTGAAAATCGACTGTTTGCCTTTTGCCAGGACCTAATGTAAGTACCAGAAACCATAACATTTTCTCACAAAGAACAAATGCAGATAGAGTTTATTTTAAGAGTATGCAAGTTTGATTAAACCACAAAGTGGGCTAATAATCTTCAGGAAAAAAATTTCTAGCTTTGCTCTTCAGCCTTTGTTTACCTTGGATGGGATGCTTATAATTTGGTGCAATTCTAATCATTTTTTAGAGCGATGCACGACAAAAATTATTGTTCTGATAAAAGACGCTGAACAAAAACAGTCCGCACTGATATAATAAGGTAAAAGACCTACTACTTAAAAGGCGCGAGCGGTTAATATTCCAAGTCCGTTCGGAGCTTGAATTTTAGTTGAACTACAGTTCACTTGGTGTTTTACCCTCTGTTGTTAGAGCTATTCTGGTTGTTTTACCCTCGAACTCTAATTGACTTTTCATTACGCCCGTCACTAAGCACAGTCAACGCGTAGTCACTTAAGGAAGCTGGGAATTCCGCTTACGTGTTTCAAAATTTTTAACAAAAGTGGTCGTAGGATATTTAAAAGGATTTAATTTCAGTTCATTCGAGAATTTTGCATGACAGTCTAGCAATTGTCTTACTGACAAAGAAGCAAAAATTCAAAGTTCGAATCTTGCCGAAACTACAGTCAGAAATAGGGTTTGGACTGACTTTAATCAAGTCAACTACAGTCAACCACCGTAGTTATGGATGATAAACCATTACGTTTAGTTAATGGGTTTTCATCAGCAAACCCAGGAGCGAACTCATCCGTTGATTTTGAATTAAAATCGAATAGTTGGGGGCATCAAGTCATGGCTAATTGTAAAAAACCAATACAGATAGTGGGTGATCAAAATTACTCTAACACTGCTCCAACATGAAATATTTTAGACATAGTAGTTCCTATATACTCAACTCTCGAATTTTATTAAAGAATATCCAAATAAATAAAGATTCCATCAAACTTGAAAAGACACCAATGCGTAAAGATTTCTTTCAGAAATATATAATCAGAAGAACGAGAAGAACTAAAACAAGAATGCAGCCAACGAAAAAAATTGTCATGTCTTGGTCGCTTCTCTTTTCTATTAATCTAATAACGGTAGAACCCATCCCAATGGAATTGGCAGCATCTAGGGCACGTCCCTTGATCCCTGCAAAATTATAGGTTGCTAATCAAATCAGAAGAGTTTAACTGCAATCTAGAACAATGATGAAATTTGCCACTAATTGAAAGATAGCGCTGATAGAATTACGAGGGTGGGTTGAATTGTCTGGTATGATTTTATTTTTATTAGATCTATTCCCTTTTCAGGGTAGGGAGGGGATAGTTTTTCTTAAATTATACAAATTTTCTTATGAAAATTGCTCTATTTTGGTTTAACCCAATCATGACTAGAATTTATACATTTGGCATAATCGGTGAGAAGTACAGTGATCTCCCCAAGCGTCCTTGTCTGAGTTCAGCATATAATGCAACCAGCATCGCTTCACGTAATGCCACGAGTCAAACAGTTTGTGTTAACGAGCTGTAAGTAAGGAGCGACTCGTGCTAATAGTAAACAAAACTAAAAAACAGGTTTTGACAATATTTCATACTTAAAAAAATCGGCTTTTTACGGCAATTGTAAATATGTAAAATCCTTTAAGCTTAAAGCTCCCTACCAGAAGTTAAAAGCCTAAGAAATATGCCCCATTTTTAGACGAATGATCACGGAGGCATGTTTGTTTGTTTTTCCTACAGACATTATCGTACAGAAACAATGGTCATAAACAAGGCCGTATTCAGGAGGGGGGATTAGGGGGTTGGAACCTCCCCCTCCCCACCGAAATGTTTGCCCAACTCGTAGACAAATTTTTGAAGCGTTTTTAAAGTTTTTTGTAACCACTTCCCCCGGCCTAAAAAAATCCTAGATACGACCGGGTCAGAGAACAATTCGAGAAGGCTCATTTAAACAGAAAAAAGTTCTAGTGTTTGTCTTAAGCAGCAAAAAAGATTGTGCCACAGGAAAGTGGTGTTTTTTGCCCTTTTATGGTACAAAACAGCAATTTTACCCCAAAGACTGAATTCAAGCAGTTCAGTGAGAATGCAGAGACAGCAAATCTATTTGACACTATCGAAAAGTCATATACAAAGAATACATTTCAATTTTCCCCTTTTTCTACAAGTGCGGTGTCACTTTGTCGTTTGCAAATGCAATTTAATCTATAACCACAAAAACTGTGTAAGTTGCTCAGAAGCTTCTGGTTAGTTTCTGTCATCATAGAGAATCATGCCTAAATGTGTAAGGTTCTTGACATAGAAGAGACTCTATTAAAAGACTGGAGTTCAGAAAGTAGAAGCTCTTGAATATAATTAGTCAAATAATCCTAAAAAAAAATTATGATAACAAATACTACTCTGGTCTGCTCCACTAAACATAGATATTTGAAACTTTCATATTAACGTTAAAAGAGAATTCTATTTTTGTTGCAAGTTTAAGCGACGTGGTTATCGCACATCAGTCTGAAAAATGGGGAATACTCATAAATCAGGGCCAAGGTTAACCTTACTTGCTACTATTTGTGAGATACCAGTAGACGTGAATGAGAAATCTCAGACAACTGATACAAGATACCAATTATTTTCAGGAGCATTTCGCTATGATAAGTCTTTGTTGAATTACTCAGCACTGTTACGTGGCAATTAAGTCTCGAGATGCTAGGAGGCACTTCTTCATTTGTGAATATTTGTATTTTCACTGAAGTTTCGAAATTTTAACCTTGTTGTTAAAATTTACAGAAAAAAAGACCTTATTGCTTTCGGCAACTTTAGCACCAGTTTCAAATACAAGGGTCATTAAAAAAATAAAAAGTTTTTTTTATAGACATCTTTGGTAAAGACTTTGTCCATATAAAACGTTTGTGCTGAACCTACCAGTGAAACTTATTCGTCTATATTACTTCGATTATCAAAGTTTAAGATAGAAGAATACCACATGCATTTTTGTCTTTATACCTAATGAAAGCAGAACAATAAAATATTGTTTTATCCCATTGTGCAGTTTATTATGACTGAAGAAAAGAACATTACAATAATTTCTCTTTCTATAAACTTTTTTTTATTTTCTTCTTATCACACAGATAGGAGGATACAACAATAGGACGATAAAACTCAGTCAGCTATAAGTATAATCTCCTAGTAATACATAGTTTAAATGTATCACAGGTGATTACACTAGATTTCAAAAATTACAAAACAACTCAAAAACCGAGAATATTCTTGAATTCCAACTAGGTATAAGCTTGGTGGAAATAGGGCAAACATTTTTCTCAATTCCTCACAAAAGAGTATACACCACGTCTTTTATTTCGAAGTAATACAGGAATTGAGCGTTTCCAACTAGGTATAACTGGGTATTATAACTAGTTATTAAAACCAACCAGGTATAATTTTCATATTTTTTAGGTTTTAGCGCCAAAACATTAGTAGGACTATTGTCTTTACATAGTCATAAGGATATTTTCTAAAAATAAGGATTAATGCCCAAAAAGGATAAAACAACACTTTTTACCTTCGAATGCTGAACCCTTTTTTCAAGAGCCGAATTCGATCGAGTCCATCTAAAAAGCACTCACGGACATTCTCGATATCAAGCAAATAACCACAAATTCTAGATATTGGTTTTGTTATTTGAAATCACTTTTCAAAATTCTAGTAAACATGGATCTTGGGTGTCCCAGAACAAGAAGGATAAAATTTATTCTTCCCCTTTATGTCTATTTCTTACACAAATAGCTTATGATTCTAAAGATAAGAGAAAAAACACAAAAACCTAAAAGACTTAAGAACAGGATTTAGGGAAATAATCTATGTATTTACAGACATAATGAATTGACTGGTGAGATTCTGGATATCTAAAATTGTCCAGAGGATTGGTACATCGAAAGAATAGAATATAACATGTTTAATCACTACAATAGCTGGAGCCAACAGGAGCATGTCATGACATAAAAAGAAGAAACAAACAAGGGACAAAAGAAAATAAACAGCAACCCAAAAAATCAAAGCAGCTAGTGCTGCTTCAAGGTCAATAAATTAAAATGAGTCATAAATAAAATTAATATACGTCAAGAGTCAGTTATTCGTTTAAATAGTGACCGTTTACACAGAATACATCAGAATATTAAAAATATAAATGGTTGGTACATTCAAAAACAGTTATAGGCAGATACCTGAAATAAACTGCATCAAACATTAAATATTTGTCAAGGTAATATTATTAAAATACCGAGTAAAATAAGGTACAAATGATTTGCAATATCTTTCAGTAATAGAGGTTGTGTTCTTTTTCACAATTCTTTTTTATGTGTTGGAGTCTAGTGACTGGTCCTTCAGTAGGGGGGCTCTCAAGGTCGGATGGTAGACAACAATGAGTTGGGGAATTAAAAACAATATGGATAAATCGATAAGTCAACTCATGTCGACAACTAGCAAGTGAATTCAAGTTGAGTTGTTTTAGTGCATCATCATATGTTGAGTAGTTGTGTCGAAGTATAGTTTTTACGGTTCTTTGTTGTATCATCTCAAGTCTATCTGATTGATCTTTCGTCAAGCCCGGAAGCCAAGCTAGACATGTATACTCGAGAAAAGATTTAACGTTGCTGTAGTATACAGACTTAAAACTTCATTTGACATACATCTCTTCAGGTTGAAAAATGAATGTAAAAGTGAGGCGCCTTTTTAGTCAGAGAGTCAACGCGCGGGTTCCATCTTAAACCTCCAACAAAGTACTCCAAATATCTCAACAGTTGTCTTTGTCAGCAATAGGAAATTAAGGGAAGAGTGGCTATCAACCTTTAGGAAGAAAAAAATCATATAGGCCTAAGAGGTCTTAGTTTTGCTGACCGTCAGTTTTACCTTTTCTGATTCAGCTTTTAGATAATTAAGAATTCTCATCAATTTAGACTATTTGGTAGTCGCAGGGCTTAATAGCAGTGATAAGACACTTAAATCATCAGCAAATTTAAAACACTCATGAATCGTTGCTAAAACACGATTAAAAACAATAAGGAAAAGAGAGTGGACCTCTGATCTCTGGGGTGTCCTTCACCGAGTTAAAAACTTAGTTCCAAAGAACACTCTTAGATTTCTTTATTTTCCGTATATTTCCTAAGGTTGCTGCATATGGGCAAGTAATTTCGTGTCATCTTATAAAAAATTTCAGAAAATTCAAAATGAAGCTGTTAAAACTTAGCACCTAAAATAATCATAACACAAAATATTAATGAAGGTTACAACAAGAATCAACTTGTTGATATTTCAAAAACTAAATATTATGAAGGTAGTATTTCACATATGAGCATCTCAATAATATACTGCCTTCTTCTTTCGAGAATATTTGTTCTATATATGTAGTGATCTTTATAGTCAGGATACACGAGGAGTATCGAATCTACTCCATCAGTTTAGAAATACGACTAGAGTTTTTCTTGTAATACATGTCCAGGGAGATTTGCTCCCTGTGTATGGAGTATAATACCAGTTGCAATACGGAATGTAAGTCATCTGGCATCCTTCAAGGCTACAGCGAAAAGATTTTCCCTTGCAAAACAATAGTAATTTTGTGTGTGTTTTATTTAAGTAGGATGCATTGACGCAATCTTGTCAAAATCCTGGGGTAAAGGGACCAAAGTTAGAGCCATTTTTCACAAATCAAGTGAAAATGACAGTCAATACTGAAATATGAGCCATATAGTACCATAAAGGTAAAAAAAAATACAAACGAAAACTGACCCGTTTCTGTGGATGGTTGAATGATGCAGACTTATCTTAATTTTGACCAGATTTTTGAATAAAATAAATTTCAGCTGGGTGGGGGGTAAACTGTGGGAGGGGATCAGACTGGGGTGTGGGAAGGGCATATAGTGCCTGAATGATTTTTCTTTTGACAACCAATGCTTTACAAATAACAAATTTCGAATTGGTTTACTTTATTGCTGAGTTTCATGGAAATATAATGAACTGGGATATGTGCTATGACTTGACATCATTTACTTTATTGTTTAAATAACCGTTTTTGAAGGCTTTCGGGGCAATTTTTGAAAAAGAAGATGGATGATGACCTCCTTCAGTAATTCCCAAAATTATGTCAGATTCTGTCCGATTTCTGTTCTATTATGTCGGGATACAGATAGCTATACTGGGGTTTCAATAATTTGAAAACTCAGAAATTTTAAACGGGTTAAATTTCTTACTGGATTTCATATAATCATTGGGAATCTGTGTACATAGAATGGTATGAAGTCCTGCTCTTGAGCCCAATAAAAGCGCACCTTAATAATTCTAAAGTGATGCTAAGTTATAGCTTGAACTGGTTACTGATCCACTTTCGTTGTGATCCTCTTCATTCAATAAACATCTTATTTTTGGATATTAACCTTTTAATAAAGTAAGGGTTCATCCTGTGTGATTATTCTTTGTGCACAGCGGTGGGATCTATAATGGACCCAGAACATTGGGACATCTGCTCATAAAGAATAAGCAGCAAAACAGGTAGCGGGCTCTATACGAACTGCAATAAATGGTCTCATTCCAGCTGTGGAGAAACTAAATACTCAAGTGACTTGAAGACGACCTTCGTGTGCGTAATTTCTGCACAAAAAGATTCTCTAAAAACCTGTACTCTGAATAAATTGAAGTCTAAAAATAACAGTCCAAAAACAGCCAAATAACAACGAGAAGAACCATGATTAATTTAAACTAATACTATTTTCCCGAGCAAAAATTTGTTTACAAAATCACCAGCCGCTCCTGGTGTAGCACCAAGACTTATGGCTGCTATAGAGAAGATAACAGCAGAAAGAAAAGAATGCTCAGACTGATTCTTTTTACCTGTGAAAAGTGCTTGAACCAGGGTAATAAGAACAGCTCAAAATGTCCCAGTACTGATGTATCTGTTCAATTCAGTAGCTTCGTTACCAGTCAAGCCACTCAAACTGAACTAGAGTATCCTCAGTTCGTTCATACAGGTGATGAGGCACATTCAACGGATCATGCCCCTGATTTGCAGATTTCACATTTCGTGTTTGCAGATTTAACATAATTGGAGGCTGCAAAAAGGCGGAGAATTGTTCGTTTCTCCATGTTTCCGTGGATTTTTTAAAAGGCAGGTGCCCTGACGAGCGTTGTCTTCTGCCACACAAATGTCTGTGTATAAAGTTTATACTCATGGCTTTTGTTTCATGAACTGTTATCCTAATGTGTATCTCACTTTTCGCAAAAGGAAAAATCTACGTTCCAAGACTGAATTGCGAAGTCCAAAAAAGGGGAGCGAAATAATGCGCCCCTGTTGATGCAAGGCTGCCAAAGACAGCTGTATCCAGTCCCGCTTATGAGCGGGACTGGATATGGCAGCTTGAACCTCAAGCCGCCTGTCTTAAATCAGTCGATGCACATCCCTGACCCACCACGCGGACCTCTTTTCCTGCAACTCTGGAGAAACTGGCAAGGACTAACATTAGCCCGCATTCCGCCAATCCACCCGATCCAAACAGCCAACAGGTTTGGAATTTTGAAGATATCAAAGATCCACCCCCCCTTTGAACCATGTTTTCCGAGTTTCCCAATTTGGAACCGATTCATTGTTCTGGCAAGCAAATTCGAAACCGCAGTGTATAGCTCTTCATTCATCTTTATTCATTTCCGAAAATACTAGTGCCAGATGTCCTGTCACTTATGAACAAAAAGGAAGAGGTCGAACAACGCTTGAAAAATGAACTTGTTGATATTGCTTGCATCTGTGAATCGTGGTCTACGACTGAAAAGCATGTTGCATTTAGTGGATAAAAAAAAAACATGGTTCCAAAGTCTTGTGGCTGTGGTGCAGGCCTGAGCGGCTACCTAAGGAAGTGGCATCAGTGACGATAAGTGTTGTTTACTTTCCGCCCTGTGGTATCTATCATAAAGAACTAGTGAATTACTTACAGAAATCGCACTGACAATGTACGATCCTTGTATCCTAACACTGGCATCATAATGTGTGCTGACTTTAATGTCTTAAATCCCAAATGGCTAAGCAATTCTCTGTCACTTAAGCAGGTTGTTAATGTGCCAACAAAAGGTAACCGTACGTCAGATCTCATCTATAGCAACTGTCTTGAATATTGCAATGCTCCAGTTACTTTACCCCTATTAGCTATGACTAACCATCTGTGGGTTGCTTGGGTACCTAATCATTTTATCGCAAACAGACAAAAAAATAATGTGGTGTACAGGGCCTACATGCCCGAGTTAGTAAATCTCTATAAGAAATGGCTCACAGATCGTGACTGGCGTGATATCTTCTCATTATCTGATGGTAACAAAATGGCAAGTTTATTCTATAAAGAATTGTTCGAAAAATACCGCGAAATCTTCACACAAAAAAAGAAAATATGTGAAATTTAATGAAAAACTATGGATTATTCAAGATATTTAACCAGGGATCTGATAAAATTGAGGAATGAATAGTATTTAACTGGACCTAAGGAAGATTTCAAAAGATTACAAGATTAAATACAATTGTGCATAAAAAGAGATATTCACGTAAGCAGTATGGTTATAAATTAATAAGCTAAACATGTAAATCCAACCCAAGGAAGTTCCACAATATAGTTCGATAAAAAATGACCTAAAATTGAAGTGAGAGATAATGATGGTAAACCCCTGCTACCTAATGAAATTAACGATTTTTTTTGCATCAACTTGAAAAATTCATCCACAACTACCAGTCTTACCACCTAATGACTCAGTTTCAGACATTCCTATCCTAAAGATAAGTTAACTTGCTAAAAAGTTGAAGGCACTATTCTATGGCATAGTTTATATTTTTCTGTTTTGAATTTTCTATAGTTTATGATGTCAAATTGCTTATTCCTTATTCGTTTTTTGGCCTTTTTTTGCGTGTTTTTTTTATAATCCTAAATACAAACTCGGCCTATTTGGGCTTGTGATAGTCCATTTTAGAAATAAGATTCTTATCTAAAAATTAGTACCAACAGTAAGCATTTATGAATGCATATACAGGAAGCTGATAATTATTTTGAATAAAGTATTTTTCTATTTGAAAGCTTTTGAATAAAGCTATTTCGAAAGATGTTTTCAGCTGGAGATTCAAACCAGGTCTAATCTTTTTTTAACTCTGATTCGAACCAGAGCGAACCGACCATTCGTCCACAGGACGATTTTTTTTTTTAGGGTGTGTGGAATCTAGGTACCAAAGCAAAATTCAACACCTTTTAGATCCTATACTATTCCACTATTTAGTACCTGCTTGGCAAACAGCAGTGTAAAGAAAAATCATGGCAAAGCAATATAAAATACGAGTAATACCTTTTATTGTAACTCGCTGGGTTCTCAAGGTTGAAACCATGGCCTGTGAAGCTTCGATCATGCTGTCGAGACTCGATTTAGTCCTCTGAAAAAATAACAGACGTGTACTTCTTTAGTTCTGCTTATCAAGAACAATAATTATATGTTTAATACCGAAAAGCCGAAAACAAAAAGATTTAGAGCACACTTTCTTTTGAGCGGAAAGTGGAATGAGTTTTTGAATCTATTTGTAGGAACATATTTAAGACAGATTGACACACGGATAGACAGAAATTATCTCTGAATAGTAATCAACATGTAACAGAATTGGCACAGACGGTACTTGAGAGTCATTTTTTCTAAGGTGAGGACTGGACATGTATACGCCTAATAGCACGTAATTCATCAATACTGATAAAAAATCGATAATGTTTATCATAAAACACTACAGGAGGAGCTTGTCACAACTGGATGCACCAAGACACACATCATGCCTAAAATTAGTCAATAAATACATACTAGAAACCCTTACATCAATTGATTGTCGATATTCTAGCTCAGCATCTACATTAAGCCTTACTTCTTCAGGCTTGCGTCGGGCTAAAGAACTTTCTTCCAAAAGACTTGCTCTTTCTTGCTGTCTTCTTCTTTCTTTGATCTCCCCCTAAAAGATATTAATGGCTAAAAAAATATTCGATTAAAGCAAAGTATTTAGATTAAATGATTATAGTATTTATTCTTTTCTTCTTCTGGGTCAATATTTTTTATCCGTACATTAGTTTATGAAGAATTCGTAGCCCCTTTTTTTGTTCCTATAGAATTAGTCCAAGGCCAGGGGCGTAGCTGTAGTATTTTTATTAGGGGGACAAGAGGGGGTGCTATTGAAGTAGGTGCTATTCAAGCGGTAGTGAAGAAAAGCAATTGTTTGACAAACACGCTACTTGGTGAAAACATTACGCAAACAAAACAATACATTATAAACAATAAACACACACTAAACTGTCATTAATATAAGTGCAGGTGCTTGGCTTTTGCTAAAATTGTTAGCGATGAGCTGCTGCAGACGATCGTAGTATAGCATAAACAAGCTTTTGGGTGGGAAAGGTAAATGTCGCATGCACTCGGCTTTTAGCCAGATTAGCCACTAATGCTGCAGTACATATCCTCCTTCACGTCCCCCAACCCCCAGCACAGGATGCTCAATTTCATAATTGAACCAAGCTCTATTCTAATAGCAACGGGTATGGCGCTATTCATTTTCTCGTAATTGTGATTGGATTGGACATTGTAAGATTTAATTCCTGTTACTAAACTTTTAATACGTAATTTATTGAAATGTTATTTAGGATTTTTTTTTTATTAAATTGGTTTGTTTGTGGGTTTGCCAATGTAAATCAATAAACATCATTGATATCAGCGGGCCACATAAAGCTGAAACTAAAATCATAGGCAGATGAAAAATCTTAAACCAAACTGGCCAGCCATGACAAAGAACAAACAAGAGAGAAGTCTCAATGAAGAAACAAACAAACAGGACTACGGTCAGTAGGAAGAAAAAATAAGAACCAAAATGACGCGGATATTTCGCCTGCATGAAAACGAGGCGTCTTACGACGTTGATGAAACAAACATAAAAACTAAAATAACCTACAAACAAATAAAAACCAAAACAAAAGGAATAAAAACATCCAACATTGACATCTACAATTGTCGCAACTGATCCAAATTGGTAACAGAAACTAATAGAGTTATTTCGATGAGAACACCAAAGCAACGTTGGCATTCTCGATGAAATAATTCTATTAGCTTCTGTGGCCTATGTGGATCAGTTGCAAAACTTGTAGATAAAAGTATAGGTTGTTTTTATTCCTTGGTTTTGGTTTTATTTGTTTTTAGGTTATTTCAGTTTTGATCTTTGTTTCATCAGCGTTGAAGACGCCTCATTTTCATACAGGAGGAAAATCCGCGTCGCCTTGGATTTTATCTTTCCTTTCTACTGGCCGTAGTCCCTTTTGTCTTGTTTCTTCATTGAGATTTCTCTCTCTGTTTGTTCTTCGTCAAAGGCAGCGCAATAGTGCTGTTTAAGTAAAGATACAGGATAAGTCAAAGTATTACCATAGATTGTGCAACATCATATAGTGACATATTCCCCTCATTTAAATAACAACCGCATTTCAAATTTGTGACTTTTCAGTCATAACTCTTATCACATTTATGTCAATTGTTTTTTTGGAGCTGGTTAAAAGAAATATTTAGGAAAGCGAAAAAAGTGAGAAGTCAGCAAAGTATTGTGCATAGAGGCAGTCCTACATGTGTGGGTTAGTATGTGAATCCAGAATGTAAGGAATAGGATGTTATCAGCGCTTATTAGGCATTTCAGTGACAAATAAGAGAATTGGAGCTTCAATTAAATAGTGGAAAGACAAATTAAAACAATGAAACGATTCCTGGAGCGGATCCCCCTCTACCAAATTCTATGACCAAACTACAACCAATTTGACCTATCTAGTTATAATATGATTATCATTATAGAAAGAACTATGTCTTATTTTCTTTTTCAATGATTTCTTTTTCATTCAGGAAATTATATTCACAGCACATCTACCTTCTTATTCTTTAATGATTCCATTTCTGTCCCATTTGCAGATGTAGAGTGTGTATCCTTTTTCACTTTTAAATGATTTAAAACAAGATAATCTAATCTTGAACTGATAGATTTTATAAATTAAAAGCACCTTAAAAATCAGGGAAGAAAATTGACCTGACCAAATGTGGCGAAACAGGATGTATCGAACATTTTTCAATTTTGCAATTAACTAGGCTCACATTTTTACTTAATGATAAGGTTTCAAAGGCAGTATATTTGAAAAAATATTAATGTGGGACATATTTTGAAATGTAATGGACCTCTATTTTTCTCGTTTTCCTTATGTTAAAAACGAGCATGGATTAATTAAAAAAAATATCTGATCAAAGTAAAGAGCAAATTTGGCACAGTTTTAAAGCTACTTAATGAATTATAATTCTTTCCAAATTATTATGTTGGCCGCAGCTACCCCCTCCCCTCAACGACGCCACTGTCCAAGGCAGCACAAAAAATGGTATGGTGGAAGGAATATATTTATTCACCAAATCACAGATGAAACTAGTCAACACTGTTGTTCTCGTTTATTTCTTTTAAAATCAAATTATGAACTGCGATCTAGTAATCGGTATGAAGAAATGCTCGAATGTTTTACTAAACTCAAATAATAATAAAAAAAAGCAGTATCTCTGAATGTTTCTTGTATACCATAAAAATTAAAAGATGTCATATGTACTACCCAAAGAAATACCCAAAGAAGGTAATTTTCTAAATTTTTTAGGGGGCAATTATTCCCCCAAATTGGCAACTCTGCCCTTCCTTCCCATAAAATTTGGCTTTGTACACACACTAGGCTATGTAATCGGTAGAAGAAACTCTGTTTGGTAATTAAAAAGGTGTCACGTGAGACTTTCTGTGAATTCAACCTTTATATTCCACACACCCAAAGCAAGCACACCAAATCAATTTTGGTTCGCAATTGCGAACCTTGCAAATTTTGTTTGGATTTGTTTTCCCTTTTTTAATTTTATGAGTTTTTATCATTTGACATTTTTAGTGATTGCAAATTTTGTTTGGATTTGTTTTCCCTTTTTTAATTTTATGAGTTTTTATCATTTGACATTTTTAGTGATTGCAATTTTATGATTCCTCTAGGTACTTCAATTTACAATAAAAGATATAAACAGTGATGATGTTGACGATGATGATGCATAGGGACACTAGTTGGAACATTTTCTAAATTGAAGTAGCTACAACTATACACTGAAAAAAACTTGCTAGAGTTTGTTTTGTTTGTTCTAGCATATATTTTTGAAGAATTTTTAAGTATCTGACCTTGAGTGATCTGATAGCGTCATGGACATTTATGTGGGCAATTCTTTAACATTTCCTTAAGCAGTACTACTGGTCATTTAAATTTTGCTCTCTGCATCCATAACTTTGAGCTTTTTTCCCAGAATTTACAAGATTCATGAGATTTAATTTATTCTTCGTTTTTTTTTGGCGTTTGATCCACTCTACTTAGTTATTTTTCTAGACCAATTATGTTTTATTTAAATTTTTTTCTCTCTCTTTTGTGTAAATCATTGGTTTTTTTAATGTTTTTGTATTTTTATTTACTCCATTGTATAATCCTCAATTTCCAGAGAAGTAAATAAACAATATGGGCTTTTTCAAAAGTAAATTTTCAAATTTATTAACCATTTCTTATTCAATTCGTTTTGATGTCTGAATAAATCGTCTCCTTCATTTTGTTGTCTTAATTTCAAAATTCATGAACTTGCAGTTGATGTGATTTTTATTGGCGTTTTTAGTCTGCTTATGATTTTGGTCACTATTACCATAGGTATTGCAAATGTTACTTGTTAATTTTAATTTTCTTTTTTTCAAGTTTCCTTCTTTCAAATGCGTCCCTGGAACATAGCTTTGCACGAAAAAAAAGCACAGCTCACATTTGATTATTAAAAAAGAATCTTAATTTTTTGTGATGAAATTACTGATGATAATTGAGTTTTTAGAAAAATAACATTATACAGTCTATTATATAAATTAATAAATATAAAGCAAATATTATATAAAGTAAAAATTATATATACAAAGTATACAGTATACAATATACAGTTACCAAAATCTACCATAAATAAAACTGTATACAGTAATGTATGATTTAGGCTCTAAGGGACTAAAATAAGAACATTGAAGTAAAAAAAAGTCAATAAAGGTGGCAAGCTTACTCCAGTTCACCTTATTTAAGTTTTTCTATAATTGATCAGGAAAGCTAAACAACTTAAAAAATAAAATAAACATTCAGTACATAAAGTTTTTAGAGGGTCATTGTCTTTGGAAATATGATGTTCGTTATAGACTAATAGTAAGTATACCAGTTCCATTAATATAATTGTGAATACTAACATCCAAGTTCATTAAATCTGTCCAGTATTTTCGCGTCTTTTCTTTGGCAGCAAAGCGATTAGGCATGTTAGAAGCTGCAATATCCATTCGGTCATATAGTCGTCTCAACTCAGAAATTTTCTGCGAAGTTACATTAGTGGCTGGCAGCTCTGATAGTGTAACCGATCCTCTAAGCTCCATATAGAGAACCTCAAACTGAAAAGAGGTTCAAATTAGAAATTAAAAGGGTGTATCTTGAAGAAGTGCTTTTTTTTATGGGGCTTTTCTATAATTAATCATCACATTTCCAAAACTGCAAGTTTTTAGCCACTTATTCAGATACTTGCTAATATGAGTAAAGCAGTGTGATTCAATGTAGGATACACACCCACTGTTGTATCACGTATGATGCTCATTTTGTCTGAGTTTACTTTGTTAAGGACCCCACACAGAATTAGTTCCTCAAGGAAAAAAGCTATCTATTTACAGCAATATTATCTTAAAAAAATAAACAAGAGCATTACTTTAGTGGAGCCCCAAAACGGTCCAGAAAAAAAAACAGGTAAATTCAAGCATCCTATTTTGTTTACTTATTTACAAATAGATGGCATACCAAATGAAACAAAACATTACAACGCGTTCATACTTCCCTGAATCAAGTCGACTTCAAGTCTCAAAGCATTCTACTTCTCCTCTTCTCGTGTCTCCAAACCACCAAAACAAACTTCAACCAAACAAACATTGAAACACCCTCCCAAATTTTTTCATACCTTCATTCTAAGATACCTAACATTTACCCTCCCATAGGTTTACCCATAAATTATATGATCCGCACACTATAGCTGCCTAGAATATGACTTTTGATGATGAGTCTCCTTTACTTTTTGCATTGATTTCAAGTTAGCTGGAAGACCAATCCATGATTCAGGTCTTATATGGCAGATAGAGAACAACGATCTTGCAGCCAAGTCCTTTAGTTTCCTACGAATACGACTTTGAAGTCTCATGTGCCCCCATAAGAAAATCCTGATTCCACTCCTATGGGATAGGTATGAAGTTTTACAACTGTTATATAAGTCTATAGTCACTATATAAGTACTATATAATTAAATTATCATTTATGCAAAATACAGATTTCACATATATTTCAAAAAATTATTTGGGGATAAAATGTTCCACCAATTAATACTTTTTCCTTAGAAACTGAATGATTATCTGGAAGACATACTTATGCTTTGAATGCAGTGTTGGGAAATACTTCAAGTAGTTGTACTTCAAGTACTACTTAAGTACAAAATCAAGGTACTTGAGTTTTACTTAATAACATTCTTTCTGAGTACTTAATACTTAAGTAAAATAGATAGGTAGGTACCAATAAATTCTTAATTACTTTCAAGTACTCTCCCAAGTACATTCTGCTTCAATGGATTACAGAAAAATATTAAAAAAAAAGCAATTTCAGGACGCAAAAGTAGTTGGATTTCAGGATTTGGCAAAAATTGTTTGAAAGAATATTTCTGAAAGAGAGATGTTTACATTTTTCCGACCATCAAAAGCATTCAGAAAAAACTAATGAAGCTCAAGTAGTCTTTGGAGTACACTGCTCCATTGGTTAGCACACAACTAGATGTTGTTAAGTGGCCGTTTAGCTTTCTGGAGGGTTCCATCCAAAGCTGCAAGACCTACGTCCTCGCAACATGCAGTAGGCCCATCTTCAAGAACAAAATATTCCCCGACAGCTGGAAAAAAGCACCTGCAACAATGTTGGTTGAAGAGGCTAAAAGGATGAGAACGAGTGATCCTGATGACGACAAGTCCAGCCACTTGTCAGGTGATGGTTTCTACGAATTCTCAGAAGATCAGAGCGATTCATCATAGTCTCAATCTGCAGTTAACAAAGTGAAGATAGAGGTTTTACAGTTTCTAGGAGACAAACGGAAGGATCTTTGTGTTCTTAAGAATTTTCCTCATGTACGGCAAGTTTTTCGAAAGTACAACTGTGTATTGCCATCTTCAGCTCCTGTTGAAAGACTTTTTTCAACTAGAGGATCCATTTTGTCTTCATGAAGGAATTTGCTATGAGACCTCAGGTTTGAGTGCTTAGCAGTGCTATAAGCAAATTCCCAGTATGAGCATCTCCACCAGAAGACAAATCATTAATCTTGAGCAAGGGGGGCTACACTTCTTTCAATATTTCTTGACCAAGAACACTACAGTTCGGGTGTTGAATTCTTCAACACCCGTTGAAGAATTCCTAGAACTACCTAGAATCCCTTAATTGGTTACTTTGGTAGACTGTTGGATGACTTTTATTAAGTGGATACATGTGACACTGTTACTGTTTAAAACTAACTAACGTTCAAAGAAGTGGAGCTCTACTGTCTTTCGCGGTGTTTAATTATTTGTTTAAACTACATAATGCCTTTATTATATGACTTTATTTTATTCCCATTATACTACTAGATAAGACTGAGCTAAAAATTGTACAAGTAGAGTTGAATTTAAGCAATACTTGAAGTACTACTTAAGTACAACTTCTGTACTTAAAACTCAAGCACTACTTAAGTACAATTGTGGTCTGGTACTTAATACTTGATACTTAAGTACAAAAATTGGAAGTACTGAATACTTGGTACTTAAGTACAAATTTGAAGTACTTGTCACAACACTGTTTGAGTGTGACAGCCTTTCATACAACAGCAGATGGTACAGAAAAAAGTTAGAAAGAGCACAAGAGCCCAGGGGCGCAAATTCACAAAAATATAGGAGGAGGCATGGTTTTTTTCATTAAAAAAAAAATGAAGGAACAAAAAAGAAGGTGTTTCTCAAATTCTAGAAGGGGAGGGGTGATTCTTTTAGTCCAACGAAAATGCTAAAAAAAAGTACTTCCAAAATTTAGGGGGTGCCCAAGTCTCAATTCGTGCCTCTGATAAGAGCCAAATGTTTCTGTTTAGGTGGGTTTTCCCCAACCACTGTTTGAAGATTGCTTTAAATTTAGCACCTTCAATTTCTCACACCATTTCTTATATATTTAGGTCAAAAGCTGAAAGCTTAATCATTATGTTCTCAGACATTCTGGCTTTAAATGGCATAGACAAGATCGGATCCTTTTTTGGTGGCGTTTTCCCATTGTTTCTAAGCTATTTATTAACTGATTAACTTTTAAACCGCATATTAAAAAAGTATAAAGGTGGAGAAACAATAAAAAAAAACATTCAAGGTGAATCAATTTTATCAGGAGACCAATGGAACTTTACAATTTCTCGGACTTCAAAATCCTTTCCTGTGGAATAACTTAGGCAAAACTAAGGATTATATTCCTGCTAACTGAACTACTTTCCGGGATTGTGTAGAGTCCCTCTGGAATTTTGTCTATTTCCCTTTTCTTGAGAAAATCTAGCTATGAAAACATTTAATTATTTCTTTGTCATGAAGAATGTGTGTGAAATAAAAGTCTTCTGTGAAATATCTAAAGTTTGTCAGTAATTTAAAAAAAAACTTTTTATTGTTATAATTTAATGACCCTTGTCTATCAGGATTCGTTCTTACAGAATTGGGACAAAATTCAAAATTTAGCATAAAGAGCAAGGAGTTGAGGAGGAGGCAATCCCCTTCATATATGTAATAATTTCTATTCAAGTTTTAATGTTGCTCCTTACTTTCAGTTGAAAAAAATTGTTTTTTTTTAATTTAATTTCTGATTGTTTTCTAAATAATACCAGGAGATCATCCTCCCTTCACAAATATCCTCTAGACAGTTCAATCCCGGTGAAAATTTACCTCAGACTATTATTCCACACTTAAAACTGAGATGGAAAAGAGAAAGCAAGACATATAAAAAGAATTTTGTATAGGTATTCTGGCCAAGTATATAATTTCCCCTGACAAGTTCACCCCCCGGAAAATTTCCTCCCCATTAAAAAAACTCCCAGCAGAAAATTCTCCCCCCCCCCCTGCACCCAGAAATGTATACATACTCTATGACATCTATTAAATCTATTACAAATACTATGTGTAAACAATGGCAAATTTTATAACTTAAAGACCTTTCCCCTGGGACTGGGGGGGGGGTCATATTATATCCAAAGGCATAGTTATTGGGCCTTTCAACTATGTGACCATCTCAAAATTTCACCATCTAAAACAAAATGGCCATCTCAAAATTTTCACCAAACAATTTTGGGGAAAAAAGAGGCAGGGGAGGAGAGTTGCCTTCCATTGTTTTTGGTCACTTAATATGGACACTAGAATTTTTAATTTCCGTTTGAATGGGTCCTCTCACGATATTCTAGGATCACTGGGTTGATATAATCACTCATGGGGAAAAAACAAATAAACACACATAGCCTATCTTTCTTCTGGTAAAAAATACAAAATTCCACATTTTTGTAGACAGGACCTTGAAACCTTTACAGTAGGGTTTCCTAATATGCTAAATCAGAGGGTGTGATTTTCATTATGATTCTTCAACTTTTAGGGGATGTTTCCCTCTTTTTTCAAAATCAGGCAAATTTTCTTAGGCTTGTGGTCTTTAATGGGGAGGACCAAACATAACGAAACTTATGTATTTGAAATCAGCATAATAAGCTGATTCTTTTGGTCAAAGCATAATAAGCTGATCTATTGGTGTAAAAATTCTTATTTTAGAGTTTTGGTTACTATTGAGCTGAGTTGCTCCTTACTAACAGTTTGTTACCATAAACAGTTTAACCAAGAAGATAGCTGGGAATTTAAAGAATATACAAACTATAAATGCATGAAAACAGGCCTTAGAATAGCACCATTTATAAGCTCTGCTTTGAATCTAAACAGTCACACTACAGGTTAGGTGAAGTTTCAGATTTCACAGAATTTTAGAAAAACCTCCAAATTGAGAACAGGCTGATGAACAAAGTGGTTCTCATATTGATGTGATGGTACACAGGGAACTTATTTCATAGGTTTTTGACCTATGAGTAAGGTATTGATGAGGGGGTGAACCTCCTCATATACATAATAATTCTTGTTTGTTTTAAGGTTTAATGTTGCTCCTTACTTTCAGTCAAAAACTTTCTTTTTTTTAAATTTAATATCTGATGGTTTTTCAAAAAATACTGGGAAATCTGGCGCAACCTTCATGGAAAATTCCTTTCCCCCATGAAAAATTCCTCAATAGAAATATTCTCCCACATAACCCCCTCCCTCGACCCCCACCAGAAAAATACCCCTGAAAACGTCTGTATACTTTGTAATAGCAAATACTACATGTAAACAAAGAGCAAAGTTCATAGCTTGCAGCCCTTTCTCCAAGGAGTGGGGGGAGGGTCATCTTACAACTAAAAAGTAGTAGAGGCATTGTGGATACTACCGCCAGGTACCCTAAGGGTCCTTTTGGATACTAACGCCAAGTACCCCTGGGGTTCCTTTGGACACTACTGCCAACATGGCTGCCAAATTGACACATTTTGTGTCAAAATGACACAATTTGATGTTGCGTGACACAATGACACATTCAGACGAAATGATGATACAATCGACGAAAATGACATATTTTTCAATAAAAAATGACACCATCGACAAAAATGACACATTTTTCAAAAAAAATGACACATTTTTCAAAAAAATGACATATTTTTGTCATCCTAGTCTTGATTTTAAATGGTAATAAAAGAAGAGTAAAATTTCAATTTTCTACCTCCAGAAAAGCTACAAATTAATGGAAGGGAATAGCGCTGCCTAACGGTGACAGTAGTACACAAACAGTGCAGAATGCAGGACAGATGCCATCACCGTATTTAAAATTTAAACCACGCGAAAAAAAACAGCCATAGGCGGAAATTTCAAATCAAAATGCACGCTGAATACTTCTTGATTGAGTATTTGATGTAGCCAACTGGTACGTATTTAATAGTAAAAATTAAACAGCATGCAGTTTACCAGAGCTGTGTGCATAAGCAGCAACTCCCATTTTTAGGAGTACAGGAGGGGTATCCAACCTCGGACAAGATTACAAAGTTCTAGAGATGTCTTTCCTTCAGAATAATCCATCTGGCCTAAAAAGGCACCAAAAAATATGACAAAAATACTAGATTGAAGCTGGTTGAATGGCTTACATATTGAGTTAATAAAAAGCTTAGCCAATAAAGCCGATTACGTATAGAGCCGATTACGATTACGACGTCATACGAAAAGTCTATTTTCAATTTGCTGTCGGAATTGATTGTCCCTAAAACTTTTATAAATGTAAACTTGCCTCGTTGGCCGCCCAGACACAAATTCATAGTGTGTAACATTAATTTAATCGAATGTTTCTATTTCTTTCATGACGTCACAAAAAGGTCATGATCCCAAGATAATAGGATAAGGTTAAGTTTACTCCTTTTTGAACTGATTTGGAAAAGATTACATATTCAAAACTCTAAATAAAGATTTGACAATTAAATATGATACCACTTGTAGCAAAAAAATATGACACATTTTGTGACACATTATGGAATCTGAGATGACACAAAAAGCACATTTTCGGAAAAAATATGACACACTCCTTAAAAAAAATTTGGCAGCTCAGACTGCCAAGTACTCCCTCAATGAATACTGTCAGACACATACATAGCATTATCTTTAATTCTGGTGATAAGAACATTTAGAGGAAACATCAATTGTCAGGTGTTATTTCAGCACAGAGTATCCATCTGGCAAGCATCACATGATCATTGGTATGAGAGTTTGATAAAGTGACATATTATCACAGTTCCAGATCAATATTTGATTAGTTTACATTGATTCAAGTTAACAACTGTTCTAATATTTAAAAATGAGAGGTCTTACACTATTGCAACTTGAAGGAGTTGACAGTGATGATGCGACGACAAGAGCCCCCAATTTAGAAGTTGAAATTGGAAAGGATTGCCAACTAACATTTGAGTGAGGTGAGATGTTTGGTAGATGTTATATCTTTGAGTAAATTTAAGCTGGAAGAACAATTATGTTTTGCAGCAAAACTGAGTATAATGCATATATCCAGACTATAACATGGATTGAATGCAATCATGAAGCACATCAAAGACAACAGATGGACCCACCTTGTGAAAAAAGAGTGAAAATGTATAATATTCTAATATTACATTTCTTACAATAAACAATGTTTTATAATTATTTGTTCTTTTTGGTTAGACATTTTTGTTGATTGTTTACTCTTTTCTCTAGGGAGCCAATAGACATTGAGAGTGTGCACAAAGTAGAAAGAATATTCAATCTTGGCCTTGTTAGCTTAGTCTATAATTGGCAGTGGGAGTGTCAAGAACAAAAAAGAATTGATGGATTTGAGAAACAAAAAATCATATGGACTCTTGGGATATTATTAAAAATATTTGATTCTAAATGACTGATTTCAGAAAATTTCAGTGCAAAAGAAAATATTCTCTGAAAGAATGCTTGACACTATCATGGAAAAGGATTCTCCAACTTTGGATTATTGTAAAAGGCTTCTATGTTGTGGGCCAAATGCTTTTACTCAATTTATTGATATACTAATCAAAACAAAACAGAATGGCCTTGTGGATTTGCTTTTGAACACTACCTAAAAAAAAAAACATTCAAGTTTTCATGCTGATTTAAGACTCTATCCAAAAGATTTTTCAGTCTCTTTTTTTTGTGAGAACAATTGACAATTTAAGATATCCTGTCCAAAAAGAGATGTAATCGATTTTAATATCACCTCGTTACTCCCCTCTCTCTAGAAGTAAAAAGAACATTCCTATTGTTTGCAAGTCATTTTCTATTTGGTGGTGTGAGAGTAAACTGTGAAAAATGTTCTACACATGTCCACTATGTTTATATACATTGGGCAGCTGGTCATTGTGTGAGAACTGCTCCAGTATTAATGACTATAATGAAAAATGTAGGTAATATATCTACTTTAAGTTGAATAGAGGATATGCTGTACAAATTAAAGACTGTGCCTTTTGAGGAAAATATCACAACAGGGGCAAATTCATCAGGATTCTTATGCTAATGGGTTGTTAGTACTCTTTTAAAAAGGGAATGCACATGATTATTATAGCTTTTAGTAATTCTGGTCTTATCTTATGGTGAGACATTTGCTTCAAAACATGAGCCCAAATGGGCCAAATCTTGACTGAAGACATAGAGCTACCTTGACTTACTTGACTTACGTCTCCTGCTGGGCATGGTTCAGCATAAAATGTGATGTCAGCTTCCCCCAACTGGTGCAATCAGCAGCTAATGCTGGTATGTTGTGGACATCAATGTTTGCCAGCTTCAAGTATTTTGAAAGACTATCAGACCATTGTGTTCTGGTCTTCTGTGGCGTTGTTTCCACCCAGCTTCTGTGGGGTTAAATTCCAGCACAATTTTTGCAGGTAGGTGTTATGGCACTCTAAGAAGATGATCATACCATCATAGAGTGCACTCTGCAATTTGGATGGAAAACAGCATCTGCTGCACTGTCTGTAGTAACTTCTGGTTGCTGGCAAAGTCTAGCCATCTCAGGCCTTCTATCCTCCTAAGACTTTTTGTCTGGAACATGTCTATGGTCTTGAGAGCTGTGATTGTGACCAGCCAGGTTTCTGTTCCATAAAGAATTACAGACCCAAACAGGGTTTCTAATTGAAAAAGTCTCTAAACCAACTGACTGGGTGAATTTGATGGTCGCCGTAGAAAAAAAGGATGGCAGTTTAAGAATTTGCATTGACCCTGTAGATTTGAACAAGTCAATCAGAAGACCATTCTACCCTATTCCCTCCCTGGAAGACGTACCCTCCAAACTCCATGGGGTAAAATACTTGAGCAAACTGGATGCAAGGTCGAGATATTGGTCGCTAGTCTTGCATGATGAATCTGCTGACTTAACAACATTCAATACCATCTTTGGCAGATACCGTTTTAAACGGATGCCGTTTGGCATCATCTCCGCCCAGGATGAATTCCAAAGAAGAATGGAAGAGGCTCTCGAGGGATTAGACGGGTTTGCTGTCATCATTGATGATCTTCTGGTTTTTGGTTCAACCCTTGAGGAACACAATAAGCGATTAGTAGCTGTACTTGAGAAAGCCAGAGCAAAAGGTATCAAGTTCAACAAAGCGAAATGCAGCTTTTGTGTGACAAGTGTGACATATTTCGGACATGTGATTAGTGAACAAGGAATGCAGCCAGATCCTGACAAACTCGAAGCTATTAACAACATGCCTACACCATCAAACTCAGAAGAACTTGCAACTCTGTTGGGTATGTTAAACTATCTTGCAAAATACATCCCAAACTTATCAACACAGAATAAAACCCTGCGTGACCTCAGTAAAGCCACCGAGTTCAAGTGGGCCAAGGAGCATGACGAAGCCCTCCAAAACATCAAACACTCAACAGTCTCAAACTTAGCATACTTTGACCACTCATGCAAGTCCACCGACCTCACTGTGGATGCATTGTCACACGGTCTAGGAACATACATCTCGTCAAACGGCAACGTTGTCGCATATGCATCAAGCTCCCTTAGCAAAGCTGAACAGAAATAATCACAGCTTGAAAAGGAAATATACGCAATAGTCTTTGGTTGCAAGTACTTCCATCATTTCATATATGGCAGGCATGTAAAAGTAACCACAGACCACCGCCCACTTGAAACCATCCTACAAAATCCACTTCAAAAAGCACCTGCCAGAGCTCAACGAATGATGCTTCAGATTCAACCCTATGACCTAGAGTTCAGTTACAGACCAGGGACAGAAATCGCAGTCGCAGACACTTTATCAAGGCTGCACCTACCTGACATTGACGAGAAGCTCCATAGAGAAATCGAGGTGTATGTCCACCAGATTGCACGCGTACTTCCTGTTAGCGATGCAAGGCTCGAGGAAATACGACTTCATACCAAGGAAGATGAGCACCTGATTCATCTCAGAGAAGCCATACAAGGTGGTTGGCCCAACACCAGAAAGCAATGTGCCACGGATCTCCTTGCATACTGGAACCTTCAACATGAGCTGTCATACATGAATGGCATCATATTTAAAGGCGAAAGGATCGTTATCCCAAGGAAGATGCGACCCTAAATCCTCAAGCAACTTCACGTCTCCCACCTTGGTATGGAAAAGACAAAGCAACGCACCAGGATGCTCGTCTACTGGCCAAAGATGAATGGTGATATCGAAACGCTAATCATAAACTGTCCCACTTGCCAGAAACATAGCATAACAACCAGAAAGAGCCTCTAATGAACTCCCAGATCCCATTAGTACCATGGCAGCAGGTAGCCTCAGACATATTTGATTGGAATGAAGCAAAATATCTTATAACAGTCGATTACCACAGCCGCTTCTTTGAAGTCGACCTGTTGAAAAACGTGACATCCAAAGAAGTCATCAGTAAACTAAAAGCACATTTTGCTCGACATGGGATCCCCCACACCATCATCTCAGACAATGGAACACAATACTCATCTGCAGAGTTTGAACAGTTCATCAAAGAATGGGGCATAAGGCACAAGACCTCCAGCCCTATCTACCCGCAGTCCAATGGACTGGTAGAAAAGGCTGTCCACACTTGCAAGGACATCTTCACCAAGGCAAGTGAAGGCAGAGATGACCCGTATCTTGGTCTACTGGAATACAGAAATACACCCATAGACAAGTACGCCGCCCCTGCACAACTGCTAATGAGCCGCCAATTATGCTCCACCTTACCTTGCACAGAAAAGCACCTGCGGAAGCAGGTGGTTCCAACTAAAAAGTACCTGCTGAAGCGGGAAGAGGCCCAGTCAAGACAGAAACAATACTTCAACAAACAAGCCAAGTCTAGGCCTACACTCCAGTTGGGGGACACAGTGACCTTCCAGAAACAAACTCATGGCCAGTGGAGCACCACCAGCATCATAGCACCAGCAGCACGCCCTAGATCGTACCATATCGAAACTGAAGCTGGAACAATTCTACAGAGGAATCAGAAACACATATCAAATGCACAGCCATCAACACCAGTACAGAACAGAAGTAGTTCAGTAAAATACACTGGAAGCAATGCAGTTACTCCTACTGCAATCCCCCCAGCATCAGACCTAACTTGTGCAGACAAAACACCATTTACCGCATCATCAGACATTCCCTCACTTGACAGAACAGCCCTGCTCCGTACTACCAGTAGCCCAAGCCCACCCAAGGAGGGAGTACCGGTGGTTATACCAGTAACTAAATCAAGGTACGGGAGGCAGAGTAAGCCACCAATCAAACTGAACTTGTGAACTTACCAACAAAAATCTCAAAAGAAGAGAAGTTGAAGTCTGTATATAGTGTATATAATACCTGGTGAGAAGTGAGCCAAGCGCCTTCTCTTGAGTGTGTGTTAAGTCAGTGCTATATGAGGAGTTCTCTAGTTTGTTTTGTGTCTGTACAAAGTGAAGAGAAGCAAGCCTAGCGCCTTCTCTTGGAGATGTTAGTAATAGTACTAACAGTTGGGTCTCCACTGCCAGTAAGTGATTAGAATTTTCTTCTAGGGAAGAAGGAGGATGTAATATTATGCATGTTAAATAATGATATGCCTGCTTGCTTTGCTTTTGCTTATTTGATATTAACTGCTTGCTGTTGCTATATAATGACTTTTGTTCTAGATGCCTGGGTTTAAATAAATCATATAATTGGTAAAACGCTACAGGGGGGAGGGGGTAAAGCATAGTATATATAAAATACAGCACTGGTTAGTTTATGTATTTAATATATGCTATGCTTTACCCCCACCCCCCTGAAGTGCAAACATATAGCCCAAATTTGTTTCTAAACTATTACAGATTTGCAATTTCAAATATCCAATAAATGAAAATGGAAATGATTGCAATTCTATATTTGTAAATACAGGATATGTGGGCTGGAATAACTCCATAATGGTGAGTTTCTGGTAGTTTTGCAAGAGAGAAAAGATGTTCAAAAAGTCAAAATGCATCTATTAACAATAGTTTCATGACCCTGAACAATTGTCCAGGTAACAGGAACATTGACCAAAATTCTTAGGTTTTGGGTAATAAAAAGGCTTAAAACATTAGTTTTAAAATTACTATTTGATTATAAATCCATTTTTTACACTTAAATAATCCACAAGCATTGATTTATCATGATTAAGTTGGACAAAAGATTCATAACAATTTCTCAATTTGCCAATTTATTTCTGTTGGTTTTGATATTTTTGATATATAGGTGAAATGGCAGTTTTTATTTTACCAAAAAGATTAAGAAGAAGACATGGTGGATTTGTTTTGGCTTTTTTATTTAAGTCAATCTTGACAAATCAATATTACAATTCACAATCAATGGATTGACAATGAAATAGTAAGTTATACAAATGTTATAACCTATTTTTATATCCAAAAAATATAGAATGACATTATTATTTTCAAGGGTCCTAAAAGGACTTGAAATTGAATTTGCAAGAAAAGCACTTATTATTTTCAAAAACAGCATAAAAAATGGCATCTAGTGATATGTTCAGTTTATTTGTAAGTCAATGATATGAAAAGCAGAATATTTACCCAAGATTCTTCTGCTAATAGGTTGTTAGTACTCTTTTAAAAGGAAATGAATGCACATGATTATTCTATCCTTCAGTAAATTTGGTCTTCACTAAGATTAGGATATTTGTTTCAAAAACTCATAGGCACATATGCATCAAATCTTGATTGAAAATATTAAGCTAACAACTACACTTTTTTCTCAACTAGGAGAGAGCTTCAGATCCTATAGGTCAACCCTGTTCTATAAGTAATTTGAAATTTTGTTTCACTTTCACCTAGATTCTACTTACTTCAGAGAAGAAATATAGCCTATAGCCTAGGTAAGTAAAATTCCAGTTTAGCTACTTTTTGCTATCTTGGAAAGGAGATAGGTTAGAAAAATTTAACTTACAGGGATGGGTCTACAGACTAAAATTCTAGTTAATTGACTTCTTGCTATCTTGGAAAGGGTTTAGGTTAGGAAAATGAAACTTCAGGGATAAATTTACAGGCTAAAGTATGTCCTGGGAAGGTATTTTAAAGTGCCCACCTCCACTCCTTCTCCCTCTAGAGGGCCCTGAAATTTGCCTAAATGACAGGCTATACCTATTGAAATTTTGACAAAACAACATTTTACCTTAGTTTCAGTTACCAGTTGCTTTTTCTCTGCCTTTAGTTCTGAAAATGCAATTTGTTATCTGAGTAGAATTTTGAGCCATATCAATGTTTTTTTCAGAATTTAGGAAATGTATTTGCATGTCTTTAAAACCTTATAAAATGGAATTGAGCAAAGTTATGATGCTGAAAACAATTTTGTTGTACTTCATTCAAGCAGAAGATCTATTTTGCAACCGTTTCACTTTTATAACACACATATTTTTAAATTTCATCAAAGGTCAAGGCCCTCTAGAGGGAGAAGGAGTGGAGGTAGTTACCTCAAAATACCTTCCCGGGACATACTTTAGTCTGTAGATTCATCCCTGAAAGTTTCATTCTCCTAACCTAAACCCTTTCTAAGATAGCAAGAAGTCAATTAACTAGAATTTTACCCTTTTTTTACAATTATTAGTTTGGTAAGGATTGTCAAAGAACTGCCATAGGCCTACTTGATTCTTAATTAGTTTCAATGGCCTAGTCTATGGTACTAGCAAATGAGAAAAAAACAATCTTTTTTAGGTCATTGATATGCTATGATATAAAATTTCGAAATTTTACAAAACCTTCTGCGCAAAATCCTCAAAATTCATTTTGATATTATTTATCTAAAGGAAGGAACTATAGATCACGTGTTGAAAGTTTAAAATTATGCGCTTTGAGCCAGTAGCTTTGAACTAGAAAAAGTATTTTTCGGCTATATCTTAAAACTTATTCGGCGCTTTAATTGCAAGCAGAAATCAAATCAACCGGGCAAGCGGAGAGCAATAATCAACCAAAGCAAGTCAATGAAAGTGCAAGAAAGAGTTTCAAGGGTCGATTTACACTTTCCTAGATTGATTTACTTTCTAATTCTTAAGTGATATGCCATGTGAAATCGGAACTGTTCACTCAAAACATTTAGTGTCTTACCACAGCGAGATTCTATTTTACGTCATATTATTGTGAATATCTCTAAAAAGCTCACTAATCGTTCCTTCACGAATTTAATTTGGCTTTTCTTAATCAAGAGTGGCATCCTGTCACATACCAACCCCTTTGGTACCGTACCTACAACTATTAAGTATGATATTGGCATGTGTCTATTTTTCGGATTTTCGTTTGTTTGTTCGTATTGGGCTAGTTTATTGTATTTAACAGTTCATGCCTTATGCATGCTATGTGAAAAACTATTATGTGTGATGACAATTGGTTGCTTTAACTGCCACATGGTGTAATTGCAATCGTATAACTAGTTTATTTCAGTCAAAATGGTCAATGGCTCTCTAAACTATATAATAGCTATCTATAATAAAAAACACCTGTCAGATTAGTTTAATGATACTCACAACGTACTACTGACAATGATAAAAAAAATAGAGCACATGTAAAAAAGCTTGCAAAAATGTACTTTTGTTAAACCAAAAGGTAGATATAAGAAAAGCACTGAAAGTATTCTAAGTTTATTCTAACAAGGATTTCTTTGAAGACCTTGATAAGCTTGTTATTATTATTATTTCAAATGCGTTTTCTCAACTGTATGGATCGCATGATAGTTATAATTAGTCCTGCACAGCTGAATATCCTTTCTATAGTCGTAATGGTAGCTAGTAGGAATAGTAATTCTGTGCCATCATTGTATAAAAGACTAATACTATTTCCAAAAGGCCACAAAAGGATGTCCAGCTTTAACTAAGTATGGTCTCTTAGACAATTTAAAACACAACGATCATTGCTTTGCAAGTGATTGACAAATGATGATCATTTTCATGTATGTTGATTAATTCGGAATATTTAAGCACAGCTGTGACCACTACATCGTCTAGAAGAAAGTGAAATTCAAGTGGGTTCTTTATTCTTCCCTCAGAGCTAAATTAGAGTTACTCTCGCCAAGATTTTCTTTGTAAGATCTTGGCAGAAATATTTAACGTGGAAAATTTGTTTCCCTCAATAGTCTCTGAAATCAACTGAAAGGTGGAAAGCAGATCACAAAGATCAGTTATGAGTTTGTACTCATCATGAATTCGAACGAGGTTTGAACTGAGGATAACTCTGAACTATACTAAAAATGTTCTCCTTCGTGGGCAAATCAAACTTCAGTGATCTGTATTCTTCATGTGCTGGAATCAAAGGCAAAAACTTGTTAGCAATCTACAAAATTGGCTAGTCGAGAGAACTTCGTCTAGATCGCTAAAAGTCTTAAGGTAGAAAATATTTTCTGAAGCAATAAGGCATTTTCATATAGAAATACCTTTGCTGACCAATGGACCCCTATTATGGATGACCTTCATAATGAACCATTATTCAACAGTCCCGTAATCTCGGAAACTTCAGCCATCCCGTCAACTGTTTTTGTTTTGCAAAGGTCAAGGACAACTTTGTTCCAGGACTTCGATTCCTGAAAAAGATCAAAGAAAAAATTCATACTTCATAATGGTAAATAGATTAAGCCAATCATATGCGTAAAATGATAATTATTTTTTTTTAAAGCAGCTGCCACGTACTATAAAAATACTAAGAAGGATGGTTTTTGGTCATAACCCCAAGAAATGGTATGGTCTAGCTAAAAAACTTTCTGGCAAGCAAATTAGTAATATTGATTTTCAGCTTGATAAGCATAGTATTAAAACTGCTAATGATCTTAGGAAACACCTCGCCAAGATTGTCTAGGCATTACCTCCAATTTTGCGCAGTGACTCTTGAGCTTATTCCCCATAGTCAGGATGTAAGCCATCCCCATATATCACCAATGGATATCGAGAAGAAGATAAATAACTTTAAAAGGACATGTACATGCCCATCAGATATTAATAATATTATAATAATAATTTATTTCTTACCCAATTACAAAAGAAAAAAAGTAATAAAAGAAATTACAAAAGAGGAAAAGTAATTAAGATGATTGTGAGGACCAAGACGGATTGGTGCATCATCAATTAATTTTGAACTTAGTTTTTCCACTGAGAGAACAATAGCTGTTGCCTGATATTTACTAATTAACCTTCGGCTCCAAAATGATCGTGGTAAATAAAGCAAGAACTTATAATACCGATAGTAATCCGTAAATACCATTGGCAGATATTTTCTGCACGATCATAGACAGTGGATGCTACCCTGACATTTGGAAGCAGGGATTTGTAACACCGATTCAGAAGAACGGCACTGAGGAGGGTTTCAATGGGGTTCGATCAGTTACGCTCACCTCGTTTTTTTTGAAATTATATGAAAGCTTCGTGACTGATTAGCTCACATCAAAAGTTGAAGAAGTTGTTGACCCAAAGCAATATGGTAATTAACGTGGCCTTTCTACTACTCATTATCTTGTAAGCTTACTGGATACAATATAAAAATTTAGAAAACCCGGATGTTTGGCTAAATCTACTTCTAATGGACCTCAAAAAGCTCTTGATCTGATTAACCACAATGTTTTAGTTGAAAACTCCTAAAAGAATTTCATTTCAACCCAAATTTTGTTAGAATAATAGTGTCTTTCCTTTCCAATTTTTCAGAATAGACTGACTGCTGGAAATTTGTCAACATGTCCTTAATGGAAAAGTGCCGTAAAAATTTGAAGAGCTCTATCATGGAAATCATGAAAGATATTTCCAGTGGCACAGGCCGATATGACTGTGAATGCCAAAAAGTCAAATATCATGACTATTAGTTTCTTGAAGTACACCTTCGTTCAAGCAACCAATCCTTCCGGAGATGTCTGTCCAGCAGTGCAAACTCCTCGGTATCGCTATCTCTAGCGATCTGAAGTGGGAGGTCCACGTTACTAACATCACAAAGCACCCTAATTTGACACTTTCTACGCTTAAATTTTCTTCAAATTTTCTTGCCCCGCATTCCACCTTTCAAGAATTTATATAAGTTTTATCCACCCTTTTCTTGAATATTTTCGTCTGGTTTGGCATTTTGGCTTAACTACTTCCCAAACTTATTCAATCTAGTCAGTCTAGAAGCGAGCATTAAGAATTATCTATGGTCAAGGTAAGCTCCCATATCACTTCCTTAAGCATTTCCAGCACACTTCCATATCGGGGAGATTGAACCTCTTGTATACCTAGTTTGGCCATAAAGCCATAACAAACCAATTGTTGCCACGCTCTGTGATTCGGCGCCACCCTCTGTGAAAGTTGTTTTTAAAATAAAAGTCTCCCTCTCTCTGTCTCTCTCACGTTCGTTTCTTTGCCATGAACTGTAGTCAAGTTTTTGTAGGTGATGGCAAAAATATTGGAAGTAACATTATAGCATCTCCTGTACAATTTCAGCCGTATGGATATTATGAAATATGTAAAACTATACTTTGCAGTTCGAGCCCTCTATTCAGATAAATTAACCGAAAAAGAACTGGAGCTGGAACTGGAAAAAGAAATGGCTAAAAGAAGTCAGTCCAGATTTGAGAGCAAAAATAGTCTCCTGTCAGTTGTGATTTTCCAGACTGCAGCTCATAAACAATATGAGCTGTAAACATACTTGAAATAATCTTGACATGTTCTTGTTACTAGGTAAGTTATTGATACCAACGACAATATCATCTTTGGCACAAAAAAACCTCAGAGTCACTCCCATTTACAAACACAAAAAAGGTAAGCAGTCAGCATTACAAAGGAGAGCAATGCTATACCCAAAGATAAGTTTTGGTTGCTTCCTTATGATTGTGTTTGATCTAGGGATGCCAACAAAGGAGTTTAAAGGATCTAATATCCAATATTCGCATTAGTTTCGTCGTGCCCAGTTTTGATTTTTACCTTGGCATCCTTTTTTTTATTGACAGCCCTCAGATGGGAGGCATATTCCAAAGGCTGACTGCTTTTTTGTATCTTGGTAATCCCTTATACTACTACTACTAACAACTTACTGCACCACCAAACCTTCTGAATCTAACACAGCTACGTGCGCTCCTCTTCTATCGCAATCTGTTCAAAGCGTCACTCTTTACACCTAGGCTCTTTAGCTCTTCCTCTAAACAGAAAGCCTTGCAACATTAATTCTTTAAGTCAACTACTCTCATTGGTGCGTCTTTTTCAATGTGAATTTAGCCAAAGAATAGTCAGGCCACAGATTTATCGGCTTTCACTATTACAGTTCGAAATAAATTTCTAGTTTTAATGGCAAACTTCTTAAAAGTCGAAGTGGTATGCAGAATTAAATGGTACCTTACTGTGGTAACGCTAAAAATCCCTTCCGTGAGCCGTAGAATATTTACATAGAAAGGTGGTAGGTTGGTGCTAAAATTTTGGAAAGTTTTTACATGCACTAAATCAAAACGTCTAAAATGAAAACCAAACCATTGCCCTTTTTATCTTGTATGATGTTCTAGCACGCTTGGTGGTGTCATTTTTATTAAGATCAATTAACTTTTTGGGGGTATTTCCCTCCTTTTTACAAAAACCGAATTTAAATTTTTTAAGAGTTTAATTTACTGGTGTGTTGATTCACTCCTTACTTTTCAATTGGTCTTTCAAACACGCATAATGGGAAAGCTACGAAGTCAAGCAATTTTACCTCTTAACGAAACTCTATCTTCATACGTTTGTTTAAACGCATAAAGAAATCAATATAGTTACATGTTTTGAAGTATGAAATTTTCAAGTGTGTTTGAGGTGAAAATTATTTCGTTCTATTTTCAGAGCATTCAGTGAAAATATTTTCTAACATGAAACATTAAGCTGCAACCCGGACAGACTTAAAATAACAAAAAGCTTTTTAGAAAATAGGTTGACTAAATCTCTTTCAAGGGCTATATAAGTGCTTTTGTAAATATTTAGCAATAAGACCCTCTCTGTTGAATCATTTAATAAAAAAAAACAAGTTTTTTTTTTAACTGAAAGTAAAGAGCGACATTAAAACTTAAAAAGAACAGAAATTACTCCGTATATGAAAGGGGCTGTGCCCTCCTCAACGCCCCGCTCTTTACGCTAAAGTTTTGTACTGTTTTTAAAAGAAGAGTTGAGAGAAAGAGTCAAACTTTAGCGTAAAGAGTGGGGCGTTCAGGAGGGAACACCCCCTTTCATATACTGAGTAACTTCTGTTCGTTTTAAGTTTTAATGTTGCTTCTTTACTTTCAGTTAAAAAACTTGTTTTTTTTTTTATTTAATCTCTGAACGTTTTTGAGTTAATGCGTGTTTTGATTTTGGCTCTCCGCTCATGAATAATTAAAACAAAATTTGCATAGTAATTATTTTTTTTGCTAAATGGCTTCCTCATAGTTTTGATCGGACGATTTTGAGAAAAACAGGAGCGGGGAAGGAGGCCTAGTTACCCTCCAATTCTTTGGTTACTTAAAAAGGCAACTAGAACTTTTAATTTTTTACGAACGTTTTATTAGTAAAAATATACGTACCTTACGAATTAATTTACGTAACGAGCTTCTATATTCAATTGCCTTTACTACGTATATGAAAGGATTCGCCCCCTCGTCAATACCTCGCTCTTTACACTAGCGCTGAAATTTTGTCCCAATTCCTTAAGAATGACCCCTGAATCACAAAGACCGTAGAATAAATAGTTAAAATTACTGAAAAATACATTAGCGTAAAGAGCGAGGTTTACGCTAAAGTGACAATATTGGTCACTTAAAAAGGCACTAGAACTTTTAATTTAAGCTAAAATGAGCCCACTTGTGACATTCTAGGACCATGGGTCGATACAATCTCCCTTGGGAAAAAAACAACAACAAAAAAACAAACAAATATACACGCATTCGTGATCTGTCTTGTGGCAAAAAAAAAAAAAAATACAAATCCTACATTTTTGTAGATAGGAGCTTCAAACTTCTACATTAAGGTTCTCTGATACGCTGGATCTGATGGTGTTATTTTCGTTAAGACTCTATGACTTTTAAGGAGTGTTTTTCCTTATTTAAAAAAACGGTAAATTTTCTCAGGCTTGATGGGTATAAATTAACTGGATGAAACTTATATATTTAAAATCAGTATTCAAATGCGGTTCTTTTGATGTGACTATTGGTATCAAGATTCCTTTTTTAGAGTTTCGGTTACTATTGAGCCGGGTCGCTCCTTCCTACAGTTCGTTACCACGAACTGTTTGATTAATAAGATAAAGTTTGATGGGGCTTGATGACATGTAGAGTAGTAGAGATAGGTGGCTGCATAGTGCAAAATTTAAGCCTGGAATAACTTCCCTTCCGAATAACGTAGAAGTATCGGTATTACTCGGACATCTTTGGGCTTGCCTCGGCATTGTACTCAGAATTCAACTTTTATTCTATGAAAAGTTGTCTATTGAGAATAAATAATGATTTTGTGTGTATGTGTGTGTGTGGGGGGGGTCTTGGGGTTTAACTCTCTCCTCTCCGAAATTTTGTCTGAATTGTAAAAAATATAACATAAATGTATGAAAATTTTTGATGCGTTTTTTAATTTTTTTTTATAAGTCCCCTCCCCCTCGAAAAAAGTCTTTTGCTCGAGAAAAGTCTTTGCCCTGTTTTCAGTTGCGCCTAGATCAGTTGTTCAAAATCAACACAGTATATCTTTGTCCTACCTAATAGTTGAAAACAACAACCTTATTTTGTGTTATAGAAAAACTTGAAAGAATAGATACATCGTCAAAACGTGCTACGAAAAACCTCAGCGCCATCTAGCAGTTTGTGTTACAAAAATCCCAAGTCCACCAAATGCTTAATTTACACAAGAAAACATTCAAAACCCTAAACAATTTTCTATGATGTGGCTTTGTCATGTATTGCAGTTGTTGATAACGTCACAGATTACTGTAGGAATGTCGTTTACTCCTATGATGTTCATGTAATGCTTTGACTATTTAGAATATGCCGAAATAGTTCTCAGCTCCTTGGTATAAATATATTTTTTTATCATATAATTGTCTTGCCAAATTAATTATTCCTTTTAAATATCACTGTAAGTGATAAATTAATAAATTCTATTTTTGTAGGGGTGATTTGAGAATATTGCTATGTTCTTTTCTATTTTTTGTCTTCTTCGTCTTGTTTTAACTTTTGTTTCAGTCTTATTGTTTTACCGATTGTAAACTTCTTATTCTTGTATTTTAGTTATGTTTGATGCTGTAATATTTTTAACAAAACGAAAAAAAAGTGAATCTATCTCGTATTTGGATTGATGAACATCATTGGCGGGAGTGGGGTCCTCTTCATCAATTCTTGAAGATAAGTAAGATTTGAAATCCTGAGGATAAATTGTTCCACAATCTCAACCATTTGGAAATCTCCACTGCTTCTTTAAGAAAAACAGGAGTCTCCCTTGATTTTTTATTGGATCGACGGTATTAAGGAACCCTTGATGAACGTGAACATTTTCACAAAGTAGCAGTGAGTATTTCCTTAGATTATTAGTCATATTTTAATACTTCGTGGTAAGTCAAATTCTATAATTAATGTCTAATCAGCATCACAGCTATGGTTAGCCTGATAAAAAAGTGTCTTTGTGAATTCATTGTTAGGTATACATTTTCTCTTTTAATTGGTTCTGCCACACCAATCCTGCTCTAGCGAAGGGCCAAAAATAGTTAGAGGACAGCCATGACTGGGAAAAGGGAAAAGAGTGAAGGGTTTTTATCATAGTTTCCTAAATATTGCGTAGTTATCTACGTGATGTGAATTCTGGCGGGTTGCATGCGGCCCTTTGGTCTTATACTCTTTAAGTCCTACGCCAGATCAAACAGTCCATATAATTTTGCTGCACCTCTCTTGAATTTTAGATTGCGTTCAATAATGTTTTTTCCCCGAATATATAATATGTATTGATCTCGCTTGCAGAAGCAACGAGGTATATCCCTATCTCAAATATATAAGATATTACACATTACAAGCCCTTATCTTTTTTGTTGAAACAAACATCCGGCTAAGATTTGAAAGTCATTGGAGGGCTTAAGATGACAATTAAGACTACGAACGTCACCTTTGGCAGCTACAGTGCACAAAAGCTGAAGCAATTGATATCCAAAGCCAAATGTGTGTTTTTAGACATTTATACAAGGCAATCATGCATACAAGCCCTATACCTTTGTATTCACACAGCCGCGTTTATTTTGCTATTGTCGTTCAATCATAATTCTGGCAGTAAATGAGATTTTGTTTAATATTATAAAGCTTGTATCAAATTTGTGCTTTAATTATTTACACCAGCAAAATATTTAGCCTATAAAAATGTTGGAACATTCCCACGTCTTTATAATTCTAGCTAATTTCTATGAATTTTACCCATAAACGCTTCTAATGACCAGTCTTAAGAAATACCACACATCACTTAGTCCTCTAGTTACGCAATATACCTGTTACTACCCAGCTACTATTTCACCGGTACTGTCTTATCGACGGTTTTGTCATCAGTTGTCGATAGCTTATTCATTCAACTATTGCCAATTTATTGAGCTTTTCCTGGTCACCGACATGTGGTTCAACAGGGAAATCTACTATGAGGTAAATAAAAGCTAGATGGTAATATTGTTTATCTAGAAATTATAATTTTCAAGATTGCCACTTTATATTAGGCTATTCTACATGGATTTTATTGACTTATGAATTTATTGACTGTCTTTGTTTAAAGTGTAAACTATGTTCGGTGTTGGCAACTGGTACATTATCCACTGGCGTCTTTTCACATTTTGAGATGCATGGGGGGGGGGGATTTTTTCTCTTTTTTTTTCCAGTGAAAGTATCAAAATAAAGGCACCCATTTAACAGTGAAAATACCGAAGAAAAAAAAAAGTCTAAGGGGGGTGGACAAAAATACCCCTTCCCCAATATTTTCAAACCCCGTACACGCCAGCCCCCCCCCCAGGGTTGCCAGTCAACTTTTTCAACTTACTGCAAGGTTTGGTGACGAAAGGTTAGGTTAGAATAGATTAGGTAAGGTTAGTGTAGCTTAGGTTTTTAACCCATTTCTGATATTTAGAACCAAATTTAAACTAACCTAATTCCAACCAAACTTAAACTAAAATAATATACCCTACCTTTAACTTTTACCATCATAGCCTGCATAAGACTGAAAAAGCTGACTCACAAATCTAATTGAATCCAAGCAGAGAAAAAGAAATTTCGAATATTTACCACGGTAACATATATACTCTTAAGCAGAGAGGTGCTTTGTTTACCTTACAGAACGCTGATAGAGTGGCGTATTCATTTACTCTTAGTAAGGTTACCCTAATCATTTATTTATTTATTACTTAGTTTATTGTAAGTAAGGCTGCCTGTTAAAGTCAGATCTAGCTTTTGATTAGATTCTATGATTTTTTTTAAGCAAAAAAAAAAAAATTAATCGGAAGACACGTTGGAAATAAAATTCTCAAGGATGCTTAAATATTAATTTCCCCCTCATGATTTAGAATCTAATTTGAAACTGGAAGCTTTAGGGTGGAATGATTTTACCCTCCCCCTACCGCAATATGCTTATAAATTCTCTCATAAAAATTGGGGGGTTGAAATGGGTACATTTTTGTAACATAATATTGTGACCTTTAATGAATACATATTGTCTTTATTTACATGCATTGTATTTTTAAGACAATCTGAGAAAACCATTTATTGGCCTAGTTTCAGCTGTCACAGATCAATACGACCTATTTTCAAAATTGTTTTCATTAAACTCTATATGGCCCAGTGTACATGGTTTGTAAATTACGATCCTATCCGCCACAGCATAAAATTTAGGCCTGTTTTCAGGTGGCATGTACCGATACAGCTGACACTAGTTTCAGATGCACTTTTTTGCAAGGGGTTTATAAGTTTTTATAACTTATGAATCGTCATTGCCAGGCTGATTAAAAAGACGAAATCTAAAGCCCCAGTTCTATTTTTTTAGACCCGAATCATTTAGTCTATAGTATGGACAAATCCAAGTTGATCGGAAAAAGTTTAGGCCCGTTTTCGGGCCTAAACTTTTTACGACTAAACTTTAAACTAAACCCGTTTTAGGCCCGTTTTTCTGGATTAGGATACATGGACCCAATAGTAAGTTTTAAACTTTTTAAAACAGGATTGTTTATTCTTTTCAGACGGAATAAAAGTCATGAGATAAAAATATTTTTGTACTCTTTTCAAAAACTCGATATTTTGAGTCCCCTAGCCTTCGCTAACACTCCCTGAAAGTTTAAACCTTATCACCCTAGTCGTTCCTGAGATATTTCAGATATGCTATTTCGATAGCCTGGGTGAGTATACTGTCTTATGACTTAGCTCATTACTTCACCGTAATTAGGTTTGAAGTTCCACCGGGGCTGATAATACCAAAGCTTTGAAGCAGATCGGAGCCACATATTAGACGTCCTACACCCCCCCTATAAGTAAAATACGCTTGCCCCCTCTCCCACACCAATACTCCGACAGTTTAAGATTAGTCCTCGCAAGTCTTCCCCAAGCTGTTGTAGCTACACCGTTTCGATAGACAGGACACATACTTTCTTTTGACTTGCATCTACCCTTCTTCAAAGTTAAACTTTGAGGTCACTTGGCCCTCCAGTACCTTTTGGAGACTTTCCAAGCTGTTCTTGAGATGATGCAGATACACAATTTGTATAACCTCGGTACATATTGTTACATTTGGTGTACATCACCACTTCACAGGGAATAGATTTTAGTCTAAAAGGGCCTCATAGTGGCAGAGATCTTAATATTCGAGACCAAAATCTCTATACCCCTTCAAGTGAGAATTTGGCGTCCACTTACCCCCTCCAAACATTCCCTGAAATTTTCAACTTGATCCCAAAAGTCATTTAGCGTCTTTTGATTTACGTCGCCTCTTAGCTGTGCACAGATTGTAAGTTCCATTGAAACTTGTAGAACAAAGACGTTTTGGTGGATCAGAGATTAAAACTGTTTAAAATATTCACCCCCACCCATCACGAAATCTGAAGTCTCTTTGTCTCACCTTTCCCCTTCCTCTCCTCAATAGGGCCTGAAAATTTCGACTTCCTTCCCTCAGCTGTTCTAGAAATATTGTTGATGTGCTATTTTGATGACCTGGATACACATAAGGTCATTCGATCTATCTCTCCCCTCCCCCAAGTTTGGGATCTACTTGACCCTCTTCCCTCGACACCCCCTTAAAGCTTTAACTCGATCCCTATGCCATTCCAGATGCATTGCAAATAATTTTAGACTCAAGAACTCCAAACAGATTAGACAACCAGGCAGAAATATTGATACTTAATGAGAGGTTATGTGAAGGGGGAGGAGGGAAGTTTAGTGGAGAGAGACTGGTATTCCATAATCACTTTCGACATCCAACAGGATACCATAAATCACTATTCCCAATCGAATGAGCCCCTCTCCAAATTTTCTACGAACGCACTTTCCGTACGAAGTAGCCAGAAAAAAAAACATTGCAGACATATGGCTCTTTACTTAGGCAGCACTATAGCGCTGCTTTTGATGCAAGTACATTGCAGAAAACTTTTGGGTTTCTGGGCTTAAAAATTTATCATTTTTGATGCACAGACAAACCCTTCCCAGACCGCGGGGAATTTTTTACAATCTCTGCCCTAAAAATCTTACCCATGTGTATCGATTTTAGTCAGTGACCTATTTATAGCTTATTAGTCATATATAGATAGTTAGATCAATAACTATGAAAATTTGGCTAGTAATTGAACGTATAGTATAATATATTCAGGCATATTTTGCTGCCGAGAAGATGTAGGGCATTGTATGCACTACCAGGTCATATCGTAATCTCGTATATCATTATCTCGTAATTTTGAACATTATTGCTGGAAATTAAAACAAAGCTGTCACACCTTTTAAGGGAATATTTTAAGACTAGCAGAGTAACAAAATTATTATTTAAGAATTAACGACGCTTCTTGACTACTAAGTTCCCTGCGTCGGCCCTGCAGTGCATTCCTGCAGCGTGATTCGATCTCTGGGTCCCGTAGTAACATCATTATGAAACTAGACAAACACGAGTTTAAAAGGCCTTGCGTGGTGTCTAAAAGATAAATTTTTCATGCTGTCACTTCTCCAGCAGTGTACCATCTCAAGCACAGAGACAAGGGGGATAGTCATTCTTTCATAGGTAGATCTTGCAACACTGTTTTGTATCATATGAATTCTAATTAGTTAAATTTTTTCCCTGTCCTTCGTTCATTCTCGAGTTAATAGTTTTTATTTTTGGTGGTTTTATTTTTCTTTAGTAATTTTAATCGTAATTACTATTAAGTACTAGGAGTCTTTGTTGAAGCCCAGAGGACTCGGTACAAACTTTATCTGAATTGAGACATAAAATGCGATGTTTGGGGGAAATGGCTCAACACTTATTTCTGGTCGTCAGAAAAGACAGTTCACCACAGTTTTTCTTGTTTTATGTCTGTGGTTCGACAGGTTCTTTGCCAAAAAAAATAATATACAGTGATAGAAAAGCAGCAACTAGCCCGGAGATAAATATACAACACCAAATAATACAATATTCTTTGTTTTATGATTATTAATAACTACCGGAGAACAAAACAAAACGATGCGAATAGACCAAAAACCAATTAATTTTGTCACTGATAAGAAAATTTTTCCAGTAATTTTTTCCCGATAACTGAATGCCATTCTTGCCATTAAGACTTGTATTTCAAATTTATATTTTTCATTTTAAAATAAGAAGGAAACCATATCCACTGCCAATACATACTGCCTGGGCAGTACGTGTCTACTATTTGATCCATTCTAAAATAAATATTTCCTAGTTCAGAGATAATTCCTGAGACAAATTTCTTTATGAGCACAAACGAAAAATTTCATATAATAACCATCACTTCAGAAAAGTCAATATAGTACGCTTATGAAGTAAACAAAGCAATTAAGGAAATTCAAGAACGACTATCAAATGTTCTCAATGGCAATAATAAGCTTTAATGACGAAATAAGTCATAAAATTTATAAAACAATAAACCTAGGCACCGGGATATTAGCGTTAGGTAAATATTTGAAGAAGACAAAATTTGAACGAATAAGGCCTTCAAAAATACTTCGATTATTATAATAAAGATAAACAGAAGTAACAGAGTTGATATAAGAGCTCATGACTTGCTTGCCAAATCAATTATCCATAAAAAAAAGGAAATAAAAAGAAAGAAAACTAGTAAAAAAGATTCAAACTAAGCGACACCAAAATCTCGAGCAAAGTTGAAAAAGGACAGTTGATCAAGCTGACTTCCGGACAGGTTACACATCAGCTATATTAATTCTTCCCACCTCTGCCTCAGGAGCTACAACTATGAAACTCCTTAAATTACATATACAAGAGTCTGATTAGTAAGAAAATAGATGTGAATAACTTAATTTATGTCATTTGAGTTTTGCATTCTCTTAAATTGTACCATAAAAGAAAAAAAAAGAATCACTACAATCATGTTGCAATCCCTAGGCGTCAACTTTTAAACTGTATTATACATTCAGCCAATTTTACCTTGCTTTCATAACGCTTGTCAAATGTAGCGAGAGCTAAGAGGGCACAGAGAAAAAATCATTAAAACTAAATATGAGCTAATTAGAGAAGATGTCACCAATCGGGAAGCAAATATTCTTTTTGCGCAGAGCATGAATGAGAAACTCATTTTGCTGAATTCTCTTGTCCTCGATCCAGTCATATGCCTTTTCAGGATTGGTCCATACATGCTTCATATCAACTGTTGACCTACATTCTACCATTTTTGCGCCCTCAGCCGATCCGAAATACCAGATTGCTAAAAAAAAAACCCGAAAATAATTGCAACATAGCACATTGATCATAGAAATATTATAAATTATAAAGATGAACATATTGATAGAAACAGCAAAAAGTTAATATCGTATTCATTTTTTTCATTTTTTTAATGAAAGCTCCTGCTTTGATTCTTATTATAGTTTTATCAGATCTTTTTATGCGAAAATATAATCAGACGTACCAACACTACTTGAGCTGTTTACCAATCCATTCTTTTCCTTAAAAAAAAAAAAAAAAAAACTAATTTCCTAAAAACTTCACAAAACTGAAATGTGTTGTATAAGTACAAAAAGGTCATTTTGAACCAATTTCATTTTTCGAGCCTTGTTTTATGTGATTTGAAGATCTTTTGTCTTCGAATTTAGATAAATTTGTGTAACATACCTGTTTATCATTGTTTAGAAAGATTACCCACCCCATCCAAAATCTGGAGAATACAACTACATCTACAAATCAATTACCTGTATGGATTTTGGAGAGGTTTTCACACTTTTCCAATATCTAGATTTTCTAATCAAAAAGTAAATGGTTTAAGATCATTTCTTATAAAAAAAAGAAAAAAGAACAAGGTTGTCCTCATGCCTAACCTGCGTGAAAACGTCAGTTTCAGCAAATTTAAGTTCAAAACTTTTTTTCCTTTCATCAACTCTGACTACTTATTCTTTAGCCTTGATGTTTTCTATAAGCGAGTTCTAGAAAAACTTTTAACCCTTTCCTAGTTTCAAACTTTCTGCAACTGCATAATGAAAGGCAAATTTTAGAAAGGTGAAACTTTCAAAATAAGTTTAACACTCACCTTGAATATCATCTGAACCACTAAGCTCTGCTGCAAGCTTTTCTTTTTCTCCAGCCAAGACTTTGAAAATCGGTAAAGTAGAGAATGCGTCAACAACTGCAAACGGAACGTTTGGACAACCGGGGATAATGACGGAGTTACCACAGCAAACTGCACATCCTACTAGCGTGCAGAAGGCAGAAAGTTGATTTGAGTCAGGAGGAATGACAGCTATCACACCTAAGGGTTCTTCTACAGCAATAGTGAGTTCACCACTAGATGGAAATTGCACTCTTTCTTCTAGCTGATTAGCAGTAGCAATCCAATAATATAGTCTTTTAATAGATAAATCAAGTTCTTGTTTAGCTTTCAAACTGTCGATTTGCGTAATTCTAGTGTACTCTGCAACAATAGCCTCTTGCTGTGATTCAATTGTCTGTATAATGTTATAAAGCTTTAGATTTCTATCCATCATGCTTAATTTCATCCATGCTTTTTGAGCTGCAGAGGCTGCCGTTACTGATTTGCTGAGGTCAACTTTGACTGTAACTGGAATGTACGGAAATGTCTCCATTTGCCGATGTTCACTTTGCATAAAAGGTAATAACAAATCAGCACCAGATCTACCCCAGTTTCCACTTTGCTCAAATCCAGTCCCAACACAAGTGGGGTTGAAATATCCACACATATTAATGCAAACAAATTGGAAGTTTAACATCTGAGAAACTTCTAAGGACTGAGCACAATTCTCGGAAAATATAAATGCTTCAGAACCATACAAGCTGTTGTTCGCCATCGCTATAGCTTCCTTGACAGTACGAAAGGGAGTTATTGTAACAACTGGCCCAACTGCACCTTCTTGATATACATCAGAGACTGTTTGAACATTTGAGATTATCACAGGATATACAAAGTTTTCTCTGTGCTCACTTGCTATAAAGACATCACCTCCTTCAGTATATGCGAGTTCAATGAATTTGTGTAGTTTTTTTGCATAGTCATAGGATGGAAGTGGACCCAGATCTGCATTACGATCAAGAGCATTGCCCACTTTAACTTTCGTTGCCCTCTCTTTTAATTTGTCTGTGAGCTGTTTCAATATGGATTCTTGAACCAACAAACGACTGTGACAAAATTCCACACTTGACATGCTTTGAATAATTGCTTCACAAGCTGAATCAAGGTCAGCTGATTCAAAAACGATCACTGGGTTATTTCCTTTACAACCTATATGCAAAGACAAGCCTTGTCTACTAGCACACATTCTGAGGTCTCTGGCGTGACGAAGACTTCCACGATAGCTGATTCCTCTAAAGTCATTGCCAGGTTTGACAGACATCAAGTTAAGAGTCAAACTGTCAGCATCCCTATACATTACATTAAACACCGCTTTTGGCAATTCTATGGATTGAAAAGCCTTGCAAAGCCAAGTCAATTGTAGAGCAGTAAACCTACTTCCTTGTACAAGCACATTGTTTCCAGCAGCTATAACAGGAATAAGTTGCACAAACATTGAAGTTAATGAGCAGAAATCCGGGAGTATGATTTCAACTGTACCTATAGGACTCCAATTTGGGAATTTTGAGTCAACTGTAAGACAAATGTCGGAAAAAAAAATTATAGTGCAAATTGCATTTGGAATATCAAAGTCTTCAATATATTTTATGTTTCCACCGACTACCATGGCTTGTAATAATGATAGTAGTTTCTTGTCCTTTTCAACCTGGTCTGCTAATTTTCTCAAAATCCGACTTCTAACAAATTCATCAGTATTCCAAGCTGAAGGGGCATCAGATGATGCCTTTAAGGCTGGAATAATAGTCCCTTCATCGCAGAATTTGACATCTGCTATTTTCTTTGATGTGCTTGGATCAACTATTGGAATGGTTTTAACATGATCGCTGATAAAAATACCGTTGATAAATGAAGAAAAGCAATGGCCATTACTGTTACACCAAGAATCAACGATTTTACTGCACATCTCTTCACTCTCTAAGTCAAGGGAGCTCAAGGCCTGAAGCAAATCTTGATTCACCATTGGATGAATTCTGAAAAATAAACGACACTTTTGAAATAGCATACTAAGGTGCATACAGTATAAAATTGATCACAGTGTACCTTTCTTAAAAATAAAAGTTTTCCGATTTTTCTAATTATTATTCAAGACTAGTCTTGGCTTTACTACTTTAGTGAGAGTCCTTTTCTTCTATAATGACATAGTAATAAATTTAATTTTAGAAAACCTTTTTTTTCAGAATGGACTAAAAAGGAACTTTTTTTCTCAAGGATCTATGAGTGCAAGTAAAAATAAAGGGTGTAAAATAGATTGGGGTCTGAATGGATATCAAAATGATCTAAGCTATTGATGCATACATGAAAAAGTTGATGAGTTGAGGAAAGCAAGTTAAAAAGATGAAGTTATGTCAAAGACCAACCCGTTTTGCGTCCCTCGTTTTCACCTCGTTTATAGATCCTCGAGAAAAAAAAAATCCGCGTTTTAGTCCATTTTGAAAACAATTTCGTATTTTCTGTATATACATAAATTTATTATTTTCGACTTTTTAATCTTCTCTTTGTCTGAAAAATTTTTAGACTTTAGTCAAAAGTTTGTCTTATCTGAGATTCAAACCTAAGCTACCACAGCCACATGCATGTGTGCTTACTGCTGCACAATCAAGCCTTTTTTTCATACTGTTTGTTTTATACTTTTTGCTGTACCGGATCAATCGTTTTTGTTTGTTTATTTATACATGGGAAGCATACAAGAGGGGTAGTTTCGATGTTACGTTATTGGACTGTCTCAGAAGTGTATGTATTGCTAAAATTTTGAATCTATTGAACATTCAGAAGCGGTAAAAGAGGTGGATCACGAATTCAGCGAATTTACGTGAAAAAAATGCAAAATTATATCTGACAAAAATGCAAGTCTTTAAGTTAAGGAAAATAGATTAATAATAATAATAAAAAAAAAAATTGTAATGAGCCTTAAATCAAGCGTTCTGATCAGTGTTTTAGGTCAATTTTTACATTTTCCTAAAGGATCCTTTGGATTAGACTTACGAGGAGGAGGCAAGGGTGGGCTGAGATTTATCTGAAAGAGCATCTTATCTATAGACACTTTATATATCGTAACAAAATAATTCTAAGACAAATCTCAGCCTCCTCTGCTCTTCAAAGAGCTGGACTTATGTAACCTTTTGTGTGCAGGTATGGTATATAGAGTTAGGTCAGATTATCAAGTTTTTATATTCCTTTACCATATGCCCAGAGTTGTACACAGGAGGATGAGTACAGCTGAGAGGTATTCTTGGGATTGGTATTGGTATACAGATAAAACTAAAATGAAACAACCATGTTAAATTAACATAAACTTTATCTCTCATTAACCACTTTGTTCACCGGTTTATGTACTTTTTTTCTTGCATTCTAATCAGTTATACCTTTTTGAGTAAATAATCAAAAAAGGCTTTAATAGTCTTTTTTTAATATAATTAAAGATCATAGTATGCATGATATCTGTGTTTACTTACTTTGATACTATTTTACTTTCTAGAAAAAGTATTATTGTCCAAATTGGAGCACTTTTACTATACTCATGTGACCATAGAATAATACGTGATGCTTGTGTCTGCACTTTTACCTAGAAACCTTTATATCAGGAAATGGAGTCTATACAAATTTATAAATTAAAACGGAACTTACTGATAAGAGATAAGGCTGAGATGAAGCAAAGCCTTGCATCACATTTTGCTTCATTTATAAGAAGGTTTTCGTTAATTATTATAACTTTTAACTGAAGTATGAAAGTTTGTGAGCTCATTTCTGGCTTACAGTACTTGTATTTTCATATGAAACTGAACAGTTTTGCAACCGCAATACAACTTTAAGGTATCATAACCCTAGGCTAAGTTTAGACTGTGGTTATCATTTCTTTTTAGGTGGTGAACACTTTTTGGACAAATTATAGCTACCTAGGAATACAACCAAAATAACTTTAAAACAGGATTGTTCAAACATGCAAACAAACTTCATACATGAATATAAATGAGTTTCAGACAAATGATAATACAATCTACATAAAAGTGAGATAGGAACATTATGTCTGTAAGCATACTTCCTAAATGTGGAAAAATCAGTTCCAAAAGTTTTTATAAGCTTCGATAGCTGATAGGAGATTTATGGCTAAATAAGTAATTTCTTATGGGTAAATAAAACTTGTCTAACCTCAACTGGTGATTCTTGAAGCTATTCACTAGTTTTCAGTACAGTACAAATGGCACACAAGCTCTTAGGAGATTTGAAAGGATGGCAGCCTCTTATTTGTGGCATTTTCTGTTTGATTTAAGTTTGACTTGGCTATTCATTTTAATATATGTTTGCCCTTGTTTACATGTATTTATTCATAGGAAATTCTGTTTGTTTTGAGCTGCAATTATTCATTCGGATGTTTTGTTTTGAATTTGATCTCTTAGGTAACTCTATTCATTTTGGTTTAACTTTTAGTATTATTATTATACTCCTATTTCTATCATAAATACCAAAATTTAGGACTAATTATTATGCATAAAAACAAATCATATCAACATATAACAACAAAAATGCATACATACGAATTTCATTTTTTCCGAAAAGGAAATATATTTATGTAACGTAAATAATTTTTTGCCTCTTTTAGTGGGAGATTTTCCTCAAAATCTCCCACTCATATCAACATATAACAACAAAATGCATACATACGAATTCCAGTTTTTCGTTGTTAGAAGTTTCATGAACTCATCTTCCAAGGTTAGGAAACAACAAACTAGGTGATATAGAATCTATTGACTTTCGTAGGAAGGATGGGGTATATAGACAGTGAGTAGGGCTTGTTGTGAATAAAGAAACTTCTAGGTCTTGCTAAGGCTGGGAAGGCATCAATAATTGAACTCTTAAGTTGTCATTGTATGACTAAGATTTGTTGGTATCAGTGATAGTGGTAGATGCCCTAGTAGAACCAAATGAAAGAGATTGTAGTGACTCAAACGAATTTATATAAACTTGCAGGAAAAAATAGACAGGTAGAAGCATGGTATTTTCATTAGAGACCTTCAATGCCCAGAATGGTACAAATACGGATAGATGGGACAATGGTACTAGACTGCTTCTGCTTTTTAGGCACAAAAATTTAGTTACAACAAACACAGTATTTGGTCATAAAATGGCCCAAAAAACTATCATGGTACACAGATAATAAGACAATGGCCAACTATATTGATTATGCTATTTTAAATTGAAACTTGGATAGGATCAATATTGGAGAGTAGGGTTTGTTGCAGTTCTGTTATTTATTTGTGTCATAAAATAAACCTCTCTAGTTAGTAACGTTTAGAGTTAATTTGAAGCTGAAATCTAGGACGGATAACTACCATATGAGTAGTTGTGACCTTTGATATGTCTAAAAACATAAACATAGTTAAGAACCTAGCTAGGAATATTAGGGAAAAAGCGTTAGGCTAGGTAGAAGAGAGTAGGGGTTTGTACAAGTGATGTGTCTTATGGAAATATGCATGGGAGGTAATGTCCCCTGCTTCCTCCTACATTGTGAAAAGCAGCATTTTTCTATGATAAAAAAAATAATAGAAAACGCCCCCTATCTCCTAGATTTTGAAAAATCCCTTTTTTGCACATTCATTGAAAAAAAATATATCCTTCCCTTTCCCCCCTACATTGTTTCTGAGAACCCAAATCCTCTCACAGCACCAAAACCATTCCAGTCTATCCTTGTCAGGTCATCTACCAGGGTGAACTTTTGAATAGAATCGGTTGAAAAAGCAGCATCAGCAACTGTGATACCCTCAGTTAGCTTGGTGCTTCAATGAGTTGCTAGTAGAAGTGCAAGTAAATCACACAGTCACGTTTTAGATGAAGGTAGAAACAATTTCAAGTCAAATCTGAGTTTAATTTTTCTGGGGCCAGTTTACTTATCGTACTGTAAGGTGTAAGGTACTTCATGTTTTTTTTTAAGGAGAGTGCTGGAAGAAAAGTCTTAGCATGTAAACAGTCCAAGGCTCCAATGGAAGATTGGAAATATTTCTAGACCTTGACAAAGGTTAATGTTTCTGTTTTGAAAGTATTCATACTTTTCAAGACTATTGATCTACCAGTGTTGTAAATACGGAAGTCTTCTTCCTATTACTTTTATTTACTTGTTTTGTTTGATTAAATACAAAGGGAAATATTATCAAATAATAATTTACTTTATAAGCTATACAAAATCCATCTGGGCCACTACTGCCTGTGTTATGCTAAAAAGTGGTGTAATTTATTGTGCTGGAGAGGAAAATAATGTCCTTATTGTAAATACAAGAGTATATAGTACTAGTCTTTTTCCTATTTATTCCCTTTAACTTTCTAAATGGGTTCGATATAGATTTATATCAAACTCACTATATTTACCCTACAAGCAGAACCAAGTTAACTCAGACACTACCGTCTCTTTCGGTTGGCTCATAAAACTGTGACTGATTACTTTATAATTTTTAATAATAATTTGTCCAACAAGAAATTAACAATTTACACTTTCTCAGGCTATACAAATTAAGCATTTCCTCAATCATCACCAGTTCCATTCCATGCCTGTAGGTATTTTCCTGCTATCCAAACTAATGTTTTAAGCAAGCAATTTCGTCGAAAATTGTGATTCTGCAAGGTACCAAAAAATGCTAGATAATATTTCCAACAAAACAAATCATTACAGCAAAATTGCAAATCAGCTGAGAAAGTAAATATCTTTCAATGTTGTTACCTATATCTTTAACCCTATTGTATCTAAAGGTTTTGGAAATTTTCTAAATAAATAATTACTTGAAGATTTCTGTGATAAAGTACATCCCAGTCAGTTTGGACTTATCAAAGAATCTAGCACAGTACATTATCTTAGTAAAATTGTAGAAGAGGCTCTGGAGCACCTAGAGAATAAAGATGCATTTGTAGAAATATTGTGAACAGACTTAGATAAGGCTTTCGATAAATCAAGCCACTCGGATATTCTTGAGTCAATGACAGAGTTCTCTAGTTCAGATAGTTTATAGCTTTTCACACGGACGGCAACAGTGTGTTAGTGCTGATAGGGTACAGTCGGATTTTCTTGAGCTTTTCTGTGGAATTTCCCAAGGTACCAAAACGGGACGTGTTTTATTTTTTATACTGCGGAACAAGATTGCGACTTGGCATGAAAACAGAGCCGATTTTGTATATGATTTATCATTACTAACACTTCAGAGGCTAGGATCCATGATTAGTAAGGATGGCATGATTCGCCGTTTGGAGGCTGACTGCGAAGAAAAATGGCTTTCAATTAATAGAAAAAATTCAGCACTTATGAGAGTCTCGTTTTTTAAAGAAGAAGTTCCTAGTCAAAGTGATATAAATGTGGCAATTGTAAATATGAAAATTTTAGGTGTGACTTTTAACTCAAAAATGTCATGGATGGATCATGTAAATAATAGTACTAAGAAGGCACACATAGGTTTGCGTAATCTAGTTACAATTCGGCGATTCGGTTTTGGTCATTTTTCACTGTTTAATTTTTGTAAACTGTACATTCTGAGTGTTTTAGAGTATACTTGTCCTGTGTGGCATCCGGGGCTGGATAAAGAGCAACAAAATGACCTTGAGAATGTGAAGAAACGAGCTATCAGTGAGATAATAGGCCCAGAATTCAAGAATTATGATGATACTCTTAAAATCCTAGGTCTAGAAAGACTTGATGCCATGCAACACTAGCTTACGACGGACAGAAGCTTTTGTAGTCGAGCAAGCATCGAGGCTTGTTCCCCGACCCGGCACGAACAGGGTACAATACAAGGCACCAGAACAAAATGGAGGCTTGTAAGCCTGCGGTTACCGAGCGATTAAGATTGTCTTTTCGACAATATTTTGTGTCTCATTTTGATAAGTAAGTGACGAGGAAGTGTGGATGATTAATTTATATTTTGTGTCTCATTTAACTCATGTTATTTGACATAATAAATTTGTATCGTATCGTAAATATAATAATGTCTCCATAAATTCCTTCTAGAACCCTGAAACTACAAGCAGTGATACGAGATCACTGTGGAAAAATGGTATGCACGGGTCCAAGAATTAAGTAGCTTATTGAAGTTAATCATGATAAATAAAGGAATTTGAAATAGACAACTGCTAGAAACAACAGAACATCATTGGTGAACCAGACTATTATTCATATTTCTTAATTTGGTAGGAGTCTTATGCACGGTTTCTTCTGAAATAACACTGTAATAGCACAATCCTTGCTTCATTAGATTCAAAAATTTCTATCGATTGAATTTTTGGAGATGATTTCCACTTAACTGGATCTCAGTCTCCCCATACTTTTGCAATGCTTGCATATCCCTGAGCTATACATATATAACTGCTGATTTTGTATTTCTTTTTTTTTTTTCCAAATTCGTATACTGATCCTGTTTGTGGAATTACTATTTTTTTATATGGACATTATGAACCAACGGATAATAAGAAATAAGTACAAAAAAATAATACAAACCAAGAAAATAAATAAAATTTAGTATGGTGTATAAACCAGGGCTAAGTCTAGGTTTTAATGGAGGGCTGAAAAGTAGCTAAACTGAAAGCTACTCCAAAAACTCAATCAATAGAAATTATAAAAATTTTCCAAACCTAACAAAGCAAGATTGTTATTATTGTAGTGCTTAGTTCAGGAGAGCCCATACGCAAGACTGTTGCCCTTAGTTCTCCGACTTTAGTAAAATCATGCATCAATTCAGTTTAAAAATTCCAGAACAAAATTTTGATGCAAGATTCTTTTCAATACAAGCAAAGATCACAGGGAGGAAAATAGCACTGTCACAGTAAAGAGTAATGTGTCGTTTTTCTCCCCATTTGCATACAAGTAGTTGTAAGAACTTTGAAAAGGGCTCATTCGATTATAAGTTGTAAGTTCTAGCCCCCTTTATATTAGTTAGAAATGATTGGAGTCTAAGCTGCCCCCCGCCGATGTCTTTTCCAGCCACCCACCCCCTCAAATTTCAAAGACATCAATTCAATACTTTGAGATATTCATGCTGCTCACAGTAGTCAAAAGGTCCAATCTAAGTCTAGAACGAATGGGGATATTACCAAAAAAGGTATTTTCTGACAAGAGTCTATGTGGCCAAGGAAGACATGACCCCCAAAACCCCTTGGGCAATTGCTGAAATTACGCAAGCTGCCGTTTGTTGGAGAGAAAAAAGGAAACACACACAAAAGAATATTAATATAAAAAAACAAATTAAAATAATCGTATGAGAGCATGAAAAGGACCTAACCGCAGGCAAGCCTCTTCTTTTAGTCTGACTTCCAACTTATTATAAGATGTCAATATACCAGTAGCAAAAAAATCAAAAAAAAATCTTTCAATTCCTATACCTACAAGGGAGATATATAAGGAGTTTACAGTAGCAGAAATACGACGCTCTACTGACTTATACATCACCAGTATCGAAAAATGGGCGCAAAAATGACAGAAAAAGAATGGAATGGTCACAATATGTTAAGTAAAGTCAGGTCAATGCCTTGCAAGAAAGTTGGCCACAATTTAGGACAATTTTAACATAACTTGCTTTAAGTTTATTCTTAGCATCTAGAAGTGCACTAGAACGGATGACCGATACAGAAGAACACGTAGCTAATCTCAAGTCAACACAACACAGGAACTAGCTTAACTGAAAAGGAACCATAGCTAAGATCACTACTTCAGTGTTTGACCTTGAAAACTAAATATTCAAACTTTTCAGTATTAAGCATAAGGCCAGTTTTTTCAAACATCTTATAAAGAAATCTGGTCGACTTGACCAGGCTAAACTGTCAATACCTAATAAGTAACAGATTATCTGCAAATACAATATATATGGTAACAAATTTGTTATGCCTGTAAAACACAACAGAAAAATATTAGTTAATGCAAATTATAAACAAGCATTAAATACGGTGACAATCCCCCCCCCCTTCTAAGTCCAGAACGAATGAGGAAATTAACAAAAAAGGTATTTTCTGACCCGAGTCTATGCCTCCATGGATGACATGACCCCCAAAACCCCTTGGGCAAGTGTTGACACAGTGCAAGTTGCTCTTTGTTTGCAAATAGGTTTAGTTATTGGGCAGGAGAGTAACATCAATCCTGAATGTTTTGAGAAGGGTAATTATACTAAGATGACATTTTAGAGAATGTTCAGGGACTGGTCAACTAAATCAAAGACAATGTATATCCATATTGTAAAAAGGGTGTATCTGCAAAACCTCTGGAACAGCTATTGGTATCATGTTGAAACTTCCATGACATGTTGAGAGGGGTGCTGAACTAAATCAAAAGGTACTATATGCGTCAAGGTAGCATTTTTCTGACCAGAGTCTATGCCTCCATGGATGACATGACCCCCAAAACCCCTTGGGCAAGTGTTGACACAGTGCAAGTTGCTCTTTGTTTGCAAATAGGTTTAGTTATTGGGCAGGAGAGCAACATCAATCCTGAATGTTTGAAAAGGGTAATTGTACTAAGATGACACTTTAGAGAATGTTCAGGGACTGGTCAACTAAATCAAAGACAATGTATATCCAGGTTGTAAAAAGGATGGATCTGCAAAACCTCTGGAACAGCTAATGGTATCATGTTGAAACTTCCATGACATGTTGAGAGGGGTGCTGAACTAAATCAAAAGGTACTATATGCGTCAAGGTAGTATTTTTCTGACCAGAGTCTATGCCTCCATGGATGACATGGCCCCCAAATCCCTTGTGCAAGTGCTGAAATTGTACAAGTTTCTCTATGTTTGCAAATAGGTTTTGTTATTGGGAAGGAGAGCAACTTTGACTATGAGCGTTTGAAAAGGGTAATTTTACTAAGATGACATTTTAGAGAATGTTCAGGGACTGGTCAACTAAATCAAAGACAATGTATATCCAGGTTGTAAAAAGGATGGATCTGCAAAATCTCTGGAACAGCTAATGGTATCATATGGAAACTTCCCATGACATGTTGAGAAGGGTGCTGAACAGAATAACAAGGCACTATATGCATCCAGGAAGTCAAAAGGGCATATCTGCAATATATCCGAAATGATTAAGGGTTTTAAGTTGAAACTTTCGGGGCATACTGAGGAAAATGTTGAACTAAAACAATAGACACTAGAAAATCTAGGTTGTCAAAACAGTTTATCTTCAATAGCTCAGGAAGGTCTTAAGGTATTAAGTTGAAACTTCTGAGAATGTTGAGCAAAATGTGTAACTAAATCAAAAGGTGCTAATTGCAACTAAATTTTCACAAGTACATAGCTTAGGAACAGCTAAAAGCATTAAGCTTAAACTTTCAGGGCTTGTTGAGGAGGATGTTGAATTAAAAATCAAAAGAAACTACGTGCATCTAGGTTGTCGAAAAATTGTAACTAGAATATGTTATGGACAGCTAATGGCGTTAAGTTAAGACTTTCATAGCATTTTAAGGGTGAGGTTGGACAAAACCAAAAGACACTATAAGCATCTTGGTTGTCAAATAGAGCAACTGCAATATAATGATAATAATGATATATTTTTCACCCACTAACATTACAATAAAGTGAAGTAAAGTGGAGAAAAAAAGAAAAAACACACAAAACAATATTAAATACAAAAACCATCATGCAAATTGAATTCATTGTCCAAGAAGATGAAAAGGACCTTACCACAGGTAAGCCTCTATCCAACTTATTATAAGATGTCGATATATGAATAGCACTAAAAATTCGAAGTATCTTTCGATTCCTATACCAACATGGGACATATATAATGAGCTTACAGTAACGGGAATACAATCCTCTAATGACCTGGATATCTCTAGCATACAGAAAAAACCTGACAGGAAAAGAATGGAATGGTCACAATATGTTGAGTAAAGTCTGGCCAAGGCCTTGCAAGGATGCTGGCCAAAACTTAGGACAATTTCAGTATCATCTGCTTAAAGTTTAATGTTAATATCTAGAAGTACACTAGAGCAGATAGCTGATACATAGGAGCACATACTAACCTCAAGTCAACACAACACAGGAACTAGGTTAACTGAAAAGGAACTACAACTTAGATCAACTTTTCAGTGTTTGACCTTTAAAACTAAACATTCTAACTTTTCAGCAATAATCATAAGGCCAAAATTTGAGCAGGAAATAAGTAACTGATTATCTGCATATACAATATGAGACAAAATTTTGTTAGGCTTGTAAAACACAACAGAAAAATATTAGTTAACACAAGGCATAAAGAAGCATTAAATATGGTGACACCCCCCCCCCTGACTAAGTCTAGAAAAAATGGAGATATTACCGAAAAAGGTATTTTCTTACCAGAGTCAAACATACGAATTTCCACACCAAAAACGAAGAACAAATATAACAAATAAATTCACTCCAAGCTAAAGAAGAGAATACTGCAACTGGCTGTGATAAACCAAGTCAAAAGCTTTTGCAACATCTAATCCACTTAAATGCACTTCAGATCCACCATTTTGTGCCTGAAGTAATAAAGAAGTAAGAATTTGATGTGCAGTTAAGCATCCTATTTATGCTTAAACGCAAACTGGTTCCACACATAATTAACTTTTGGAAGAATTTTCAGGAAGCAGGACATATTCAAAAGTGGTGTGAAAGCCTATATCTCATATAGGCTTTCGCCAATATGAGATGCAATCTCGCATATCGTCACGGTCTTCCCTGGGTTGTACGGCATCCAGTTGTCCACAGTCTTGTTGTATGGGCATTTGAAGGGAAAATACATGCAAATGTCCAATGGCAGCAACCTGTGGCTGCAGTGAGGTAGTATTGTTAGTAAAGTGATACCAGACTCTTTCGCAAACTGAACAACTACAGAACAACAAGAGATGCAATCTCGTATATCGTCATGGTTGGATAGCATCCATGTCCCGCTACATACCACTTGTACTTGTCTCAGTGTATATCATGCGACTTCTACTTGGAAACTCCAATTTTTTTATGGTCGCATATTTTTCCACCAGATGGCCACATGACGTGGCCTGATGTTGTAGCTTTCATTTGCTATCTTACAAACACAATTTCCGCAAACTGTTACAAAATAAAGCACAAAAAATATTGCCCAAATATTTGTTGGAGGGTATAGCCGAAACTTTGAAGTCAATTTTCTCGAAAATGAAAATAGAAAATTGCCAAAATGATAAAACTGTCATGTCTGTCATTGAATGAACTATACTAGGTGGCTTTATTGGATTTTTTTTAAAGAACGCTAGATGGCATATAAGTACTGTGCCCCAGCTTATACCCTGTCCCTGCATATACCACTTACCCCTACGTAATTACATGTAATTATAAATATTTATATTGTATATAAGTTTCTGTGTCAGCAGCATGCAGTAATCAGTGAGAATTAAACTTCAAAATCAAAGACTGACAACTGAGATCAAACCAGTTATATTCTAGTTCTGAGATGTATAAGCAAATTCCTTATAGCATAAATGGCTTTAATTAATTTAAAGAAAATGTTGTAATATTCTACTACTGCTACTACTACTAACTCACTGCAGCACCAAGCCGGTTGAGGCCAACAGAGCTACGCATGCTCCTCCTCCAACCTAATTTATTCAAGGCCTCCCTTTTTACACCTCCCAAGAAGTTGCCATCTCCTTTAAATCTTTATGTATGACATCCTCCCAACCCTGATGAGGACGACCTGCTTTCCGTAGAGCCCCAGACGGTTGGCCAAGAAGGAAAATCTTCGGCAATCTGTCATGCTTTATGCACAGAACATGGCCTAGCCATCTCAAGCTTTCTTTCATTATAACCCTAGAAAGCGGGATTGAACCACATTTTTCGTACAACATGCTGTTTGAAAAAAAGTCAGTCAGCCGGGTACCCAGAACAATCCGTAGACTGCTCCCACCGTTTTTATTAATAATACTACCAAGGTAAGTGAAGCTCCCAACCTGATCAATCTTTTCGTTACTCAACGTCACCTTTTCATCTTCACGTATTCCTAGCCTTAGTGACTTAGTCTTCTTAAAATTAAATTTCAAGCCTATTCTAGCACCCTGAAGTCGCAAAACCTCAAAAAATTCACTCATTTTGCTCACATTTTCATCTAATATGCTTAAATCATCAGCATAATCTAAGTCTAGTAGCGTTTTTCCTCCCCATTTAATTCCGTGTTGTAGAATTCCTAGGTCTCAAGTTGATTTAGCTCTTTATTAAGATCCAAGCACCTGTAAATATAACAACATAAGCACATAACAAAAGCAACACCAAGCTGATAAGCAAGCAATCTCAGCAGGATGCTACAACAATATAAGCACATAACAAAAGCAACACTAAACTAATAAGCAAGCATGCCCAGCAGGATGCTACATCTTCCTTCTTCTGAGCATGCTATTGTCTCTATAAGTTTAACCTGGTGGGTTTGATTATTGTTCTACCCGATCTTGTTTGTGTCACTCCGCCTCTGTCCGGGACTGGTTTTGTTTGTTGCTGTGTTACAGCGCTAGTAGGGACATTGACAATATTTCCATTGTGTTCAGGGGGGGGGACTGCCAGACTGGGTGAGGCTGGACGCTCAACCTGGCTGACTTTGGGTACCAACTCGGACGGTTGGGTGGTTTGTACATTTTGGTAGTCTTGTTTTGAGTGGATTGTTTCGTCATTCCTATGGGAGGGTCTGACCGTGTTGCGTCGGAGCGTTGATCTGTCGTCAGTAGCAATTGTATAGGATCGCGGCTGCGGGCACGCTTTGACAATGGTTCCTCTCTTCCAAGGACTGCTGGATGTCATTTGGACACTCACTCTTGACCCTACCTGAATTTTGGGTAGGGATTTAGCGGTCCTGTCATAGTACTCCTTCTGTCGCACTCTTGATTTCTCTCTGTGTGTCTGAAAGCTTGCTTTGGACACAATGTTCTTCTCTAGATGCTTCTGCGTGACAGGGAGGACTGATCGAAGCTGTCGGCTCATGAGCAGCTGGGCTGGTGCTGCCATACCGTCTACGGGCGTGTTCCGGTATTCTAGGATACAGATGTATGGGTCCTGTCCACTGATCTTGGACTTGTTCATGGTTTTTTTTACAGGTTTGCACGCATTTCTCGACGAGCCCGTTTGCTGTGGGGTGAAAAGGGCTAGACGTTTGATGTGCGATGCCCCAGTTTTCTGTGAATAGCCTGAATTCACTGGAACTGAACTGTGGCCCGTTATCAGAAGTGAGAATTGCTGGTATTCCATGACGAGCAAAGTGTCCTTTGAGTTTTGTGACCACATGAGAAGTGGTGGTGGAGGTTAGGTTGTCCACCTCAAAATAGCGGCTGCAATAGTCGACTGTTATTGCATACTGCTTCCCATTCCATTCAAACAAATCACATCCCACATGCTGCCATGGTAGTGACGGGATCGGCGTGGGAATCATTGGCTCTTTTTTATTGTTTGACATCGTGTGAGTGCAGGCATCACATCTTTGGATAAACCTTTCAATGTCTTTTCCAATATCTGGCCAGTAAATGATCATTCGGGCTCTTTGCTTGGTTTTTTCAGTGCCCAAATGAGCAGAATGTAGTCCCTTTAAGACGTTGTCTCATAGACTGGTAGGAATGACAATTCTTGAACCTTTGAAGATCAGGTCATCATGCGTTGAGAGATCTTGGCGAATACTCCAGTATTGGACTATGGTGTTTGGGCATTGTCTCTTGTTGTCAGGCCATACCTCCAAGATGACCCTCTTCAGCGCTTGGAGTTCGTGATCTTTCAAGGTCTTCTGTTTGATCTCCTCCAGTCTACTGCCCATGGCGGGTATGGATTTTACAAACGAATGTACAAAGATTTCGATCTCTTTGTGTAATTCTTCATCAATGTCTGGAAGATGTAGTCTTGAGAGTGCATCTGCGACAGGGATTTCTGTACCGGCTCGGTACTTGAAAGTCAAGTCATACGGCTGTATGTACATCATCAGGCGTTGAATCCTTGGTGGTGCTGTATGGAGGGGTTTGATTAGTATAGATTCGAGTGGTCGATGATACCGTGATGACTTGTACTTTCCTTCCGTATAGGTAGTGTTGGTAATGACGGCAGCCATAGACTATGGCAAAGAGTTCTTTTTCTAGCTGTGAGTAGTTCTGTTCGGATTTACTCAGCGATCTTGATGCGTAAGCAAAGATTTTGCCATTCGCGGATATTTGTGCCCCTAGTCCATGTTTTGAGGCGTCAACTTCAAGCTCAAGGGTTGGACTGGAGCTGTCAAAGAAAGCCAGGTTGGTTACTATGGACTCTTTGAGCTGGTTGAGACATGTAGTGTGGAGCTCTTTCCATTTGAACTCGTTAGCTTTAATCAGATCCCTTAATGGTTGGTTCTGTGATGCCAGGTTTGGGATGTACCTTGAGAGAAAGTTTAGCATTCCAAGGAGAGTCTGCAGTTCCTCCTTCGATTTTAGAGTAGGCATCTCGTTGATAGCACGGAGTTTCTCGGGGTCTGGCTTGATGCCAGCATTGCTGATGATGTGGCCGAAGTAGCAGACTGACTGGACTGCAATCTGGCCCTTTAATCTATTAAATTTCACCCCCTTCTGTCTAGCTCTTTCGAGCACGTCCGTAAGTCTTCTGTTGTGCTCTTCTCGTGTGGCTCCATAGATAAGTAGGTCATCGACAAGTATTTTAAGACCTTTCAGATCTTGAAATATCTCTTCCATCTTCCACTGGAACTCGTCCTGGGCAGATATCAGCCCAAAGGGATATCTCCTCCAACGGTATCTGCCATAAATTGTATTAAAGGTCGTGAGGTCTGAAGCTGATTTTGAGAGCACAAGCGACCAGTACCCTGAGGTGGCATCAAGCTTTGAGAAATATTTTGCAGGCATCTTCAAAAGTCGGAATCGGGTAATGAGGGCGCTTGATGGCTTTGTTCAGGTCTACTAGATCAATACAAAGTCTCACATCGCCATCCTTCTTTTCAACTAGCACCATCGAGTTGACCCATTCGGTAGGCTCTTCCACCTTTTCTATTATCTCCAAGCTTTCCAATCTGTTCAGCTCTTGTTTCAATTTCTCACGCATTACGATAGGCACTTTTCTGGCGGGATATGGTGTCGGCACAACTCCTTCCTTGAGGTGAATCTCGCACTTGCCTAGTATTTTCCCAATGCCAGAGAACAACTCTTTGTACTGTTCAAAGAGTGGCTCCAAATCTGGCATTGACTTGCTGTCATCTAAGGCATCTATATTAAGGAGAAGTTTCACCAGGTTCATGTTTTTGCGAGACTTGAATCCAAGGATAGGAACAGAATTTCCTCCAGCTATGAAAAACCTATGTTTCTGTTCAGGAGCTCCATTATATCTCCATGACAGGAGGCAGGTTCCAGCTGCTGGGATCGTTGAGCCACAGTAACTGGTGAGTTTTTGCTTTGTTGGCTGTATGAGTAATTTTGGAGCAAGGAGATCAAAGTATGATGTTTGCCTGAGCACCGGTATCAATTTTGAAGCTTACAGTAGTCTGATTGTTGATCTTTAGTGGAACAAACACCTCATCCTTACTCCCATCTTGCTGTACAGCATATAGTAGTATTTCATCTTCTTCAGCAGTTTCTGCTATTCGGCTCTGTTCGTCATTTTCGATAGCATTCACGACTTTGCTGCGGCATACTTTTGCAAAGTGGTTTAATTTTCTGCACCTTGAGTATGTTTTCCCTTTGGCAGGACAGCTGTGTCCTGGGCCATAGATTCCTCCACAGAAGTAGCACTCTGTGCCTTTTGTTCTTGATCTTGCGTCTGCTGGTTTTGGTTGTTTCCTGTATACTACTTCCTGTTTGATTGGGGGATGGTGGGAATTGTTGTCAAATGATTTCAGCTGTGCTTGGGTCGTCTCATAGATCCTACAAACTTCTACTGCTCTTTCAAGTGTTAGGCTGGTGCCGTCAGCAAGAAGTTTCTCGCGTATTCTTGGATTTCTGAATTCGCAGACGATTTTGTCTCTGGTCATCTCTTTTGGATCATGGTATTCGCATGGCTTGACTAGCAACTTCAGTTCTGTGATGTATTTCTCAAGTGTCTCTCCATCACGCTAGTCAAGTTTCTGGAAGATATATCTGGTAAATACTTTGTTCTTCTTTGGAGCATCATACTCACGTAATTTCAGAAGGTAAGGCTCGATTTTATTTGCATTGTCTGCTTCAATGTCAAAAGTTTTAAAGATGTCTCTTCCTTTTTAGCCAATCCATATAAGTAGATAGGCACACTGAATCTTTTCCAATTTATCAGAGAGAGGGCCTAGAAACATAAGTCTTGCATGTTCTTCAAACTTTGACCATTCTTCATCAAGATTTTCAGATTCCCAGTTGATTGTTGGAGGGGTTACTCCATCCATCTTTGCTGTTCAAGATCCCACTTCTGACACCATGTAGAATTCCTAAGTCTCAAGTTGATTTAGCTCTTTATTAAGACCCAAGCACCTGTAAATATAACAACATAAGCACATAACAAAAGCAACACTAAGCTGATAAGCAAGCAATCTCAGCAGGATGCTACAACAATATTAGCAAATAACAAAAGCAACACTAAACTAATAAGCAAGCGTACCCTGCAGGATGCTACAGGTGTCCTCCAATTGCCTTTCCTGTCCTCCTTAAGACGAAGTCCATCAAAATGATCCATATAAAGGGGGATAGAACACATCCCTGCTTAACTTCTGATTTAATACAAAACTAGTTGCTAACCTCATTTCTTACCTTAACCGCAGCCGTATTATTCTCGTACATAGCACAAATCACTTTAATGTATTTTTCTGGTATACCACATAAGGATAAGACCTTTACTAACACTCTTCTATCAACAGAATTAAAAGCTTGCTCTTAATCGATAAAACTGAGGACCAAAGGTGTTTGACAACAAAGAGACTTTAAAATTATTAACCTAAGAGTGAAAAGTTGGTCGACATATCCCCTACCTTTTCTAAAATCGCACTGTTCTTCCCTTAAAACTTTGTCTACAGCATCTCTCAGTCTAAAAAGTATCATATTACTAAGTAATTTGCTACTTAGAGAGACCAGACTAATGCCTCGATAATTACGACCCTCACTCTTGTCACCAATGTTATACAATGGGTGGTTAAAATAAAAAAAGAATATAATGTTCAATTTATCCAAGGCACTCCTAAGACTAGAAAATAAATTTTAGGTCAACCATACTATTTAAACAAATTAATCAAATTAATTGAATAGTTTCAAAATTAGCTTTGATTCTTATTACAGAAGCCATTAGTCATTCATAATAAAAGAGAAGATTAGAACTGGTGTGAAAAATGCAGTTTATTGTCAACAAGACAAAAAGACATAAAAAAAAGAAACACAAGGCTAGATCCCAAAATTGACATCATTGGAGACCAGATATGGAATTCAATTTGGCTATGAAGATAACCCTAAAGAAACCAATTGAGGTTGTATGCAAAAGAATGATCTATGGCAACATAGGAAGCATGTTCAAAATATTTTAAATTGTTGTTTTAAAGCAAAATATATAGAGTTGGGACAACTCTTATCAAGGTGAGAAGTACGGTAGTAAACTGACCAATTCAGTCAGAATTTGATAATCATAAAATAAATATACTAAGATCAAAGATACAAAATGCAAAGTTTTGAAATGCCAATTTTTACTAAGATATAAGCTTAGAAATTAACCGTAACAGAACCACACATCCTGGTACGCGTAGGCTTTGAAAGGAAATTGAGAAATAACCTTCCTTACTTACTTACTTACTTATGTACGTCTGTGGCCCAGAAAAACGTGGTTGACTTATGGTATAAAGATACATTTTTATGGCATCTTGCAACTTTGATATGATTATTTGCTGAGGTGACCTCTGGTCCTTTTTCCAAGTACCTTAATGTCTTATAGTTTGTGATTGTATTATTGTATCCGTTTATCATGTGGGACAAATGGTCCCCACAGCACATACAGATAGCCACAGCCATGTATTGTTAAAGAGTTATATTGAAGTAATCATATTATACCAAACATCTCTACAACGTTGTTTAAGCTTCTCATCTATATTAGTAGGACGCCCCATATAATTACCCAGACCAACCCTAAGGACACTCTACTCTAGTTTTTATTGCCCTTAGCCCCATATACCACACCCCATTCAAGGGCAGATTAACAACTACTATTAATACCCACCTAAAGATACTTTATTGCAGATTCTTATTGCAAATATTTTACTGAAATATTGCAAACAGGTCTATTTCACAATTGGGATGCACATAGTGCCTTTCGGTTAAGCTCAACATCCCCAACAAAGTTCTCTGAAAGTTTCAAATTAATTCTCTTAACTGGGCCTGAAATATTGCAGACATACCATTTTCAAAACCGGGATGCCCAAGGTGTCTTTTGATTTAATGTAACATCTCAGACATTTTTTCGTAAAACTGTCAACTTAATTATCTTGCAGATATTGCAGATACTTTTTGACAACTGGGATACCTGTAGTAGTACCTTTGAGTTCAATATCCCCTTCAAAGTTCTCTAAAATTTTCAACTACCCTTGAATGTTCTTGATATATTAAAGATATTCCATTTTCCCAAACTTGATTCATATAATGTCTTTATAATTAGTTTAACATCCTCCTTAGGGGTCCCTGAAACTTTAAACTTAATACTCAAAGTTGTTTCTGATATGAATATAGAAATACCAAGAAACTCCTTTTTGACAACCTGGATGGCAAAACCCCCTGAAAATTCTCTGAAGGTTTGAAATTAATACCCTTAGCAGTTCCTAAAATATCAAAGATACATACTTTTGAGCAACTGGGTGCATATATAGTCTTTGACATAGTCCAATATCCCTCTCAGAATTCCCTGAAATTCTGAACTTAATACCCTTAGCTATTCCTAAAATATTGCAAAAAAGGGGTTTTGACAACCTGGATGCACCTAAATTCTTCTAATTTAATTCATAAGTAGCCTAATAGTAATAGTAGCAGTAGAAGCCAAAACCAGTGTGGTTGCAATACAAGTCACACTTGCAAACACACTACTTGAAGTCAGGGGTGTAGTAACAGTATTGATTGGGGGAGGGGCAAGTGTGGTACTATTGAAGTAGGTGCTATCCAAGCAGTAGTGAAGAAAAGTAACTACTTAACAAATATGCTACTTGGTGAATTTAAAAACATAAGTGAATACATTATAAATGATACACACACATTCAATATTTATAAATATAAACCCTTGTGCCTGGATTTTACTAAAATTGTCAGCAATGAGCTGCAGCAGACAGCAGTAGTATAGGATAAACAAGCTTTTGGATGGGTAAAGGTGAATGTCATATACAATTGGATTTTTTCAACCAGATTCACTACTAATGCTGCTGTACATAACCATCCTTAACTTCCCCCAACCCCCTCGCCTAGCACAGGATACTCAGTCTCATAATTGAACCTAGCTCTATTCTAATAGCCCAAGGTTTCACACCAATCATTTGCTTACAATTTTGAATTAGTAAGAATTTATTTGTTGTACTAAACTTGTAATAAATTTAATTTATTGAAATATTATATATGTTTTTTTTTTATTAAATTAATTTTTCTCTTGTTTCACTAATTTATATTGATAAATAGTATTGATATCAGAAGACCACATAAAGCCAAAACAAAAATCATAGGAAGCAAAATAGCACTGTTTAAGCAAAGATGCAGATACAGGATAAGCCAAAATATTGCCACAGATTGAGTAACATTGTATTGTGACATATTCCCCATATTTCTAATTTGAGATAATTCAAAATATGACATTAAAATTATTAACTTATTTGCAAGGGATTGTTTGGCAAAGAAAATCTTGCAAATCTGAACAATTCCTGCCATCATTGTGGCAAAAACCTTAAATTAATCAATGCATGATAAAAATGATAACAACAGAAAAAGAGAACAGGTTGGTACCACCTATATGTGCACACAAAATTTTAAATTGTGGGAAAAATATACATATTTTGCTGAAATTCACTTTATTCCATTCTCAGCAGACATTTCATGCAGCATGTTGATGCAGAGATAAATTCCCCACATGCAGCACTGCTGTTGTGTGAAATGTGACTAATTAAAGTCAAAATTTTTAGCATATCAATGCCTTTTTACAGAGCTGATTAAATTTTTTTCTTTAGAAAAGCAAAAATAGGGGCAGTTCTCATTTATGGATTGATAGGTGAATCCGAAACGTAAGGAATAGGATCTTATCAGCACTTATTAGGCATTTTAATGACAAATAAGAGAATCAGAGTTTCAATTAAACACTGGAAATAAAAATTAAAGCAATTATATGATTTCTGGAGTGGATCCCCATCTATCGAATTCCATGATCAAACAACAAACAATTGGACCTATCTACCTGTAGTACAATGATCATCCTAAAAAGCAGTAAGTTTTATTTTCCTTTTCAATGGTTTCTTTTTTCATTCTGGAAATTATGTTTACTGTATATCTGCCTTCTTATTCTTTAATGATTCTATTTACATCCTATTTGCAGATGTGAAAGGTGCATTCATTTTCACTTTTGAAAGTTTTTAAACAAGATAATCTAATCTTGAACAGAAGTATTTTAGGAAATAAAAGCACCTTAAATATCAAGGAAAAAAATTGACCTAAGCAAATGTGGCAAAACAGGAAGCACAGAACTTTTTTCAATTTTGCCATTAGCTAGGTTCACATTTTTACTTGATGATAAAGTTGCAAAGGCAGTATATTTGGAACAATATTAATTTTAAACGTATTATGAAGTGTAATGGATCCTTATTCTTCCTGTTTTCCTCATGCTTAAAACAAGGAAGGATTAGTTAAAAAAAAATTATCTGCTCAAAGTAAAGAGCAAACTTGACACTTAGAATGAGCTTTTAAAATTTTAAAGCTACTTAATAATTTATAGTTTTTTTTCAAATTATTGGTAACTGCCCTCCCCCCTCTACGACTCCACTGTTTGCAGTCACATTAGTAAGTTTTATTTAGTTACAGGTAGCCATATTTGCAGCCTCAAGAAGATGTAGCCAAAACTAGTAACATTCACATTTACAAGTAGTCACAGTCATAGTTGGAAGTAGTAATCATTGCAATCATCAGTAGCTACAGTAGCAGTCACAAGTTATCACAGTCACCAGTAATTGCAGTCACATTAAGGTGACTAAGTGGCAGTTACAGTAGTAGCCCCAAAAGTTTCAAGTAAATACCATTAGCTGTTTCTAAAATATTGTATATATGTCCTTTTGATAACTTGGCATATAGTGTCTTTTGATGTAGTTAAAAATACCCTGAAGTCACTCCTTAAGACCTTTAACCTTTTTGGACCAACCAACCCAGGATTGTAAACATTCCTCCATTTCCAGTAATAAATATTGATGTAAACAACAGGGAAATTGCATATATTACAATGCTTGCCTTGGGGGCTATAGGGATCATCCTGGGAGGCATCAAATTGGACCTTTTGACTATTTTGAAAACATAGCTATTTAAAAATATTGATCAGTGTTGATGGGGGATCTAAAAAGGACAAGGATAGCTGGTTGCCTTCCTGTCTCTTTTCAAAATCACCTGAAAGTTCTAACCTAACACACTCCTGAGATAATCCTGATATGCCCTTTTGAAAACCAGTATGCACTTAGTGTGTTCTGATTTTGTTCAATATTTCTGAAAGTTCTACTTTAATACCCTAGACCTTTCTGGAGAGGGTATCAAACATACCCCCTTAAAAAAGTCCTATATGTGAAGATAGGAAAACTTGCACAACTTACAGCCCTTGCTCCAGGGGCCAAAGGGGCTAAGGCAGCTGGGAAGGGTTCTGGTCGCCCTTCTATAATTCTGAATCTCAAAAATAGACATTAGAGCTTTTTGATTCTTTGAAATGAGCCCTTTCAAAGGTTCCTACAACCAACCCTTCCATATGAAGTAGCTCTGGAAAAAAAAACAAAGCCTTTTGACCTTTTACTATAGATATCAATAGACTATTGCCTCTGAAAAAAAAAGAATGTCAGTTAGATCTATTTTGTTAGATTATCAAAAATAGGGTATGTAAAAATATCCCCAGCATCACTACTGAAAGTGATGACTTTATTTGTACATATTTTTTTTAATTGCTTCCATAAAGTGTGGTACTCCATTTAGCATGGAAACTGTTTAAAACAAAATTTCTGATATTTACTATATTTAGCAATAAAAAATCAATTTGAAAAAAAATGTGTTCATAGTATTAAATAAGGAATCAAATGGCTTGTTTTATCTTGATTCTATTAGCAAGAAGAACTATTGAACTAGTTTCCACTTTAAGGGCTGAAAATGGAATTTGCAATGGTAGCAATTAGTCTAGTATACTTAGAGAGAGCATTAAAAGACATATCAATTTGTGTGCCTGTTCATCTTTTGGCTACCAAAAGTAATGCAATCCCCAGGGTTTACCTATATTCCTTGATAACAGTTAGATTATAATGCCAAATAAAGACAATTTTGTCATAGTTGATTAAATCTATAGGTAAACAGCAGTATCATAAAAGCACTATCTATAATGAGAGAAAAAGGTGTCATTTTTAAGGATATGTAAACAGTGGCATAATTTTGTCAAAATCCTAAGGAGTGCAAAGTTGGAACCAATTTCCTCAAATCAAGTTAAAATGACAGTGAAAACTGAAAAATATGTTGTATAGTACCATAAAGGTAAAGATATACAGAAGAAAACCATCCCATATGTGTGGATGCTTACATTATGGAGCTTATCTATGCTTTGACAAGATTTTTGTAAAAAGATACATTTTAGCTGGGGGGGGGGGGCAGACTGTGGTCTAATATTTTCTCTTAGGCCAACCTGACTCTTATACATAATAATGATAGATGGTAATAAGCTTACCTAAGCTATGGATGTCAGGTGATGGGTCTCACCCACTATCCCATAGAAAATTACACTCATGTCTGAAAAGGGATTAAAACTGAATTTCCACATAAAGCAATTACTATATTTAAAAAGACTATAAAACAAGCAATGTGGCAGGTTCCCCTTATTTGTGTGTCAATACTATAAACTGCCAAGGTGTGGGAGGGGCAGTTGCCCCCCTTCCCATAGAGAATACTGCACCTGAATGTATGTATTTGCACATTAGAGGGGTGGGAGTGAAGTTCATTTTACAACAATGAATGTTACATATGGATTCAGGATGAAATTTTAATTCTAAAAACATGCCTGTTTATAAGCTACCTCATTAGCAAGTTAATCAGAAAATTTATCATTGACAATCCAAAAAAATCAGTGAACTTTTGTATGCAGGCTATGACCATACCAGAACCTATTAAGAGAGGTAGATGTTATGTGGGCTAAGGCTAGCTTAATTTTGATAGCAATTATTACTTCTACAAGGAGTATTGAGTCACAATAAACTCTTTACATCTGTAAAGAGTATTACATGTGGAAAGAGCATGGAGAGTCAAACAGTAAACTCTGTTTGTCTACTTTTTGTCAAATAGCAATCCTGGCCAACCCTGATGGTTCTGGAGACTAAAGCATGTTCCAGGAAGGTATTTTGAAGTGACCTATCTACCTCCCCTTGTTTTCTCTCTAGACAGCAGTGACTTTTGATGATCTTTAAAGAATTCTGTGTTATAAAAGTGAAACCTTACAAAATAGATCTTCTGCTTAAATGAAAAGAATTGTTTTCAGCTTCACAACTTTGCTCAATCCAAATTTATATGGTATCTAAGATCTGCAAATAAATTTACTAAATTTAAAAGTCTCATTCACATTGCTTAGTATTTCTGGTCAAACAAGAGGAATCACATTTTCAGAACTGTAATATAACCAGAAGGGTTTATGCAAATTATTTTCTGTATTTTGTGGTCATTTAGTTATGTGTGTATTCAGTATTTCTGGTATTGTGAATTTCTTCTTTGGTAGAATTCTAGTATAGTGACTTTTTGCTGTCTTGAAAAGGGGGTTAGGTTAGAAAAATGAAACTTTCAGGAATGAGTCTACAGGCTAAAATATATCCTCAGGAGGTATTTTAAAGTACCCACCTCAACCTTCTCTCTCTAGAGGGCCCTGAAATTTGCCTATATGACAGGTCTATACCTATTGAAATTTTGACAAAACAACATTTTACCTTAATTTTCAGTTACCAGTTACTTTTTCTCTGCCTTTAGTTCTCAAAATGCAATTGCTGTTATTTAAGTATAATTCTGAGCCATATCAATGTTTTTTCTTCTTCAAAATTTAGAAAATGTATTTGTATATCTTTAAAACCTTATAAATTGGGATTGAGCAAGTTGTGAAGCTGAGAACAATTTAGTTGAACTTTATTCAAGCAGAAGATCTATTTTGCAAGGTTTCACTTTTATAACACCCATACTTTTGAAGGTCAGGACACTCTAGAGGAAGAGGGAGTGAAGGTAGGTACTTCAAAATACCTTCCCAGGACATACTTTAGCCTGTAGACCCATCTCTGAAAGTTTCATTTTCCTAACCTAACCCCTTTTTAAGATGGCAAGAAGTCATTAAACTAGAATTTTACCTCTTCTTTTTCTCTCTTTATAGTACCATAATGGAAAGATAGCCTACTGTTAAAATCCAGGATGACAGGTGTTTTCAGTAAAGCTGCCATGCTAAGTAGGCCTACTAGGCTTTTGGATATTAAAAAAATAAGCTTCCTTTGTGCCATTGTTTTGAAATTGTATATTTTTCAGTTAGAGCTTTTATTCTTGTTTTTATACTTATTTTTACTCTTCTATGCTATCTACATTTTTACTTAGTGGGTCAAATATAAAAATAAAAGAGATAAAAAGAAACTGATACCTGAAAATTAAAGTAAAATATTTTTTCTTTGAAATTTCAATAGACATATCAACTAGACTATGCTGGACAAATTTCAAGGACTTTGAAATCAGAAAAAGATTCACATAAAAGCTTGGCAATACCTTCTCAGAGAATATTTTTGAACCTTGGTTCATTCCTGAAAGTTTCATTTCCTAACCATAATCCCTTTCCCAAGAAGTGGCTGAATTGGAATTTTACTAAACAATCAACAGTAAAACTGGTGCAAACAGTATTACTGGCTTTAATATAAAGTGAATGTACCACTTGATTTCAGGGGAGTGGGGTAAAGCATAGCATATACTAAATATGTAAACTAGCCATTGCTGTTTTTTTTTAATGTGTTTGTGAACATTGAATTTTAATGAGAAGAGAAATCACCAGCACAACAGCACAAACACATAAAAAATTACAGCAATGGTTAGTTTACATATTTAATATATGCTATGCTTCACCCCACCCCCCTGATGTGCAAATATATAGCCCAAATTTGTTTCTAAACTATTACATATTTGTAATGACCCCATATATAGGTCATTTTTAAAAGGACAAAAAGTGCTTAAATCTGAATTTGCAGTAGAAGCAATTATTATATTTGTAAACAGCATTAAAAAAGGCATCAAGTGGTATTTACACTATATATGAAAGCCAGTAATACTGTTTGCACCAGTTTTACCCAGTCAACAGTAACTGTTTATTTTCATTTCAAGAGCTTTAAAGTGTGTATTGCTGCATATAGTGAAATTCTGACAATCGTATATTATTTCCTTGTCATTAATTAGCCAATTAGAGAAGGGTATCCACTTCCAGTAGACACTCCTCCTCCATGGGGCAAACTGAATTCATAAATTGGGCTTGCTAACAGGTAACATAACCTATAGAGCTAAGCATATTAGTCCATGAGCTCCATGGGCAGCAGGGTGAGGTCTGCATTCTAAATTTATTCAACAAAGAGTGATAAAACTAAAAAAAAACTTCAAATGAGGATTATTAAATAAATATAGTTATGAAACAGACGGTAGAAAAAACATATAGCCTATAAACAATGCCTAGCTTATTTCTTTCTTTCTTAGGCTAGCCTACCTAATAAGTGAATTCTGTCTGCTTTTTCAGTTTTAAATCTTGGGGTTTTATAGCCAGGGTTGTGAAACTATTTCGGTGAAGAATGTCCTTTGCTGGCCGAACTGTGTCTTTCTGTCCCGGTGTCCATGTGCATAGTTAATTCGTAAGTATTAAACTAACAAATTAAATTAATCTTTTCTAGAGTACTTTATGCACAAGCTTAAGAACTTATTCAAATAATTGTGCATATTTTTTTAGTTCGTATCAAACAACCATTATGTTTTTTGTTTAAGATTTTTAAAAGTGGTAAAAAATTTAATTAAACTTCGAAATATGGGGCATATTAGGATGGAAAGCCGAATATTTTTTTTTAATCAAAAGAAGCTGTTTACAGGTTGTAAAATAACCACAGAAAGTATTGAATTCATAGCACGTACTTCTTGTGAAAAAGGTTTTTAACTAAAAACTTGTTTGTGGTGCATGAAGTCTGTTTGAGAAAATTCTGTAATAAATGATTTTGTGGACTGGAGACTAATGGTATCATGAACAGTCAAACTGACCTCCCAGCTGGGGTACAGTAGCTCCTACTAGTGCTGGACACTCTTCAGTGGTGAATAGTCCCGTGCAGGGGCCTGTAAATGAGGCCCCAGGACCACAGATGATGCAAATGCAGTGGAATGTGCCTAGTGGTATACAAGAAGTCATCTTTTCGGCAGTTGTGCCTAATGTTTATGGACAAGTATATACCCCAACTTCTAGCCCATCACAGCAGTATATGTATACAGTGAATAACACCGATTGACTTGAATCAGGCCAACTTATGCCACAACTATATGGACAACAAGTGTACATTAATCGAGCACAAGTGCTGAACCAGACACTGTATGCTTGCACAGTGAGTAACAGATATAATGGACTTGAAGTGGAAGAATGTGAGTTAGACGGTATTGACTTTTCTCCACCTGACACAAACTTTAAATCTGATGATATGGCTATTGTAAATCCAAAAGTAGTGGAAGTACTACGCTCAAGAGGAAAAGAGAATAACTTGAAAATGAGAGTAACCTCACCTATTAGTAATGAAAGTGTTCAGATTGAAAGGGGAGCAGCAAAGAGACAATTTGTTCACCAAAGACCAGACCAGAAGGCCAAAGGCCTGTCATTTGCAAAAGATAGAAGAAATATTTCAATTTTCCAAATCCCAGTATTGGACATACCTGAAAAGGAAATGATACATGGAAGTGTTGTAATCAAAGCAGTTGATATAAATGCTTAGTTCACAAATGAATACGAGCTTTGCATGTTTTTCAAGGAAAAAGTTAGTGGCTGATTTGAGTTTGAAATAAATCATGAAGGGACAACTAGTTACTTGCATTTAAAAGATGAGAGCGGGATGAAATTAGCATTGGTAATCAAAACTGTGAATAAAACAGAAGTAACAGTTTTAAGGAAAGAACATGTATCAAGAGGTGTGATGGAAGGAATCCCTTTATATTTATCAATTGTAAAAATTGAGGAAATTATCCAATCGGCTGTGCCTGTAAAAGAAGTGATTAGGATGCAGAGGTATAACCGGGATCTAAAGAAGTTTGAAGACAGCCTATCAGTAATGGTGGTTTTTGAATCAATTATTACCTCAGCAAGTGTGGGGTGCTGCAGTAGAAACAAAAATGTTTTACCCTACCATAGGAAGGTGATACAGTGCTACAAATGCCAGAAATATGGGAATCTTCAGAAAGACTGTAAATCAAAGGAGATCTGCCTCAGATGTGCCCAAAATCATCAAAGCCGTGATTGCCCTCTGAAACAAGAGAGTGTAGACGAGCGTACCAGCACATACAGGTGCGCCAAATGTAAACAAAACTATTCATCCTCTTCATCAGTATGCCCAGTAAGAAGGGAGAATCATCAAGTGCTAGAAGTAGCGGAAAAGTACGGCATAGGATTTAAAAGAGCAAAGACAACATTCAGAAGTTATGCTCATGCAGTCCAGAATAACCTGAATCCTGAAAAAAGAATTATTAGTAACACTGCAGCAGAGTTACAACAAACGACAGCAAAGAAGTTAGTGATTGGGAAACTTATAACCCCAAGAATAGTGAGTATTGAAAACTAGCCATTGAAGGAAAAGGTAGATAAACTGTGTGAATTGGTTGAGCAAATTAAGTTTGGAAAACTTGACCGCAATGATGTAAAATTGGTTTGTGAAACAAGTAGCACCTTGGAAAACAGAATATGTCCTTAATGTAGCTCACAATATTATCCTGGAATGCATGTTCAATCATGAGAGAGAAAAGGGAATTACTGCTTCAATATTGCAACAAAAAAGAAACTTGGCTAAAACCAAATATCATGAGCCCCTGCAAAGGTTTCAACATCTTGAGAAATGATAGAATAACATGAAGAAAAGGTGGAGTTATGATTGGAATAAGAAGTCATATTTATTGTGAAGAATTGGACTTAGCAAGCCAGCAATCAATTGATAATGAAGTGGAAGTAGTTGGAACTAAACTGTTTTTAAAAATGAAAAAAAAATGAATGTTATATGTGTACATAACCCATATGGAAATAATGGACTGTTGGGAGAAAGGATTGATGAAATTACTAAAATGATACCAGTTGCAGAGGACACGATAATATTGGGTGATATGAATGCACATAGTAAATCTTGGTGCAAGAGTAGAAATGTAAATAGTTCTGGAAAAAGTTTGAAAACTGTTTAATAAATAGCCCAATATGCTTGGCAAACACCTGTTGGGATGTCACCTAGAGTTAATCCCCAGATGGGAGAGACAAAAACAATTAATTTGCTATTATGCAATCCTAGACTCCACATCAAATTAAACATAGAATGTGATGCTGAAAGTGAACTGGCCAGTGATCACAACCCCATATTATGCACTATTAATGAAGAGGTCCTGCCAAAAGGTAATAAGAGAAAAGGATTCAAAATTAAAAATTTTAGCTGGTTTATACTCAGAAAAGCACTCGACGAGTGTGATGTAAAATCACTAACAGAGGAAGAAGTAGAATTATCTAGGAAAGTTGAAATGTTTAAAGAGAAATTGATAGAAATAGCCAAAACTGTTGTACCAGATAGAGAAATCAGCCGTCACCAAGGTTGTATCTGGTGGAATGAAGATTGTTCGAAAGCCAAAAGAAAATTCATTGGAAAAAAGAGAATATATAATCTGGTGAGAAATCTTCATAGCCTTATTGAAAAGAATAGAGCTTATGCTATATTTCGAAAAACAGTAATTGAAGTCAAGAAAAATTAGGGAATAACTTTATATACAAACTTGCCTTTCGAAAACTCACATTCAAAGTATATGAGTTTATGTGATAGCACCACACCTATTGCATCTGATAATAAGCTTCTTGTGACTGATGATCAAAAAGCTGATGCAGCTACCAAATTCATGAGCTCTACCGTTGGCCAGGGAGATCCGGATATACAGAAGAAGACCAATATGGACACAAAAGTAAGTGACCTTGGAACACAGGGACAAGACGAACCATACAATAGACCATTCATTGAACAGGAATTAATGAGTGTATTTAATAAGCTTCCTGATACATCTCCTGGACCAGACGAAATTTTGCCACAGTTCACGAAGTCGCTCCCCAAATTGTGGATCAACGTACTGCTGGAATTAATTAATGATGTATGGAGGGAGCGAAAATTTCCTGATGTTTGGAAGTATGGTGAAGCAGTAATGCTACCAAAGCCTGGCAAAGACCTATCAAAGATTGAAAACTATAGATACATTACCCTTCTCCCTGTTTTGGGGAAAGTTATGGAAAGGATGGTGAAGAAGAGACTGGAAGCTGTGATACTACAGAAAAAAATTTTGAAAGACATTCAGTGTGGTTTCAGAAAAAATACAAGTGCAGAAAATAGTCTTATGTGCCTCAAACAGAAGGCTTTATACACTTTGCAAAATGGGTGGATTTTAGCGGTGATTTTTAATTGACATTGAAGGTGCTTTTCATAATATGCTTCATAGAAAAATGGCTAGAGGCCTATTAACAGCTGACATAAAAGGCCAAATGTTAGTATTTTAAATGATTATTTGATAGGAAGAAAAGTTAAAGTGCAAGTTGGTGGAACAATTTCAAATATAACTGTGTTTCCTGAAAGAGGAATACCTCAAGGATCAGCATTGGGGCCTGACATGTACAACATTGGATCATACGATATTCCTATCAACATGAAGGATGATGGAGGAGCTATTTTTGCAGATAACAATGCTGCGTGGGTAATGGCGCGTGACACCTACCATATAAAAACCCTAATAACCCAGGTCATTTCAAAATTAGAAAAATGGTCCGAATAATCTGACTTAAAGTTGTCTGCAAGAAAGACGAAGGCAATTGTTATCACTAGGAGAAGAATTGGAACCCTTTCAGATCTGTGCTTAAGTGGCCACTCAGTTGAATATGTTAGCGAAGCAAAAATACTAGGTGTAGTGGTTGACAATAAACTTGCTTGGAAACCCCATGTGATGTATCTTAAATCAACATGTTTGAAAAGACTCAATGTTATGAAAAGTTTGCCTATATGGCTAGAGGATTACCAGCAGAACTTTTGATCCAGTATTATATCAAATATGTATTACCTACGATGGAGTGCTGCTCATCAATTTATGGCACAGCTTGTCATCCAACCATTACAAGATTAGATGTAATCAAAAACTCAGCCATAAGAATTGCATTTGGAGCGAGAAAAACAACACCTGTTAGTTTCCTTCTATCAGAAAGGGGTCTAACAGACCTGGAAACACGAAGAAAGATCAGATTTTAAAAATATATACAGAGGATTTGGTCTTTAGAAAATAACCACCAAGTTAAGTCAAAAATCATCACACCTGGTCATCAAGCAACTGCCAACATATCTAAAGCAAGAAATCAATCCAATTGTCTTAAAGCAGCATTAGAAATTTGTAGAAGTTATGGAATTTGTATTGTACTTTCCAAAATGTTAAGAGTTGGTGAAATAGGTGTCCCTCCACCATGGGAAGAAAACAGGATCGTTCAAGATTAGAATTCAATATGGACCAAGATACTCCAGCGGACTTGGCATTCTGCATGATGATGGACAAAGAGTACAAGGGATACCTTCCATTATTCACTGACGAATCGAAAGTAGATGAAATGAAGCATGTAGGAGCAGCATTTTAGTGCCCTTTCAAAAATGTGTCCAAAAAAGTAAAACTACCTCCAGAGAGCAGTGTATTCCTGGCAGAAGTTTACACCATTAAGAAGGTGCTGGAGTTTATTGAGGAATCTGTTGAAGAAGACAAGGTGATCATTTGTTCTGATTCAAAAAGTGCTATTCAAGCAGTAGTAAATGCTAATACTAAGGCATAAGCAAATAGAGATGTCCTAGCATGTTACATTAAACTACAAGACATGTTAAAAAAGAAGAAAGCAGTTATTCAGTGGATTCCCGCCCACATTGGGATCCCTGGAAATGAAATAGCAGATTTGAAGGCCAAATCTGCAGTTTAGTCGGGAACACTTGTAACCGACATGGACACTCCTTGCGAAGTTATGATATTTGATAAAGTGATTAAAGAGATTGATCGTCAGGGTTTTAAAATGAATAGAGATTTGACTGGGAATCTTTTTGTGACAATGAAAAAACAGAGAAATATAGAAACGAAGGTGTATAAAGAACTCACTAGATATGAAGCAAAGAAACTGTTTCGACTCCGATCACACCATGCAGGAGTTGGTTGTTACAAAGCAAAATTTTTGGGAAAGATTATATGTAATGAGATTATATTTTCTCATCTCTTAATTACCACATTTTTTGATCCGGTACAATGGCCGTTTCATATCTATTTCCATTTTATGCCACCCAGATTTTCGCTTGACCCAGCTGAGTTGCTAAATGAAAACAGCTTTGATTCACAATTTTCACTAAACTTTTGACTCTAGCCTGACTCCTCCCTCTGATGACGATGGTCAACCGCTCGGGTCTTCGATAAAATTTCTTCTTCCGCGTTTGATATCATGACGTCACATGTTTTCTATATTCTGATTAGAATTGGATCTTCATTCCATAGATGTGACATCACTTCAGGTCAAATTTTGCCTAACTTTTTCTTTAATGAGATCGCTTTAGATTTGTATAGTTTGAAATAATTCACCAAGTTTAGAGACTTTTTTTTAAAGTTTTCATAATTTCTATACTGAATCGTTTCGTTGCATTTCAGTGGAAAAAAAACAAACGGGCCTAAGATTTTTATTATATATGTAGATATAAAGCTTCAGAATTAAATAACGAAATCTTATCAGGATACAGGGAATCTAAAAACTGAATTGATTTTCATGAAAGTCTGTTATCCTTCGATGCGTTAGCGTTCCCAAACTGGATGTCTGATTTTAAATCTTTCGCCTGGCAAATATAATTGTCCATGGAAAACAATCCGCATTCAGATCTATACCTCACTATTCCAATGATTTTGTTCTTACACGGAGGAGTGGAGGAATCGGGATGAAGCTTGGTGGATAGAATAAGCAAATGTCCTTCATACCTGATTGACGGAACCGTACTGGATTCACTGTCTTTGGTTGAGTTGGGGGGAGGGGTTAGTTCGGTGCTTCTGGCGATGAAAATTGGTAGGCGTGTCATGGAGCTGCACAATTTAACTTGATAAAGTCGTTTTCCCAGATTCGACCATCTGGGGGGCTAAAGGGAGAGGAAAAATTAGAAAAAATTAGGTATTCATAACATAGGCTACAAGTGGGTGATCGGAACTTAATGAATTTTGATATTTAGAAGGACATCGTGATTCAGAGCTCTTATTTTAAATCCTGACCGGCATTAAGCCTCTTATTTTCCTTTTAAATCAATCGATTAATTCATAGAATTTTGCTAGAGCTTATACCATACGATCTCTTGGCTCTTAGCTCTTCTTGCCTCGTCACAAGTGCCATATGAGCTCTTATCTCTTGTTGTGTTTGGTTTTTTATTTTTTTTCCAAGGGGTGATCGTATCAACTGTGTGGTCCTAGAATGTCGCGAGAGGGCTCATTCTAACCGAAATGAAAAGTTCTAGGGCCATTTTTAAGTGATAAAAAAAATTGGTGGGCACCTAGGCCCCCTCCTACGCTCATTTTTCTCACAAGTCACCGGATCAAAATTCTGAGAGAGCCATTTAATTGACCATAGTCAAAAAACCTAATAACTATGACTTTAGGGATGACTTCCTACCCCCGCAGTCCCCGTGGAAAGGGCTACAAGTACCAAACTTTGACTTGTGTTTACACACAGTAATGGTCACTGAGAAGTGTACAGACGTTTTCAGGGGTATTTTTTGGTTTATATGTTTGGAATGAGCTTATATTCTCATTTCATTCTTTTCGCCAGTCCTGGTTGAACTTCGTTGAAGTAAGGATGCTAGGGCTATTTTTAAAAAATGTTTTAACAAGTGTTTTTAATCATTCAGTTTTAATCCTCACAATTTGATGTAAGTTCTTATATATATACATATATATATATATTTTCTCTCTTATTCTTGTATTGTGCTGAAGACGGCCCTTGGACATAGGGCCCAAATATCTACAGAAATAATTTCCACTGTCTTGAAATTTTCCCTATTGTCTCTACGTTGTATTTGTTTATTATGGAAAGGCAGTGTGGTCTTCGTCACTATTCTGAACATTAAGTGATTTAGGGAGCTTTTAAGGTCTTGCCGATGGTTGCGTAACTTCCTTAATTACATCCCAAGTTTTCTTAAAATTTTTGCCACAATCCGCAAACCTTCGGGAAAAATATGTAATTTTAGCTTTTCGAATCAGAGTTTTAAGTATCTTCCGGTATAGTTTAAAAGCCTCTAATTTAGCATCACTTGGTCTGTTCCTATACTCTTTCCAAAGGTTCTGTTTCCTCTTTATTGACTTCAGTATTCCAGCTGTAGTCCATGGGGCTATGGGTGTTGATCTCTTAGAAAGACTTGGTTGGGGTGATCGGCAATGGTGGATAAATTTCTCCTTTACTGTTTCATAAAAAAATCAAATACCTTATTATAATTTTCTAAGCTCACCCTATCAGGTATTGTACACTCCCATGACGTAGTGAATAAATCATCTTTGAGCTTTTCGATGCTGGTGTATATCGGAAAACATTAACTTGATATCTATTTTGGGTTCGTCTTCTAGGCTTTTTTGTATTCATTAAAATATTGCCTGAACACAACACTTTATATAGGTTCTAATGCAATTGAACACTCGTGTACCTGAGGCATAGTGCATCTGACCCTAGGTGCAACTGAACCTCCGTGTAACTGAGTCCCCATGTAAATGAATCCTCATGCAACTGAACCTCTTTGCAACTCAACCCTCATTCTGCTTATCTGAATCTCCGTTTCACTGAGCCATCGACAAGCTCAACCCCTGTTTAACTCAACCTTCGTGCAACTGGACCTTCATGCAATTCAAACCCCGTTTAATTGAGCTCTCGTGCACCTGAACCTTGTAAAATTCAACCCTTTTGCAAATCAATCCCTATTCCACTTAACCTAACTCAGCTCAATATCCCTGCAGCTTTTCCAAGTTCAGCCCAATCTTTGTTTCAACCCCCTTTCAAATCAACCATATTCTTCCCAACCCTCCTCAGATCAGTAATATAACTACAAAATGTAATTCAGCCCATTTTGCCGGAGACGACAAAAGCTGACTTAGATGAATTGGTCTTTTCTCATCGGTTAATGCTTTTGAGTCTTTTCTTTTATGCGTACTATTCCCCCCTCCCATTCAACGACAACAATTTATCCTTACGCACTATATATTTGAAAATTAGCAGAGATTTTGGAGCAATGGCTGTACCCTAGTACAGAGAAAGCCCAAAATCTTAATGACATAAAAAAAAACACTATTCAATAAGAAAAATATGCCGTTAATATTGATTCAGGAATGATAGCTTCTATGTAAATAAATAGTAAAAGTTTATTTTGGAAGAAATTTCGGGGAGCTTTAAAAAAATCCAGAAACACTGATAAGTCTCCCTTTTCTGTTTTATTTCTCTAGTACTGATAGGACACTAAAATATCATAGAGAGCTGTTTAATGTTATTTTAAATCTAATGTTCACATCTGCGTCCCTTTTATAATTTCCAACAAATTTGCACCAAACCAACGATATATACTTTCTGTCATCAATTGTAGCTTGAGCACATCATCCTTGCTTCTAGTTTCATAAGGACTGACATTTCGAACAATTTCAAGAAGCCCGGAAAAACTTGATGGAAGGTCTCCACGGAAATACTGAAATGCAATGAAAGAGAGGTGTAATGTATGAATATCTTTAATCTTCAGAAGTTCAACAGAAATATGGGTGGTAGACTGAAGGATTTTTGCTGCTTTCAGTTGGAGATTATGTAAAGGTGTAAGTACAGATGGAAATGTTGACATCCACACTGATGAGCAGTAGCATAAATAAGGGTAAATAAGAGAGAAGTATAATAGACGAAGGATAGAAAAAGGAAAGACTCGCCAATTATTCGGAAGCTGAAGCTTCCGAATAATTCCAAGGCCTCGAGAAACCTTTAGTCTCATTGACTCAACATGCCGTTTGAAAAATAGATTTTCATCCAGAAGTATCCCAAGAAATCGAATAAACCGGTCAGCTGGGCGGGATATGGATCCCTTAGATGTTTTAAGCTCTGTCACTGTAGGGCAGCTTTTGCCTATGCGGGAGAATATAAGAAGAAACGATTTTTTTTACATTCAAAGCTAACAAATTTGCATCAAACCAACGATATATGCTTTCTGTCATCAATTGTAGCTTGAGGATAAGAGACGATTCATCAGGTGCTGCAGCCCCCAGGGTGGTGTCGTCGGCGAAAGCAAAGAGTTCTTCATGTTGACCAGGCGTATCCAAGGCTCCAACCACAGCATCTCCTTTCTGACACAAATGACAACAGAAATCAGATCGTGGGTTGCTAAATAGTCGATAGAGGTCGTTGACATATATGAGGAAAAGGGATGGCCCAAGAACTGAGCCTTGTGGCACTTCATATTCAACTGGAACATGCTCATCAGAAGCTTCTACTGCAATGGATCGGCCAGTTAGGAATGAAGAAAACCAGGACAGAGCTTCCCCACGAACACCTTGATGCGACAACTTATCAATAAGTATCTCGTGTGTGAGGCTGTCAAAAGCTTTCTTCACATCAAGGAATATTGCCGGTGACTCTTATTCTTGTATTGTGCTGAAGACGGCCCTTGGACATCTTGACGGCCGCTGTCAAGAAAGCTTTTGACAGCCTCCCACAAATTTGTCCAGCTTGTGTAATATAAACAAAATAGATGTAAATAAATTTCATAGAACTGGAACCTCGACTAGTCAAAAACTTTTTTTTTGGTGAAACCACCTCCAATTTTTTTGTACCCCGACTCCCAAAAAAATCCTGTTTACAGTCCTGACTATATGGCTAACCGTATCGGCAAAAGATTTCTTCGAAGCTGATGGTTAGTTTCTATGTTGTTAATTCTATGTTTTCTTCATAGAAGTATTTACTGTTCAAAGCAAAAGTTGGTTCATAGTCTACAAGGCCAGAACTAAGGTGGTCTAATGGATAAATACTGCTAATCAATTATCCAAGCATGGATTCGGCGCATAATCTACCTATATAAAATCATAATTTTCTTCCCTGAAAACCTTGTCTACAGATTTTAATTGCCTTATAAGTATCATCTCATGCATATTCTCTCAAGACTTTATCTACAAAATTGCACAATAATAGTAGTAACTACAAGAATTTCTTTCCATAAACTGGAATATAAAAGAATCGATGCTAACGGCGATTTGATAGAACGTGGTCTACTGCTGCTGCAAAATCTTTTACTGCTACGGCAGAGAGACTAATTGCTATTTCTTCATCGCCGGTGCGATACTTCCCAGTCTTGACCAGAATCGCAAAAAGCCCAGCTTTAACAGCACCTTCAACATCATCACGAACATCCTGGGAGAAAATTTTTATTAGAGGAAGAAAAACTATTATGGACAAGAATACGCATACATAACATAACAAAGTCATCAATGGGAAACCAAGAGTAAAAAGAAAAGAGTGACAACACTATAGCACTACATAGATCACTGATAACTCAAAATCACTGAAACTACAAAAACAAAAAAGTACAGCACTTATTTAAAGTAAACAAATCAGGATTTTTTTTTATTCATTGTATGGTAAATTCAAAAAACTGGACTTCCTGTCAGTCTTGTAACTTTACAAAAATGTTCCATCAAAGTAGGCATTAGAAAATAAAAGCAAAAATATTTTATCCATCAAATAGTAGATCTTTTTTAAGCAAGTGATAAAGATCATACCAAGATTTACTTAAGCGCACTTTGTAATAGAGTGGGAAAATAGCAATTGAACTTTTAAGTTACACTCAAAACAGCCCTCTCACGATATTCTATGACCATAGGTTTGATTCGATCCTTCCTGGGAAATTTGACCCTGTGTCTCTAACGAGTCTAAAACTTTTAGAGTGTTAAGGTAAGACTTTTTGAAAATGAAGAGGGGATGCAAAATAAAATCAAATACACTATACAGGATGGTTTTCTTAAAAGAAAACATACAGTTTCAAAGGGATGGCTGGTGGTATCAAAATTACTACTCTCAAGGTATGTTGAGGAGGTTGTCAAAGAGGGATCGGCGAGCAAACACCCACCCTATTGCCCTTCTAGACGCCAACCTCAACAGTGACGAAAACTTTGAAAAGTAATCTTATTCAAAATCGTTAAAAGGTCTAACAATTATGCCTCCAAGGACACCATGCCCCCCAGAGCCAGTAGTATCCCCTCAATCTATTTAAAAACAAAGATAGGGGATGTACATTTGGAGCTACTAGCCCTTTAAGACATTATTACGTGCACCTGACAAAATAGCATACGTGTATAGTGCACCTGCGTCATAGGAGTTGAGGGTGACGCAAATTTGCGTGACTCTGTTTCAGTATTGCCATGTTGTTATGCTTAAAAAACCTAAGGTGTAGGAAAAACCTTCAGGGAGCCCGATAAATAAAGATTTCTTTGGGTTTCACCTAATAGTTTCCTTGAAAAAAACCTACACTAAATGGATTTCCTTGGGTGTTAGTTTTGAAAACCCACGAAGGCCAGGGAAAAACCTTCAGGTGCTTGTACAACCCAAAATTTCTTTGGATGTTATGTTTGAAAACCTTCAGGAAGGCCCGCTAAATCAAGATTTCCTTGGGTGTTATGCTTAAAAAATCTAAGTTGTAGGGAGAAATCTTTAGGGGCCTTCTGGACGCCAGGATTTGCCTTTAAAAACCTCTTCTTTATTCTTTATAAAAACCTCCACGGGGCTTCTTTATTTCAGGATTTCCTTTAAAAAACCATCAAGAGGGTCCCTCTTTCCCAAAAAATGCCGTAGTCCTTATATGAACCCAGTATATCCACTATTTTATACAAGCAAATATGCAGCCATTTTCTATGAGCAGGGCAGTTAGAGAGTCTATCGAGTTTTTGGAGAAAAGAATCCATGTATTTCTCGGAAAACATCTATTACTATTCGAACGTTGAAACCGAGTAATTCAATTGTTTCCGGGGGATACAAAAACACGTATTAGAATGGAATTTCTATTAGTGTTCAATCAGATTCTTAAAGGGACACAACTCACGACTGTTTAAAATAGATACCCCTATAAATTTGAAGAAAAATTGGATTTCTGCTTATATGCTGATGAGTCCATCTTTCTATAGCCTCCCCCTCACCAAATTTGAGCTGCTATAATTATCTCTATTAGATAAACATCTAAATTCCCTCCCTTCATAAAAAAGTGCTATTACTGATAGAATAATCTTATTTCCCCGCAAAATTCATTATAACCGCTTTCAAGCAGCTCGGTAAAAAAGGCGTAGGGTGTATTACGTCATTAATTGTCTAAATATATTATCTTCAATCGGACGGCTGCTATTGAGCTGGTAATCCCCTCTTTCTATGCCCCCCACCAATTTAATCTATAATAACTTTCTACATTAGATAAACATCTAACCCCCCCCCCCCATAAAAGAGTTTTATCACTGATAGAACAATCTTATTTTCTCACAAATTTATTAAAATCAAAAATCTAAGAAGCCTGCAAAAAAGGGTATAAACAGATGCGCTAGGTTTAACCCTTAATGGTGTAAACCCCAATTTTTCTGCCGGACAGCTGCTCTTCTGATAATTGCATGAAAGGGTCCTGGCAGCTGGCAAAATTGGATGTTCTGATATTACATGTGGATTGCAAATTGACAATTTGTGGTTAAACATGATCCTTGTTTTTAGGTATTTCTAAGATCCTACGGTTGGAATTTTAGCGTTTTGCTGTTGCCTCTAAGAAGGAGATTTGGGGGGGGGGTCCTAATCCCAAGATAATGAGGGAAAATATCAGGGGCCCACACTATGAGGGAACACACCAGGGTAATAAACTTTTCACCATGCTTTAACGGCAATAACTAAATATTTATTCCAGATAAATTTGTCCGACTATTAGAACATCGAGGACCAAGACTAGCCAAAATTTACAGACTATTAAAAACGCTCCCATAGTTCGATGCTGCTGTAGGGCTCCCTCAGTCTTAAAAGAAAAGAACTTTTCACCATGCTTTTAGCTACTACTATTATTTTGAAAACAAGGTGTTTTTAAGATCCTACATTTTACTGTTGCTTCTAAAAAGGAGATTTGAGGGTCCTTAGATTAATGTTCTTTTCACAGCTTAAAATCATAAATACTTCACAGCGAATTAAAAAATATTATTCTTTTTCCAGGCTGACAATGATGATCATGCATAGATCGACCTATTACTAAATTTCTTTCGTGAAGTAGCAATGGACACGTTCTCCCCCTCCGTAAGTTTTTTAAAACTCTTTAGAACATTATAATACCTGAAACGTAAAGGGGGGATATCAAATGTGCTAATTTTTGCTCGTAAAATTTATAGCTGGTAGTGTGTCGGAACGTAGTTCCGAAGGGTCTATGAATAGTCATGCAATTTAAAGCTGGTAGTTAGGTCTCAATACATCCAAAGGGTCACTTTGGAAGCACATGTATGGCCATTAAATTTATAACTGGTAATGTGGTCTGAATACATCCTTTGAGGCATGTCTGGTTTTTACGTGCATTGAGGTCCTTCTAGTTCTGAACACTAACTCTTAACTATCATATAAATTCTTTCACAGAATGAAGTGTTTCAATGATAGTGTTCAGTGTTTTAAGTATTAATGAGCTCTTATTATTTTCTAGGTTCACCAACCAACATTACCATCCGAATTTCGTGACAGTGCATGTACAGCCTCGGAGAAAAGTGTGAACATGATGGAGATTATAGTTCAGGCGCAAGTCCTATTAGTATATCTTCCCCCAAATTTGATGTAGACATTTTCATGTCGGATCTTGGCCTCGACAATGAATTTTAAGACGCTCTATTAGTGCATGTGCCACCTAGCAGGGTCGGGAGGGTGCTGAAAAACAGGCACCCACCCCTCACACTGATATGGGAGAACCACGACAACGGCGACAAGGCTATATTGATATTTAAGGTTCTACAAATTTCGTTCTTGCAGAGCGATAAGATGGAATGAGACATCGAGAACAAATGCAAGGAAGTGTGAAATCCATAAGATTTGATTCGTGCTAAAGAAGACGAAGCCATTGAGGTCTCTTTTTCCCATGGCTAAAGAAACTCGGGTAATATTATGCAATTGGTAATATTATGCACATAAGACATTGTGTGGGAAACATTGTATAGGCACAGCTATGGTTGCACTTATTAAAAAGCTAACAAATCAACTGCACAGCTGCAAAATAATAATTATCCAATGACTAAAACACCAGAAGACAAGTTGGCATTTGACACAGAAGATATGTGTTGTGTGTGTAAGAAAAAATTTGTTGAGGGTAGTTGGGATATGAAAGTTCACGATATTCATCTTATTACATTCATCAGGGTCATATTTTCTAAAATATAATGCAACTTCCTTTTTATTATATCTCTTCGTGAAGTCAATAATACTATTCTGATTCATGTTATAAAATTCACGTGTTTTAATTTGGTTATCTGAAGCAATGTCACATGCGAAACTCTCAGATGAAGAATCACTTTCTGAAATATCCAAATAAAAGTCTAGGTTTATTATCATAGTAGCCTGTATCTTCACAGCGATGTCGTAAAAACTCGCTTATTATTCTAACAGTTGAAGCGTCGATGCGGCCTTGTCTCAGGGACAGCTTAGGGTATTAAGCTAGAACTCCACTAATAGATGCCTTTTCCCCAAGACTGACCGAAATTTTGCAAAAAACACATTCGTTCAAAACAGTCAAAAGGTCTAATAAACATACCTCTGGGGGTACCCAGCCCCGGATATGTTTGATCAAAGAACGTTAAGGAGGACGTTGAACCAAATAAAAAGGCACTGTGCGTATTCAGGTTATCAGTAGGGGGAATTCGTAATATCTTAGGAACGGCTAAGGATGTTAACTTGAAACTTTCGGGACCACTATTAGTAGGCTACTAATTTTGGGGCCTAAAAAATTTAAGTGCATCTACAAACAGGGATCCTCAAATTAATTTCACTCTGCAGGAAAATCAATAAAGCAATGCATATGGCATCATAGCATCTCCATGTATACAGTGTAATAGTGAAACCATTATTTGCTGATATCGTTACACTAAGAAAATATAAATTAACTGCGTATACAGAAAAAAATAGGGAATAATGCCCTCCCCACAGAATATAAATTTAAAGCCTTTAAAGCTTAATCTTCGTTTTTGACAGAAAGCATCATGGCTACTCATTCTGGTTTTCAAAGTTTTGCTCAGTTGGTTTTCAAAGAGGGCCGGAAGTAGAAAGTTACTATCATGACTTAGATATCTTTGGGTTCCAAATTAGCAAGTTCCTGCCAACAAGTTTAGAACCAAAGAAAAACCGACCAAGGTGTCGAAAGTCTAATTTAGTGAAAAACTAATTTTATCCAACCAATTATACATAATCAGGAAAACTGGAAAATACAGATGAACATACATCACCAATCATAACTACTTCTTCAGGATTCACTTTCAAATCTTCAAAAGCAGAAAGAAAAAATGATTTTTCAGGTTTCCCAACTGTTACGGCAGTTCTATTGGTAGCATACTCTAGCGCTGCTACAAAAGGTCCTGGACCAAGGGCCAAACCATCTGCTCGTTTGTAATATCGGCCTTTATGAATTGCAATAATTGTGGCACCATCTAGAACAGCTCTACAAAGTTAAAATACTTTTTTATATATATGGTAAAGCAAAACAACCTGACTAGAAGACAAATTCTAACATTCACTGAAATATAATATGCAACTGAGATTCTTAATACACTTTGAATATACATCCCTATGTTATATCTATCTTCTTCGGCCGTTAGGACGTCAGCAAAACTTGAAATTAAATTTTCTACTGTGTCAAGAATAGTGGTAAGGTTCTGGAATTTAGATTTTTCAGCGATATAATAAAACTGAATCTCTTCTAAAAAAACAATCTAGAAGAGTTGATAAGCGAATACGTAAAATATTCAAACAAGGTGTTTATGTATTTTTACAATCTTCGACAAAGGGTGAAATTTTCAGTAGTGTATGAGTAAAAAAGTAAACCAAGAATTCGTTGCACATCTCTGTACTTTTATACTTTATTTATGTTCCCGGTTCAGATATTATATAAATTGCAGATTCCGGAACCAAAATGTGAAATTTACGACCTTTCTTGTGTATTAGACAAGCACAACCTTGAATAAGGCGAAAAAGGGCTTTAAATAAACACAGCCAGTCTGTCTTGGCAAAGCATCTAAGCGCAAGGTCCAACCTTTTGATGATGATCGGAAACAAAGAGATTTCTGGTCTCTCCAGAACTGAACTTAAACGTCAACGTTGGTCGACAATGTATGCGTCATCAATAGCTCTGGAGGATATTTATGTTTTTTTCCTTATCCAGGACTAAAAAAAGAGCTGGGGTCATGTAGAGCCTCTCGAACTGTCTTATGCGGTTTCATCTCTCTCGAAAGAAAAAAGAAATCTAACTCGCCTAGACTCCCATTCAGTTTCTCTTGAAAAACTATTGCCGACTTGAGACTAAAGCTGTACTTTTTGAGGGTTCCATAAAAAACAATCAGTTAAAATATATCTTTGCTCTTTTCTGTTTACTACTGTTGTATCTTCACATAATGATTTATTACAGAACAATAGTGCTATTGTTGTAGAATAAAAAAAAACAAAACATTTTCTACAATGAATAAAAATAATAGTTTACTAAAGCCAGCTAGTCCGGGTGAGGGAGGAAAGAAGCTAAATTGGCATGAAAATGAAAGCTTAGGAAACGAAACACATGACTACCACATACTCGCTCTTGATCATCCTATGTGGAGAGCAGCATATGAGCAACTGGCCCATTCCAAACACCTTGGAATCATAATTGACAAAACTATTTCGAACACAAAAGTTACTTACAAGAATCAAACAAAGAATGGAGTCTTCACTAAGGGAAGTTCGGTGGACGCAAAGCTACTTTCTACGGCTGAAACTGCGACTTCTAAATAGCAATGTTATACCGGCTCTATTTTGTGTAGCGGAAATCTGGTACCTTGTCCAGGAGAGAGAGAGAAGAATATTCGCTTTCAAAAACCCATGTCTAAGGATCTTCAACATCCATTGGCAACAGAGGATAAGTAACCAATTCATCCACGAAAAGACTGGCCATCCTATTTTTACAGAAGTCGTAGGAGATTGCAGATGGAGAAACCTTGACCACGTATGGATAATCTTCAGCTACCCAATGCGGCGTTCCATCAGCAACCAATGGGTTCACGGCGCAGAGGCAGACCCAGTAACAACTTACGACAAACCTACTAAATAGTAACCTGCACACATCAATCTAACCTCTTCGGAAGGACGTACTGGCAACAGCGAAAAATCGGGAAGATTGGCAGCTCTTGATGCCCTGAGTACCTCAGGAGGGAAAGGCAAATCAAAGGTCTAAGGATTAAGACATTGAACCGACTTGACAATCATTTTTTTTTTGTCCGTTTTTTTTTAGTTCCTCGCCACTGGGTAAGTGTTTTTTTTTTTTTAATTTAACTTAGCTTACATTTTGTATATATTAGTGCATCATATTAGTTGGTTTATATATTATTTAATATAATTTAGAGTTTTAGATTGTTAATGCATTACTAACTTAATTAAACTTAGTGTAAACTACACTCAATCAAACCTAGTCATATTTCATGACAATTGATGAGTCCAAAAAATATATAGGAAGGTTCTCTGTTAGGTTTCCAAATGCTTTTTTTCACACGGACTTCGTCTACGTTATTGCAGCTTCCATAAGATCAAAGGCATCAAATCAAATGATTTGTATTTTTTTTTAACAAACCAAAAGCAAAAAAAATTGGGGCATTTACAAAAACTGATTTGAATTTCTGTTTCTTTCTACCCTGACCATAAAGGGAAGATGTAAATCACATATGGTAACGGGACTACTAGATATAATAATTTTAAAAAAAGCTTTTTCCGTAAAATAAGTTTTCAACGAAAAGTAGAGCCCTGTTAAACTAAAAATGAGTAGAAATAAAGTTAAATAATCTTCCAAGTGGAAAACTACCAAAAGTTACCATCAATAAATAAAGGAAATCTAGGACGAACAGAAGTTGGAACAAAATAACTGACTCAAACTCCAAACGAATATAGATTAACATGAGTAAAAGCTGAAAAACGCAATGCCTTCTCAAGACCAGGAATTAATTTGCACTTTACTGAAAAACAAAAACAATAAATGAACGCGGATAGTCAGTTTAATATGCATATACTGATATTTATTTCGCAATAATATTTGAGTTATTAGAGTTAAAAAGTGAAAACATCTAAAATTTGTTTTGTTTTCAGTAAAGTGCAAATTATGTTCTGGTCTTGAGACGACAGGGGGATGTCAGTCCTACTTATGTTATTTTCTGCTCATTTTGAGTTTGAACCGGTTGTTTATTGTAATTTCTGTTAGTTTTGGGTTTCACTTATTCATCCATGGTGATTTGTGGTAGTTTTACGCTGATTAGATTTGTGGTAGCTTATTAGATAATTCGACCTTATTTCTGGTCATTTTTGGTTTAATGGACCCATTTCCTTTTCTATGAAGAATTTATTTTGTGGAAAAAGTTTTTTAAATTAATTTCTGTTCGTTTTTATTGACAAAGGCCTAGTCTTTTTCAGGGAAAAAAGAAATTAACATTTTATATTTTTTTATTCTTTTTTCTGTAAGAATTCATAGTTTGGCATGCTATTTCTAGGCTGTAGACACTTTTTAAGAATTTTTAGTAGCATACACTCTTTTAAAAATCTTGACAAAGATAGAATAGTTTAATTTAGTTTTGTACCTCTTCAAGTTGACCTGAAAAAAAAACTTAAGACTATTTCTGAAATTTTTTATCTATGCTCTTTGCCAACCTGAATACATTAAGACTGATTTGATTTGGTTGAATTGTAGGAGCAGAAGTATCTTTCAAATATGCTGAACAAAATGATAAAATTGTGAATCTCAAAATTTTGACTAGATTGGTTTGGGTAAATGATGGACTTTGAGAGCTGGTTGGCCTCCAATCACACTTGACGCTTAAAAGGTGCACTGAAACTTTTTGTTTTCAATTGAACAAACCCCTTTTGAAGGTTCTACGACAACTCCTTCTATATGAAGTGCCCTGGTGAGAAAAAAATAATGCGCTGCTTACGATTTAGCCAGTACACGCGAGTTGTAACTGTATTTTAGCGCTGTAAGGCTTACATATACTTTACGCAAGTAATGCACAACTTAATCTAGAGTGCTCGTTTCCTTCTACCGTCAGAGCTATATTTTAAACCTAAGCAACTTAATAAGGGGGCTGGGCAAATCTTATTTTTCCTCAATGGAAACTGTGAGGACTGAAAATTATATATTAGAAACTCACTGTGGCGTACATTCACTTGAAGCCAAAGACCATTATATCCGCCTATTAGATAGTTAGTATAATTAGTAGTCATTGAATTCATCTGGTTCTTCCTCAGCTCTTCAGGCTCTGCTCTGGGCAGGGGAATGCCTATTTTTCAATGTCTCTACTCCTCTCATCTTATGCATAATGTTATTATAAATATAATAACTTTCCAATCTACTGAGCTTGATGACACGGATATTATTTTAAAAATGTTTGTTCCTACTGACATCTGAGTGCCTTCTGATTCATCGTATGATCAAAGATAAGCAACAACCAGTTTTGCTTTTCTCCCTGTTCTGTTATACGCGCACATATAAGTGAGAAAAACAGTTTTTAATAAACGTCCTAGCTCCACTGTTGTCACATTAGTGCAAAAAATGGCAATTGCGCACAACTGCGGTGCCAATTATGTATTCCATGTGCGACTTGGTGAGCTGAGCCATGTCAAGCAAAGTCATTTTATGAGTTGACCAAGTCATTTTCATTTCAACAAAATATCATTACCTATTAACCCAATTTAAAGCACTTTATTTATTACCTTTACACCTATTCATTGGAAAATTGCTGCCTCAATTAACCAAGAAACCCCCTCCCTCCCATTGCAAAATACACAAAGAGGTCTAGCAGTATGAAATCCTTGTTAGTGACACGGAATACATTTAATCAAATACTTAGAAATAACCCGTGGATTTTTTTTTAAATAATGCAGCTCTTGATAGGCTTAATAGCAAACAAAAAGACTGCAAAATTAATTCACATGGAGTACCGTTCATTTCGAAATCATTCAGATAACTTTAGCACGAATCAAACAGTTCGTGGTAACGAACTGTAGTAAGGAGCGACCCGGCTCAATAATAACCAAAACTCTAAAAAATAGAATCTTTATGCCAATAGTTACATCAAAAGAATCGCATTTTAATGCTGATTTTAAATATATAAGTTTCATCAAGATTAGTCTTACCCGTCAAAAGTTACGAGCCTGAGAACATTTGCCTCATTTTAGAAAATAGATACCACCTAAAAGTCATATGATCTTAACGAAAATCACACCATCAGATTCAGCGTATCAGAGAACCTTACTGTAGAAGTTTCAAGTCCCTATCTACAAAAATGTGGAATTTAGCATTTTTTACCAGAAGACAAATCACGGATGCGTGTTTATTTGTTTTTTTGTTGTTTTTTTCCCCAGGGGTGATCGTATCTACTCAGTGGTCCTAGAATGTCGCAAAAGGGCTCATTCTAACGGAAATTAAAAGTTCTAGTGCTCTTTTTAAGTGACCAAAAAAATTGGAGGGCACCTAGGCCCCCTCACACGCTCAATTTTCCCCCAAAGTCCCCGGATCAAAATTCTGAGATAGCCATTTTATTCACCATAGTCGAATAACCTAATAACTATGTCTTTAGGGATCACTTACTCCCCCGCAGTCGCCATGGGAGGGGCTGCAAGTTATAAACTTTGACCTGTGTTTACATATAGTAATGGTTACTGGGAAGTGTACATACGTTTTCAGGGGGATTTTTTTGGTTTGGGGGGAGAGTTGAAGGAGGGTTACGTGGGAGGATCTTTCAATAGAGGAACGTTTTATTGGGGAAGAGACTTTCAATGGAGGGGCGCAGGATTTTCTAGCATTATTTAAAAAAAACAATGAAAAAATAAATATGAAAAGTTTTTTCTGCTGAAAGTGAGGAGCAGCATTAAAACTTAAAACGAACAGAGATTATTACGCATATGAGGGGTTTACCTCCTCGTAATACCTCGATCTTTACGCTAAAGTATTTTTAGTAATTTCAACTATTTATTCTACGGCCTTTGTGATTCAGGGGTCATTCTTAAGGAATTGGGACACAATTTAAGCTTTAGTGTAAAGAGCGAGGTATCGACGAGGGGTGAGCCCCCTCATATACGCAATAAAAACATACGAATATAGAAGTTCGCTACGTAAGTTAATTCGTAAGTTACGTATATTTTTTACTTACGAAAACGTTCGTAAAAAATTAAAATTTATAGTTGCCTTTTTAAGTAATCAAAAATTGGAGGGCAATTAGGCCTCCTCTGTCGCTCCTTTTTTTTCAAAATCTTCCGAATAAAACTATGAAAAAACCATTTAGCCCCCCAAAAACAATTAATATGCAAATTTCGTTTTAATTATTTATGCGTGGAGAGCCGAGATAAAAAAAAATGCATTAATTAAAAAACGTCCAGAAATTAAACAAAAAAACAAGTTTTTTTTAAATGAAAGTAAGGAGCGACATTAAAACTTTTAAAACGAACAAAAATTACTCCATATATGAAAGGGGCTTTTCCTCCTCAACGCCCCGCTCTTTACGCTAAAGTTTTTTACTGTTTTAAAATGTAGAATTAAGAGAAAGAGTCAAACTTAAGCGTAAAGAGCGGGGCGTTGAGGAGGAAAAGCCCCTTTCATATACGGAGTAATTTTTTTTCGTTTTAATTCCTTACTTTCATTTAAAAAAAAACTTGTTTTTTTTTGTTTAATCATGTGTGAAAACGAAGCTTAACAGACCTGAATGCAGTGTTCAAGACCTCGTAGGTAAACATTGACGGTGCTAGCCCAATAACTACACAATTCGGTTGTCCTTCCTTAGTAGGTATGCCCTTAAAATCTTCGAGAGCTTCATTTTCCAGAAGTAAAATTGGATTGGATTTCTTCTTCTCAATAAGTTGTCTGGCAGCGGTAAGAGAAGAAAAAATTTCACTCCCTTCTATAGCAAACCCTAGTTTGTTCAGGCGATTGAGAAGAAAACCTTTGGACTCCTTTGTTGTGTTAGTGACAAACCTGACTTTAAGACCAGCAACTCGAAGCCTGCAATTTAGAGTTTTATCATCATTAAAATTATTTGTTATCAATATTCAATTTAGGAAATACAAATGAATGTTCAGTCATTTTGCTTGGTTCTGTCGAAAGCGTCGCTAGTCAAAATATTTCGAGGGAGGGCAGAAAAACTCAAAACGAGCAAAAATCAACATGAGTAGGACTGAGAAACCATGCCTTCTCAAGATCAGAACATAATTTGCGCTTTACTGGAAACAAAATACACTTTAAAAGTTTTTACTTTTGTAACTTTAACAAATCAAAACTTCTTAAGACTTTAAGGAATAAATATCAGTTTATGCATATTAAACTGTCAATCCACATTAATTTCTTTTCAGTAAAATGAAAATTATGTTCAGTCTTGGGAAGGCATGGGGGTTATCAGCCCTATTCATGTTAATTTCCACTTGTTTTGAGTTTAATTCTATTATCTCTTGTAATTTTTGTTCGTTTTGGGTTTGATTTATTTATTAAATGGTGATTTGAGATAGTTTTACACTTGGAAGATTATTTTGTTCATTTCTGCTCATTTTTGGTTTAATGAAGCTCTTTCCTTTTCTTTGAAAACTCATCTTGTGGAAAATATTTTTTAGATTAATTTCTGTCCGTTTTTTATTGACATAGTCTTTTTCACGGAAAAAGAAAATAAAATTTTATAACTTTTTTTCTATAAGGTTCCGTAGTTTTGCCTGCTGTCTGTATGTTGGAGAAAGTTTTTCAACAATTTCAACAACATACACCCTTTTGAAAATCGGGGCACATTCACAAGTAGTGTTGTTTCATTTAGTTTTATTCCTCCTCAAGTTAAACTTAAAAAAACAAAACTTAATACCATTCCTAAAAAATTGTATCTATGCTCTTTGACAATCTGGGTACATTTACATTCTTTTGATTTAATTAAGTTGTAAAAGCAGAGGGATTAATAATAGTAGCCCTGAGAGTTTTAACATAATACCCTTAGTCGTTCTTCGGATATTGCTGAGATGTCTTATTGGTAACCAACATATACACTGTGTCCTTTGATTTAATTTCAAAGCAACATTTAGTTTTAAGCCCTAATGGGCAAAGCGCATAATTGTGGGGGGGGGGGTTGACATACCCAATATCCCTGGAGACGTAGTTACTGGATCGTTTAACTATGCTGAACGAAGTGGCTACCTGGAAATTTTGATTCGAAGTGCTTGGAAAATTAATGTACTTGGGAGGAGGGCTACTTGCCCTCCAATCCTTTTGACTCTTAAAAAGGGCACTCCAACTTTTAATTTCCAAATTTTTGGAGAGTCCAATAAATATATTCATTGTATAAGCACATATATGTCCAAACGTGTACATGTTCTTATTTAGTCCAAAATCTCCCTCTATATTCTCTACAATTTTCCCCTTCATACACTTGGTAATAATGGCACAAACATCATGGTAGCAGTGGTAGTAGTAAGAACAGTAGTAGCAGTAGTTGTGTTGTATCAGTAACAGTAGTAACAGTAGCAATCGCAGTATTAATAGCCGTAGCAGTATAAACATGCTACCTTCTGGCCAGTAGAACATCCCTTTCACGGTGCCCTGGAAGTTGCAGCTTGATACGGTAAGCCGTTCCAAAGATACAGCTGATACGTTCTTTAGATAATATATATGCACATTTTGTATTTATATTTAGTCCAGCTTTTCCCTTAATATTTCCTCAAATTTTAACTTCAATATCGTCACCTTCGAAAGTACTTGCTAAAAAGGCAGCAGTTGTAGTAGCAGCAGTGATAGTAGTATCAGTAGTAGTAGTTGTTGTAGTATTTCCGAGCACTTTTTTAATTTTGACTAAAAAAAGAGAACTAGATTTTCCGATTTCCAATCAAAATAAAGAGCATTAACATGACAATACTCTTAGCCTTACAAGAGGTTACATTTGAAGTCGTAGTTGGAGTAGTTCAGCAGCAGTAGCAGTAGTAGCAGTAAAAGTATCAGTGGTAGTGGCGTTAGTAGTTGCATGCACATACTACCTTTTGGTCAATTGATCTCCCCCTTTAAGCATTCTCTGAAAGTTCCAACTTAATACACGACCTTTTGACAATCTGAGTGCATTTTAATTTAGTTCAAATTCTTTCTCAATATTCTGTCAAATTTTTACATTCATTACCATAGCATTTATAGTACTAGCATCATAGTAATAGTAGCAGTAAGAGCAGCAAAAGCAGTAATAGTGCTGCATTAGCAGCAGCCGAAACAGTGGTAGCAGCAGGGTTAAAAGCACTGGTAGTAGGTACATGTTGCCTCTTGATCAAATGAATATTCCCCTCAAGATATCCCTGAAGTATCATCATGATATGGTAAGCCGTTCCAAACATGTTGCGTTCCAAACATGTTCAATATCCCCTATATATGCTCGCTAGAGAAGTAGTAGTTTTAGTAGTAGTAGTGGTAATAGCAGCAGAAGCAGTAATGGTAGCAGTAGTAATTATTGTAGTTGAAGTACCAGGTGCATATACTGCCTTTTTGGTTAATTGATCATCTCCCTTATCATTTCCTGAAAGTTTCAAATCAATATACCCAGTCATTCCTGAGTTACTCCCTTTTGACAGCCCGTATGCACATAACTTGTTTTGATTTAATTCAACACTCCCCTCAAAATTCTTTGAAAGGCTCATGGAGACGCTCTTTGTCTTTTTGGAGAGTAACGTTCAAACATGCCCACCCTTCTCAGTAATATATATTTATATGTTAACAATGGACGAATTGCCCATCTTACAACCCTTGCCCTAAGCGTTGTGGGAGGGGGGGATGACCTACCCAAAGACATAACTACTGGACATAATTTTTGAACAAAATAGATCTCATTAAATTTTGATTCGATGCGTTTTTGAAAAGAATGGACCTAGGGGTTGTCATAGTGTCATCACTTTTGACTCTTAAAAAGGACACTAGAACTTCCGATTTTCAATCAAATGAGCCCATCCGAAGTTTGGACGAACAAAAACTCCGTAAAAACCTTATATGCCCTGGGGCATAGCTTACAACCCCTGCCCCTGGTCTCTGGAGTTTTGTCAACCCCAGAGGCATTGTTATATGCTCTTTGGACCATTTTGAACAAAATAGCTATCTCACAATTTCGATCAGGTGCATTTGGGGTAAAGAGGACGTTGGAGGGGGGCTAGTGGCCCTTCGATCATATTTGACTCTTAAAAAGGACACTAGAACTTCTGATTTCCAATAAAATAAGCCCCCTCCAAAGTTGAACCACTTCCGTAAAAGAAACGAAAACCACTTCCATAAATGCCTTGAGGGGGTTTTCACCTACAAAGACATAATTACTAGCCCTTTTGACTATGTTGGTCAGAATGGCTGTCTCACAATTTTGACTGGATATGATTTGGAAAATGATAGACATGGACTCATGAATTAATGCTATGAGAAAGCCCGGGGACTGCACAAATGATATATCCTCAATGATATTGCAGATGACGCTGCGGTCTTGGACATGAGAGTAAACCCCTCTAAATCTATGATATTACCAATATGCTTCCTTAAAACCTCGCCCCTTTTACTCAACCCTGTTCCCCCAGATATTTCTGTGTCTTCCTTTAAGTTGTTGGGGTTACAATTTCCTCGAATTCAAAGCTGGATATCAACGTTAGGATATTGTTCATAAAGCTAATGCGTCCATGTCTCTCCTTAACCTTTTCAATAAATTTAACGTCCCTCCATCCCATTGTTTACTGATCTACATTTCCTTTGTCCGCCCGCATCTTGAATATGCATGTCAAGTTTGCCATACTTGCCTCTCCCGTGATGAATCAGAAAAATTGAATCCTCTCAAAAAAGAACCCTGAGGAATAATTTTTAAAGAAGCTAAGGTACCATACTCGCTACTTCTAAAACGGCCAAGCTGGAAAATCTTGAGCACAGTAGAGGGACGTTGTGCCTCCTTTTTGCAGAAGATGCAATAATAAAAACATTTTCCCTAAAAGACACTCCCCATCTAGACACCGCCTGCCACGTACTGTTTCTGTCCCCTTCATTACTGATAAAATAAACCGTTAGTTTTACTTTTTTCCTGTTTTTTTCTTTGGGACTGGTGATACCCAAGTTTTATGTTCCTTTGAATCTTCCGTTCCCTCCTCGTTGTTTATATGTTCTCTTTTAAACTTTTTCAACACTAATTTAATCTCACTTTTTTTAGTTTTCTTTTGGTTTTTACCTTTTTAACTTTCTGACATTTTGCCGCTTAATTTTTTTTTACTGATGAATTTGGCTTTGCCTTTCTGATTTTGTTATTTTTGACATTGCTCAGCCAGTTTTTTTGTTGTTGTGCTATTTTACATTTTTTGTTTTTGTTTTTATGGTTTTATGACTGCGAAATGCGAATTTGGTCCTACAGGGCTTGTGACAGTCATTTTTTGAAAATTAAATATCTTATCTGACAAAGGCGACAGTTAGGAGCTATTCGATTTGTTTCATTAATAATTTGAAAAAAAAAGGTTTTGCAAAAAAAAAACAGTTTGTCAAAGATTATTAAAATATGTACCCAAAGCCACGTTAAATACCTAAAATGAGCAAAAAAGATGTATATATAATAACTCAAACATAAAATTTACTGAAATTACTATCAATGAATACTTGAAACCTAGACGTACAGAAGTTAAAATGAATAATCATACAAACTTAAAAATGTCTGATGCTACTATGGATGAATAGACGAAACCTAAAACAAACAGAAATTAGAATCAATAATCAAACGCCCGAAAGTCTATTCATCTGTAGTAGCTACACAGTAACATCGGTCATTTTAACTGACCTATTTAAGATCTATTATATAATGACACTCAACTTTCACTGTAGGGTAGTTACTCTCTCAAATAAATGCTTGTATCCCTTTTAATTTTGTTTTGGAGGGAAAGAGTCAGGTGTTCGAAGGAGCTATATACACAAAAAAAAAAGAAAAAAAAGTGTAAAATGAACACATTGCTCGATATATTCCTAAAATGTTACGGAAAAGCTTATAATGATCCATTGTTAATTTAGGGCTAAATTTTGGACATAGAAATAGGACTTGATGGTAAATATGGTGGGATGGTGATGATCAACAGCGAGAAGATACTAGGAATCCTCATAGTAGTTCCGACGACAAGGGATAGGGGGCATACGACAACATTGCATTGTACCATAGGGAGATATGACTACATTGTATTGGGAGATAGGGAAATTATTGTATTTAAATACAGCTCACGGCATTTCAGGGGGCTTTTGGTGGGAGTGGGGGACACAGTTGACTTTACATTCTTTTACATTTCAACCTTTATAGCGCTTATATTTAATTTTTTGATATTTTTAGACTTTTTCTATTTGACCTGCGGGGGTCCTTCTCCTCATGTCCATCCTAAGGGTGCTGGCCTTTTTGGGTTTTGGGAGCACACCTTCTATTCAACTTTTTTTTTACTGCTTATTAGCCTCGCGTTTAATATTTTCTTACACTCCTGTGTCATCATACTGATAAAAATCTTTATTTTATTAATTCGAACAAGTCCTGTCTTTCTTTTTATAGCTCCTTAATAATTTTGGTTTTAAATTTTTGTACACTTTTACTGCATCATATTGATTAAAAGACTTTATTTCATTAATTTTGAGCAAGTCTTTTTATTGCTCATTTACTTTATTTTTACATTTTCTCCCATCCTGTAACACTACAATGATCAAAAGGCTTTGTTTCATCAATTTCGAGCAAATTCTTTTTCTTTTTATTGATGATTAACCTTATTTTTACATTTTCCCCCACTCCTTTAACACTATATTGATCAAAAGAATTTATTTTATTAATTTCAAGCAAATTCGTTTTCTTATTATTGCTCATTCACTTTATTTTTACATCTTCGCACACTCCTGTAGCAGCATATTTATCAAAAGGCTATTTTATTAATTTCGAACAGGTCCTGTCTTTCTTTGAGCTTCTAAAACATACGGAGGCCTTTCCCCTCATTCTATTTCATGTTTTTTTTATTGGTTGGGGGAAACCATCCTCTTCAACTGTCTCTTTTTGCTTCTATTTCACCATGGAATGGCATTTTTGGAACTCACACCCCTGAGCTTTCCACACATAAGGGAACCCTTCTCCCCACACTCTATTTCAGCTGGGTTGGGAAACTCAGTCCTTTTTTATTTTTTTTCCGAATATATTTTTTTATTTAAACCTTTATATCACTTATTTATATCCTTTTCAAGATGCTTATACTTTATTCTGTAAGACCTGCGGGGGCACTTCTCCTGAGGTTCATCTTAAGCGCACTGACCTTTCTTGGTACGCCCCCATTTTAACTTTTTTTTTTACCACAAATTATTCCTGTTTTTAACATTTTCGTACACTCCTGTAGCACCAAATAGATCAAAAATCTTCATTTGATTAATTTCGAGCAAGTTCTTTTTCTTTTTATTGCTCAATAGCTTTATTTTTCCTTTTTTTTTACATTCCTGTAACACTATTTTCATCAAATAGTTTGTTTTTTAAATTTAGACCAAGTGGTCTTTTTTATTTTTATTGTTCATTAACTTAGTTTTATACATTTTCATACATTCATGTAACACCATATTGATAAAAAAAAAACATTATTTTGTCAAATTAGAAAAAGTCCTGTCTTTCTTTGAGCTTTACATATCTACGGGAGCCCTTACCCTCACATTATTCTAGGAGACTTTTTAAGGGGATGAGGGACACCATCCTCTTCGACTCTCTTTATTTTACCTCCATTTTGCTTACATTTTATAAGAGATTGGTATTTTTGGAACTCACAACCCTAAGCTTTCCACACCTACAAGGACCCCTCCCCTCACTCTATTTCAGGGGAAATTTTGCGGGCTTACAGTCCTCTTTAGATTCACTTATTTGTTATCCTTTTCAAGAGCATTATGTTATTTTTGAAAAGGGACTATTTTGTTGGGATCGAAAGATCTCAAGTCCCCTGAGTTTCTGCCAAATTACTCCCTTAAAGAGAGGGTTTCACGAGGTGGACTAACCTTCACTCATTGTCAACTGGATTGTCAAAATTCATTTCTACTCATCCGATTTCGAGGATTCCATGAAATCGGCTGTTCGTTTAGTTGCTTTTTTCTGTATCGAATACGTTTATCCCTACTAGGCAGTGTTGTAACTGGTAAAATTGGGTATTTTACGTATGATACTGCTGCGGTTAAGGTAGGAGATGAGGTTAGCAACTGGTTTTGTATTAAATCAGGAGTTAAGCAGGATTGTGTTCTATCCCCTTTTATATGGATCATTTTGATGGACTTCGTCTTAAGGAGCAAAAGAAAGGCAATTGGAGACCATGGAATCAAATGGGGAGGAAGAACGCTCCTGGACTTAGATTATGCTGATGATTTAAGCATATTAGATGAAAGTGTGAGCAAAATGAATGAATTTTTAGAGGTTTTACGAGTTCAGGGTGCTAAAATAGGTTTGAAAATTAATGTTAAGAAGACTAAGTCACTAAGGCTAGGAATAAGTGAAGATGAACAGGCGACATTAGGTAACGAAAAGATTGATCAGTTTGGGAGCTTCAGTTACCTTGGTAGTATTATTAGTAAAGATGGTGGGAGCAGTGAAGATGTTAAAAGTAGAATGGCCAAGGCTCAGTGTGTTTTTTCACAGTTAAAAAAAGTTTGGAAGAATAGAAAGATAAGTCTACAAACCAAGATTAGAATATTGGAAGCTACAGTGATGACAGTGGTCAAATATGGCTCTGAAGCATGGGCACTTCGAAAAGCAGATGAAAATTTACCAGATGTTTTCCAGAGAAATTGCCTACGGATTGTTCTGGGTACCCGGCTGACTGACCGTATTTCAAACAGTAGGTTGTACGAAAAGTGTGGTTCAATCCCGCTTTCTGGGGCTATAATGAAAGAAAGGTGGAGATGGCTAGGCCACGTTCTACGGATGAAGGATGACAGATTACCGAAGATTGTCCTTTTTGGCCAACCGTCTGGGGCTACACGGAAAGCAGGTTGTCCTTGTCTGGGTTGGGAGGATGTCATAAATAAATATTTAAAGGCAATGAGAACTTCCTGGGAGGGTGTAAAGAGGGAGGCTTTAAATAGATTAGGTTGGAGGAGGAGCGTGCGTAGCTGTGTTGGCCTCAGGCGGCTTGGTGCTGCAGTGAGTTATTAGTAGTAGTAGTAGTAGTTTACGTATTTTACCGTAATTTCCTGGAGCCCTGTAAAAATGTTATTTTACCTACTTTACGTAATTTAAGTATTTCACCGGTATTTTACATATGTGACTGACACATTTTGCGACGCCTTGCAATTTTCAGAGTACGAAAGCGCGAATAGGCTTGCGGTTTGCAGAAAAAGGATCGAATATTATTTTGCTCTGTGTATAGCTGTTCCCCGGTTTAAAAGGCCGCCTGTCGGATTTAGGTCTCTTGTTATCAGATCGATAAAGCGTATTATAATACAGGTAATTATAATTTTAAAATGGTGAAATATTAGTTGAAATAAAATTACATTAGTTGTGTGAACTGTTAAAAACAGAAAGGGCTACAAGCAGGATTGACATAAGACAAATAAGAGAAAAAATTATGACAAACACGAGGAAAATGAGGGTAAAGTCAGCCAGCGGACAAAAAAGAAGCGAAGATGATAGAGGCAGATACTTCGTCAGGGACTTCCACTGGCCGTCTTCAATTCTCAGAGAAAAGGAAACTAACCTTGTGACTTAGCTCTAACTAAGCAGAAGAAAGACTGAATTAAATAAACTTAAAAATCAAGCCAGAATGAATGAAAGACTACTCACCAATTATATTGGGTAAGAATTATCTGCTTAGTGATTGGCTTAGCTTGTCTGGTAACCTAACCAAACAGTTCGTGGTAACGTGGTAACGCGTAACCCGGCTCAATAGCAACCGAAACTATAAAAAACAAAATTTTGATACCAATAGTTGCAACAAAAGAATTGCATTTTAATGCTGATTTTAAATATATAAGTTTCATCAAGTTTAATCTTACCCATCAAAAGTTACGAGCCTGAGAAAATTTGCCATATTTTAGAAAATAGGGGGGAACACCCCTTAAAAGTCATAGAATCTTAACAAAAGTCAGACCATCATACCATCAGATTCAGCGTATCAGAGAACCCTACGGTAGAAATTTCAAGCTCCTATCTACAAAAAAGTGGAATTTTGTATTTTCTGCCACAAGACAGATCACGGATGCGTGTTTATTTGTTGGTTTTTTGGTGTTTTTTTCCCAGGGGTGATCATATTGGCCCGGTGGTCCTAGGATATCTCCAGAGGGCTTATTCAAACAGAAATTAAAAGTTCTAGTGCCCTTTTTAAGTGACCAAAAAATTGGAGGGCACGTAGGCCCCCTCCCACGGTCTTTTTTTCTCACAGTCACCAGATAAAAATTCTGAGAGAGCCATTTTATTCAGCACAGTCATACGGGGGAACTTTCCATGAACTTCCATGGGGGAAGAAAGTTTCCATAAAGGGTGCGCAGGATTTCTTAGCATTTTTTTTAAAAAACAATGAAAAAATAAATATGAAAAAGCTTTTTCAACTGAAAGTAAGGAGCAGCATTAAAACTTAAAACGAACAGAAATTATTAAGCATATGAGGGATTCACCTTCTCCTAATACCTCGCTCTTTACGCTAAAGCAATTTTATTAATTTCAACTATTTATTCTACGGCCTTTGTGATTCAGGGATCATTCTTAAGGAATTAGGACAAAATTTAAGCTTTAGTGTAAAGAGCAAGGTATTGAAGAGGGGGCAAACCCCCTCATATACGCAATAAAAACATACGAATATAGAAGTTCGTTCCGTAAGTTAATTCGCAAGTTACGTATATTTTTACTAATAAAAACGTTCGTAAGAAATTCAAAGTTCTAGTTGCCTTTTTAAGTAACCAAAAAATTAGAGGGTAACTAGGCCTACTCCCTCGCTCCTTTTTTCCTCAAAATCGTCCGATAAAAACTACGAGAAAGCTATTTAGCCAAACTATAAATTAATATGTAAATTTTGTTTTAATTATTCATGTGCGGAGAGCCAAAATCAAAACATGCATTAATTAGAAAACGTTCAGAAATTAAATAAAAAACAAGTTTTGTTTAACTGAAAGTAAGGAGCGACATTAAAATTTAAAGCGGACCAAAATTACTCCCTATACGAAAGGGGCTTTTCCTCCTCAACACTTCGCTCCTTACGCTAAAGTTTGACTCTTTCTCTCAACTCTACTTTTTAAACAGTAAAAAACTTTAGCGTAAATAGCGAAGCGTTAAGGAGGAAAAGCCGCTTTCATTTACGGAGTAAGTTCTGTTCGTTTTAAGTTTTAATGTCGCTCCTTACTTTCACTTAAAAAAAAAACTTGTTTTCATTATTAAATTCTCATTAACAGTGTGGTCAGATGATCTTACTTTAAACTGAGGATATCCTTTAATTTTAAGTTATTGGGTCTATATGAATATCTATCAAATACATCTTTCCTAAAAGAATGTGGCCATTTGCCATTTGCTTCAAACTCTCAACAAAAGAACTATATGGTCTGAATTTTCGATAATGTGGAGGGCCAAAGCAGATTCAGTATCCTCATTTTTATTTTAAACTACACATCTCCGAGAAACCTTGTATTCATGCTGTCTTTTCCCCGGGAGCCGGTGTTTGCCCCCTGCAAATTACCCCCAAAGAATATTCCACCTCCCTATGGAAAATTTCTGCCTTGCATAGTTCTCGACTATCATTAGAGGGGAAATTGGAAATTCTACTCTCCTGTTTAAGTCAGGGCAGTCGTATTGCATTACCTAAGGTAGAGACGATGGGAAGGCGGAAGTAGAAACTGATACATAATCCTTAGAGCCGTATCACGGACTTTAGATTTTTTTTTTTGGGGGGGGGGGCTTCAGAACAGGCACGGTCACCTGAACCAGAATCTAGGTCTGAAGCAAAGGAGCTAGGTTTGCAAGCAAATCCTGTTTAAAAAATGCTTAATGACCGTGAAAGTGACTCAATGTTCCACTATTGTTACCCAGTGCTAGGTTAATTAATGTCATCAAAGTGCTACAAACTTTTTGTTTTACTTGTATTTGGTACTTTTATAAATAAATGAGAAACAGCATATATATGATCTGAGAAATGGGGCTGAATGTGGTTATTAAACACCACTGTTAGGGTAACATTTCTTAGGTTTAAATGTAGAAAAAATGACTAATATGATCTTACTCTTAAATAGTGGTAAATTAGATTTTTTCTTTTTTTGACATATATATATATATATATATATATATATATATATATATATATATATATATATATATATATATATATATATATATATATATATATATTCAAAATGGATATCCGACATCAGACACTGTCCAACTGCTGAGGTATTACCCTAGGCACAAAATTACCAAAGGAATAAACTATACAATTAATTAAATTGATGAGTCTCTAGATGAAGTGGCATTAACTTTTTTAAGCCCAGGAAAATCAGAATCATTAAAAAAAATTTCAACAAAAGCTGTTAGTGATGCTTAAAAAGAAATGCTCAACTGGTCTTGTCGCTATAGGGCAACTCTAAAACATCAAATTTTATCCTGTATTTTCTACGGAGTAGCTTATTTTACCTTATTTTACCAATTTTGCTTACCAAGTTTTTATTTTACGGTAATTTTACAACACTACTACAAGGTATCTTTTTGGACACAATTGTGCAAAATATCGAAATTCATTTTCTGGTTGATGAACTGTGCGTTCATATTTAGGACAGTATAAATCTTCAATCTGAAAAGGAGGATATTGCCCTAACATTTTTCGATTAATGGTTTATCTGTAGGTGCATTGTCTTTTACATATAAGGCTTTAACCCAGAAAGAGCTAAAAATTTCTCTGATTTCTTCCTGAGCACTGTCTAGTTCTTTGCCAGTTTTAAAAATTGTAAAGAAGAGAAAACGATGCTCATTAGTGCTAGTGCAAGCGTTCCTAGTTTCTTGCCCTTGCAACGTAGGTAATCAAAGACTTGACGCATTTGACTTTGTTTAGTACAGTGTTCATGCCAGTCATAATCGAAAAATCGACGATTTAGTAACTTTATTCACTTTGACACGTAGTAATGCCATCTACATTCATCGCTCTATGGCAATTTGGACTCCTAAAAAGGCCACCAGATGGCAATGCTGTGACGTTCCCAGATACCACCTACAGACGCACACGCAGAGGCAAGCGCGGAGGCAAAAAGAATCCCAGTGCTTGTTTCAGATCTGTCAACCAGATTAAAGACTAAACAAAAAGTTAGACTACACTCGCTCGTAAAAATAAACTGTCAGACACAATAAAATCCCACCAACTCTTACGGCGTGGTATACTGATATGGCTATTTCTGCAGATTCCAGCGAAACTCCTCCTAATTTATGTCCTGGACTCCTGTCTGCCAAATCGCAACTTCCCTCTGTTCTCATAACCAGCACCCACTCCTTGACTAACAAGATGGACGGACTAGAAGTCTTCTTACCAGAATCTAGTGTCCCAATAGCAATCGTGGCTGAATGTTGGGATATCACAAACGATACAGGATATATCAAAAGCTATACTTTTTCTTTTTCAATACCCACCGTTGTAGAGACCTAAGCCGCAGAGGCGGTGGTCTTGGACTCTATTTTCGTAAAGGTCTCCCATCCAGACTGCTAATTGCCCCCAGTTACTTTTGCCATGAATTAGTCAAGGCTGAACGTAAGCCTTCCAAACTGCCGAAAAGGTTTTCACGCCTGATAGTGGCATCTTTCTATTATCTTGAAAGTGACAAAACAGAAAGGAGCTTGTTATTCACTTGCAATTCTACCTTGATAAGTTTTGACGTGTATATGCGGCTTCTGCCTATATTGTTGGAGGCGACTTCAACCCGACCAACAAACAGTGGCTATCCAAAGCGCTTGATCTGGTACAAATAGTGAACATTCCCTCCCATCAAATTGGTAGTACATTAGACCTGATATTTACCGATGTCAGTGAACTTACCGTCCTCCCCTCTCAATGGGCCCATTGCAAACCGCCGATCATTTTTGATCACGTTACAAGCAAAGAACAACATGCCGAAACTAACAAGAAGCAAATGAAAATTCGTCCACTGAACCGGGACTCTATATGTGCCTTTGGTCAGTGAATTGGTAATTACTCATTCGAAGAAATATGCTCAATCACTGACTTGAACCTTAAGGTTGAAACACTCAACTTCCTGCTGCTCGACAAGTTCTATGAATTTTTCCCAACTAAAAATAGTGCCAGTTTTTGAATCTGACAAGCCGTAGATCATGAAAGACCTGAAGTGATTGATCGAATTAAATGCCAACTACATAGTTCAGGATGTATTTCAGCTGCGAAAAAGTTACGGAACCGCATACTCAGTGTCAGTAGACATGCTAAAAAGAAGAATGTTATTAAGAAAATTCTCCCCCCCCCTGCTTAATAGTGACTCGCGTAAGTGGCATTCGACAGTCAAAAAGATGACCAGAAAATCTGTTAGTAGGGAGTTATGGGTGCTGAAAACAGATAGGACCTTGATATCAGGACAAGATTTAAATTTTTCTTTACCAAAATCTGTACCACGTATCCATCATTGAGTGAAGTTGAGTTGAATACTCTGATGGAAGACTGCGAACACAATGAAATCAAACGAGTTTCTGAGTACAATGTTTATAGAGAGATGCTGAAACTGCGAGATAACCGTACTTCCTATCCTGGCGAGTTGCCAGTAAAACGTTGCGAGAATACGCTATATTTCTTGCAAAACCTCTAACTTCGGTCATTAGTCAATGCTTCGATGATCAGTCGTTCCCCAACCTTGGAAATTAGCTTATGTACTTGTCGTTCCAAAGGTGAAGCATCCCAAAAGCTGTGATCAGTTAAGACCCATTTCAATCAGGTCAAACCTTGCCAAAGTCACCGAGTCCTTTATTTACCGTGAACTTACGTCGCAAGTCACATATTCACTTGATCCGTACCAATATGGTTGTTTAAAAGGGTGTGTCACCACAGTGTATTTAGTTAGGCTTTATCACCTGATCCTATAATGGCTCGAATCCGGAGACGCTTTCGTTGATTTGCTACAAGTTGATTACAGGAAATCATTTATTTGATAAGCACTTCGTGGCTGCTACGGATCTTAAAAGAACGAGCGTATGCAAACATTTCTTACTGCTTGTTATTGGTTTACTACGTTCCCAATTCCAGAGATTTTACGCCCTCTTTCCCCGTGATCTCGACTTTGACTGAGAAAAGATTACATGTGGAGCTCCTCAAGCCATAAGTCACTGAGTGCTTTATTTATCGTGAACTTATGTCGCAAGTCGCAGCTTCATTTGAACTGTATCAATATGGTTGTTTAAAATAGTGTATCATAAAGTGTATTTAGTTAAGCTTTATATCCTGATCGTATGATGACTCGAGTCTTATGTTATGGACAAAATGAATGACCGATCTAAATACGTAGACGATCTACATGCGATTCTTAAGTTCACAGTAGATATAACTCAAGCTATGCCCCAATTCAGCCTTGATCCTTTAACATAATTCAAAGAAGAATGTAGTACAAATAGTTCGCAAATCAACGAAAGCAAAACCAAAATCATAAAATTTAATCCACTGAAACGATATCTTGTTTTCCGAACTCCCTGGCCTCCGCTTGTATCGTCAGCTACAGTCCTGGGAGTCAATTTCAGCGCCGATTGACCATTTAGTGCTCATGTTCAAGGGCTAGCCAAGAAAAGCAACTGTCCATAACTTTCTTTGATTCAAATGCACCGCTTGGGTTTCCCAGTAAATCAGCTGAAAACGACATATTTAACATACATACGCCCCATATTGGAATATGTATTTTCCGTTTGGGGGCCTCAGATTCATAATATTGAATATCTAAGTGATGATGTGGAAGGAGTCCAAAGAAGAGCAGTTAAAATCATCCTTGGACAAAAAATTTTAGATTATAAGTCTGGTCTTTAGACTTACTTACTTACTTAGACTTAGGTCCTCCCACGCCCGAGGGCGCATAAGGCAGCAACAGTGGTTCGCCACGACGACCTGTCCTGAGCCCTCGACCAACACTCCTCCTTCGAGGACCTCGCCAGCTTCGCCTCCTTCTCTAGCATCCTGCCAACGGTCATTTTGGGTCTCCCTGACTTGCGGAGGCCAGGGGGTATCCAACACCATACGTCATGAGGTAACCTTCCATCACCCATTCGCACCATGTGCCCCCAATACATCCATCGTCGCTTTCTAATGGCATCAAGGATGGGGGTATGATTTGTCATGGTATAAATCTCATCATTTCTTATTCTCTCAGTCCAATGTATATTCAAAATAGATCTTAGGCAGTTATTATCGAAGGCCCGTAGTCGTTTTCCTAGTTGTGCAGTGATACTCCAAGTTTCACAGCCATATGTAAGGAAGGAGAGGACATTGCTATTATAGATTCTGAGTTTTAGCTTCTGGGAATATTTGCTATTTCTCCAAACATTTCTGAGACAATTGAAGGCAGAGCCAGCCAATGCTATTCGGCACAAAATTTCTCTTTCAGGATTGGCATCTTGCGTAAGAAGGCTGCCGAAATATTTGAACTCTCTCACTACTTCAATTTCCTCATTTTTGACCAAAAGTCCCTCATCTAAGTCAGGAATGACCGCATTTGACATTGATTTAGTCTTGTTAGCGTTTATGGTCTTTAGTCTTGTTAGCGTTATCTTGTTAGTCTTAGAGATCGCATGTTTCAGTTGGTAATGCGTTTCGGGCAATTGCCCTTGCTAGCCCCAAGCACCGACATTTTCTACCCCTATTGGCAACTCAGTAGTTAATACCAGAAAGAAAAACAAACTAGTGCCAGTGTGTTGCAGAGCTAATCGATTTAACAATTGATTCGTGCCGTTTTTTACCAGTGCCTATAACAAAATGACTTAGGACCAGGTTCGTAAATGACAGCGACATTTAGTTTGTGATTATTATTTACGACTACGAAAGCTGTCTTTAAATAAATGATTTGTGGTTTCTGATAACAACAACCAGTTAGAAATAGAAGAAAACTATGCAAATATTTCTTTTTCATCATTAGGTTACCCTTTCATTTTTAACTGGAAAGGGTATTCTATTAAGCTTAGTGTTTGCTTCTTTTTGTATTCTACTGTGGACTCTTATCAGCACTTTTTATTATTTTATTCTTCACTGAAGATGATCAAGCGGAGGCCTGAACCAAAATGTTTGCATGGTTTGCTTCTATTTTTTTACTCGCTGTTATATTCCTCGTTTTCTCTTCTTTATCTTTTTTCTTTTTTCATGCTTAGCCAGTGTGGTCTCAGAAATTATTTACTGAACGAAAAGAAAAAAAGCTTGTTGATGATGGTGATCATGTTACAGGCTATTACCATTTTCATCTGACTGGAGAGCAAATAAAGCCTAGGAAACCATAACAATTTTAGGCTCAATGATCAGGGGCGGATCTAGAGCAAAATTTTAGGGGGCCCAATGTGACAAGGATGCCAATGAGCAAAATCTTGGGGGGGGGGGATGTGACAAAGGTGCCAATAATTGACCTACTTGACAAAATTATTCTAAGAATTGTTCAAAAAGAAAAAATAGGGAAAGAGGGGGTCAGAAAAATCCTGGGGGCCCCATACCCCCGGCCCCCCTGGATACACCAGTATCAAGGATGTTGCAAATTTTTAGCTGTATAAAAGGCAGTACTAGCTAAAATGTTTGGAGGCGGGACAGCAGATTTCTTCAACTTGATATTTTTACCAACTGCGTTGGTTCAACTAATGATCGACAGAAAATCCACTTTTTAATGCCTTATAATCTGGAAATTAGCACAGCTAATTATTCACCTAGTAAGGGTACTTTGGACAGCGTTGAACAGTTTTGACAATTTAATGGTACTGAATAATAAACCATTCCATTCTGGAAAAAAGAAAGAAATGATGAGTTTAACCAATAGTGCTATTTGTTAATTTTCACTGGATTTGGGCCGAAAATAATGTATGATTTCTAGGATTATGATCAAGATATATGATTTTGGCTCCAGAAAACAAAGCAAAGCTGTTGTAGACAGCATGACTCAGATCATTTACTACTATGATTTTGAAGACAATGCTTGATATCTTGTCCTCCAATGACTTGGCTTCAGAACATGGAATTGCCTCTAGAAATATTTGGTTGAATTGTCATGGTTTGTAGTTAACATTGTTGTTGTCAAATTGTATTATTTCAGTTCCAGACAGAGCTGAGGACCACCTGAAAATAAAATTATTTCGAGGGGAGGTTTTTTCCAGGTAGGGGTATGTTTGGAAAACACAAGAGACATTGTACATGAAGCATAGTAATATATACGGTTCTATACACCTTCGCCTTTGAGATTACTCCTCACCACTTCGATTGCACCATAAAATCAAAATTTTCATTTTGCTTAGCTAATTTGCTCTTTCGCACTACAAATGAAAAATCAACACTTGCCTTGATGTTACACTAGCATGTTTCTCAGCCAGTTGCTACCAACAAGAATTACACCCAGGTTCAAGTCTACAAGGAATAACCTGTTGTTTTGGGCTGGCTAAACTGGCACAGCTACTGAATATTATCAAGATCTTTGTTGATATTCTGTCAGTATTATCATCAACTCTCAATAATCCTACCATGTTATTTATCAAATTCATGTTTTTAACTAATCTAGGGATTTGAATTTGTTAACTTCCTGCATATACCGGTTGAGAAAAAGATTTTGGCAGGTTTTGGCAAGATATATATATATATATATATATATATATATATATATATATATATATATATATATATATATATATATATATATATATATATATATATATATACATATATTATGGTTCTAGACCATGGCACTCGTATAGAAGGATTTGTCGTAAAAACTTGGAAAAAGACCAATTCGATTGAAAATTGAAGAAGCTAGTGCCCTTTTTGACAGTCGAAAGTGACTGGAGGGCCACCAACCCCCGCCCATCATTTCCCCGAACACACCCAGTTAAAATTTTGAGATATCTATTTTGTTCAGCGTAGTTGAAAGGTCAGAAAATTATATCTTTGGTGATGATAACCCCCCCTCCCACAACTCTCAGGGCATGGGTTGCAAATTATGTTTTGGGAGCATATAAGGTTTTTATAGAAAGGGTGGTCGTATAAGCTTTCGGAGGGGGCTTATTCGATTGGTAATAAGAAGTTCTAGTGCCCTTTTTAAGAGTAGTAGTGAACAGATGTCAGCTCCCCCCCCTAAACACATACACACACACGTCGTATTGTCCTGACATGCATCCTATCGAAATTTTCAGATGGCAATTTTATTCAAAATAGTCCAAAGATCATATAACAAGGCCTTTAGGATTAAAACAAACCCCAGAGCCTCGGGGCAAGGGTTTTAAGTTACACCCCGGGGATATATAAGGTTTCTATGGAAGGGATGGTTATATAAACTTTATAAAAATCTCATTTAATTAAAAATTGGAGGTTCTAGGTCCTTTGAAAGCGTCCAAAGGGATGGAGGGCAATTAGCCCCCTCCCCCTTGACTAGCCTTGTTTTCACCAACGCATCTGATTGACATTGTCAGATGGCCATTTTGTTCAAAATAGTCCAAAGAACATATAATAATGCCTCTAGGGTTGGCACAACCCCCAGAGTCCTGGGGCAAGGATTGTAAGTTATGCCCTGGAAGCATATATGGTTTTGTGGAATAGCTGGTCGTATGAACTTCAGCTAGGGCTCCTTTGCTTAGAAATTAGAAGCTATAGCGCCCTTTTTAAGAGTCAAAAGTGATTTGAGAGCAACCAGCCCCCCTTCCCTCCATACCCACCATTTCTCCAAAGATATCCAATCAAAACTTTTAGAGAGTAATTTTGTTCAGCGTAGTTGAAGTGTCTGGAGATTATGTCTCTGAGTATAACAACCACCCCATAGCCCTCAGTGCAAGGGTGGTAAATTATGCCCTGGTGGCATATAAGGGTTTTTATAGAAAGGGTGGTCATACTTTGGAGGGGTCTCATTGGAAAGGTCATCCTAACTTTTAGTGCTCTTTTTAAGAGTAAAATTGATCAGAGGGTATCGCCCCCCCCCCACTACCACCACCCCCACACGTCGTGTTTTCTGAAATGCAGACAATAGAAATTTTGAGATAGCCATTTTATTCAAAATAGTCCAAAGATCATATAACAAGACTTTTGGGGTTTGTTAAAAACCAGCTGAGCCTGGGGGCAAGGGTTGTAATTTATGTCCCAGGGGCATTAAAGATTTTTTTATGCAAGGGACGTTTGTATAAACTTTAGCGGTGGTTCATTTGTTTGAAAATTGGAAGTTCTAGTTACCTTTTAAGAGTCGAAAGTGATGGAGGTCAACTAGCCCCCTTAACTGCCCCTCTTTCCATGAAATACATCTTATTGAAATTGTGAGATATTCATTTTAAAATAAAATAGTCCAAAGAACATATAACAATGCCTCTAAGGTTGACACAACCCTCCAGAGCCCTAATGCAAGGGATGTAAGTTATGCCCTGCGGGCATATAAGGTTTTTATGGAATTGGTCGTCGTATGAACTTCAGATAGGGCTCATTTGATTTGAAATTGGAAGTTATAGTGCCCTTTTTAAGAGCCAAAAGTGATTTGAGAGCAACCAGCCCCCCCCCCTCAACGCCGTTCATTTCCCCAATACCTCGAATCAAAATTTCGAGATGGCAATTTTATTCAGCTTAGTCGAAGGGTCCAGGAATTATGTCTTTGAGGATGACAACAACCCTACAGCCCTCAGGGCAAGGTTCGTAAATTATGCCCTGGGGGCATATTAGGTTTTTGTAGAAAGGGTGGTCGTATATACTTCAGAGGGGTATCATTGGAAAAGTAATCAGAAGTTTTAGTGCCCTATTTAAGAGTCAAAGTGATCAGAGGGCAGCTACCCCGCCCCTCAACGTCATTTTTTCCCGAAATGCAGACAAAGAAAATTTTGAGATAGCCTTTTTGTTCAAAATAGTCCAAATATCACATAACAAGGCTTTAGGGTTGTTACAAACCACTGGAGCCTGGGGGCAAGGTTGTAAGTTATGCCCCGGGCATTTAAGTTTTTTATGGAAGGGATGGTTGTCCCTTCCATAAAAACCATAAAAAGGTTCCATAAAAAAAGGAGAAGGCTTGTTTTACAGAAACCAGCCTCTCCACTCCACACCCATCATTTCCCAAAAGCAAACTTCCGAACAAAGCTTTGAGACATCTTTTTTTCAGCATTGTTGAAAGGTTCAATGATTTTGTGTTTGGGGATGCCCTCCCCCCCCCTAAGTTCTCAGGACAAAGGCTGTAAGTTAGGCAATTTGATCATTGTTTACATATGGTATATGAAAATGAGAAAAGATATGCATATTTGACTACTAGTTTCCCAAAACACGAAGGGTATTAAGGAAAGTCTTTCAAGTTGAACTAAATCGAAGCATGTTATGAGTATATGGGTTGTCAAAAGGGCATAATCCAGAAATGACTGAGTATACTAATTCGGTACTTTCAGGAAATGATAAAGGAGATGATCAATTAACAAAAAAGGCAATATTTGCATTATTTAGACCTTTCAGGGTAAGTTGTGGCGGATTGTGAATTAGCCAGAAGACACTATGTGTATACTTTTAATATTACTTATACATTTACTGTAACTAATGACACTAAGGGTAATAAGTTTAAACTTTTAAGGAACGCTTAGGGGGAGTATCAATTAAACAATAAACAACATGCATGCCGGTATTAAAAGGGCAAATAAACAATATCATAGGCACCACTCCTCTATCATAACTAGTAATATCGTTAATATTCAAAAGGAGCCAATTTGATTGGGAATTAAAAGTTCTAGTACCCTTTTTAAGAGTCAAAAGTGGTTGGAGGGCGATCAGCTTTTCAATTCTGTTTCCATGAAAAAAGATTATGTCAATATAAAACGAACATATATTAATAGAAAACTTTTACCACAAAATAGGTTTTTTCAAAATGAGCAAAAATAGAAACAAATAATTTACCAAGCGTAAAACTATTTGAAATCAGTATCAATAAATAAACGAAACCCAAAACCAGCAGAAATTACAGTAAATATCCAAGTTAAAGTCAAAACGAGCAGAAACAAAGATCATTCGGGCTCTCAACCCCAATGCCATCTCAAGGCCAGAATGTAATTTGCACTTTATTGAAAAAAATTTAAATGTCTTCACTTTTACAGCTTTAACAAATCAAAAATAATTAAGATTTTAGAGAATAAACATGAGCATATATTAAACTGACAATGCATTTTCATTTGTATTTTTTCACAGGAGTGCAAATTATGTCCAGGCCTTAAGAAGGCATAGGAGTTGTGAGCCCTAATCATGTTAATTTTTGCTCGTTTTGAGTTTGACTCGGCTATTTATTGTAATTTCTGTTCATTTTGGGTTTCATTTATTTATTGATGCTGGTTTGTGGTAGTTTTACGCTTGGTAGATTATTTGACTCTATTTTTGTTCATTTTTGATTTAATGGAGTTCTTTACTTTTCCTCGAAAAATTTATTTTATGGAAAAAGTTTTTCTAAATTAATTTCAGTAAATGTCCCTCCAATATTTTCATTTTCTGTAATACCGCTAATTATTGTACTAATTTTTTCGATTTCATTCATTGAACTCAAACACTGATCCAGTAAAAACACAATACTTTGTGTCATGATTTTATCAAATCGCCAAAAATATTGCGCTCCTCCCCTGCACATGATGCCTCTTGATCCAAGGGCCAGATTAATATCGCTTACATTTAATAATTCAAGTGAACATGGCTTTATCAGAAATGGATATTACATCGTTCTCTCTCTCTTATTCCTTTGATACATTTAAATGATCTCGTCGTACAGTCAAATAAAAGAGCTAGGGCACATTAGTAAGAAAGCAGACACAGCAGGCATTCAAGGAAGAGGTTATGTGAACGCAAACAAAAGCACACTGAACATTTTACAACAATTAATTTTAAAAACTTTTCCACAGAACAAATTTTTTTTAAAAATTTAAAGAGCTCCATTAAACCAAAAATTAGCAAAAATAGTCAATGAAATAAATGAAAACCAAAACGAACGGAAATTACAATAAATAGCCGATTCAAACTCAAAACGAGCAAAAATTAACATGACAAAGACTGAAAATCCTATGCCTTCTCAAGACGAGAACATGATTTACACTTTACTGAAAAAAACGTGGAGAATCTATTCCTTACAGTTTCATGAATTTTTTATTTATCAAAGGCAAAAATTGGAAACATTTAAAATGCACCTTGTTTTCATTAAAGCACAAATTATGTTCTGGTCTTGAGAAGGCATCTAGGTTGTCAGCACTACTTGTGTTAATTTCTGCTCGTTTTGAGTTTTGTTTTGTGGAAAAAGTTTTTCAAAATTGATGTCAATAAAAAAGCAATCAAATGCAGCTGCCATCTATTCTTCATAAAATAAATACTAATAAAATAAACAAAAATTCACCTTTGCAAAGCTGCTTGTGAGCCAGGAACAGCTATTTTATCAATATGAAGAGTACCACTCAAATCTACAAGCACAACTTTAATATTATCTAAGTTACACGACATCATACATAAATCAAGCACAAAAATGAATATATTGCCCGAAGAGCGAATTTGTCGGCTTTTGTCTATGCCCCTTCTTTAATTCGAGCATTTTTTAAATTACAGCATCACAGCAGCAACAAACAGCAAAGCCAGGCTCTGTAAAATTTGACTACCTGTTTAGACTTGAAGAGTCAGAGTCAAAATGTCTCAATATAATTTCAAAAAAATTGTGGTTGTACCAACCGCAAAGGTTAGTTATTCTTTTGGTATTTTAGCTTATTAAATAGTTTTATCCATGGGCCGAGGTTGATAATTCTTTCCAACCACTTTATAAGCTAAGCTACCCCAGAGCATTACAGCCTGTAACATTTTAATACTAAATGACATGGTGTGAATTAATTGGATGAATCTTAAGGACAAGGAACTTTTTTAAGGAAATTCTTGGCACTATTGTAAAATTGTTTTAGATAGCCTACCTAGGCTATGTCTACTTAGCCTAGGCATCTTAGGCTAAGCTATATCATTCCTTGAAGTTCACTGATTGACTCCCTTCTATTTCTAAATAGATAAACATACACCCTGGTGTTTATTTTGACAAAGCATCAGTTAAAGGGCTGCTTCCTAACCTATCTTTGAAAGTAGACCCTAACACTATTTCCTGTGCAAATTCTTTTTGAACCTTTAAGGAAACCCCCTAAAGTAACAATTTATTTTCTTCTTTTTACTTATCCTAATGCCTAATTTTATTTATGCTTATAAAAACTGGGTAAAATATATATATATATATATATATATATATGTTTTTAACTACGTAAAACTTGCGAATATACAACATTCTTTGCTGTCCCATTGTCTGTGCATATAAATAGATTGTCAGGTTTACCGTCTCTTGAACATGCAACATATAATGGTCCATGGGAAAACAATCCGTATTCAGATCTATACCTCATGATTCTAATGATTGCCCTTGAGCTTTGTTGATGGTGATTGCTAATCGACCATTCCCTGAGTCGCCATCGTCATTTATATATCCCCCTGTGCACCCCGGCGTCCCCTTTGTAGTTATGTCCCTGTGTCCCAGTCTTCATTTATATTCCCTGTGTCCCGGTCGTGATTTGTGTCCGGGTGTCCCAGTCTGTGATTTCTCTTTGAGCGTCCTGGGCGTCATTTATATTCCTTGTGTCCCCGTGTCCCGGTCGTCATTTATATCCCCCTGTGCCCCCGGCGTCCCCATTGTAGTTGTGTCATTTATATTCCCTGTGTCCCGGTCGTCATCCCAGTATACATTCGTTTTTGAATTGGTATATGATGAAATAAATTTTTAATTTTTTCCCTTTTTTTCCTTTTAGTTTTTTTTTATTGGTTTTGACCTTTTTTTAGGTTTTTTAGTTTCTTTCTTTTTCTTTTTAGTTTTTTTTTGAAGTTTTTATCTTTTTAGTTTTTTTACTTTTATTTATATTTTTTTAGTTTTCTTTTTCTCCTTTATTTTTCAGTTTTTTTCCTTTTTTTAGTTTTTTTTTCTTTTTTAGTTCTTTTAGTTTTTACCTTTTTAGTTTTTTTTAGTTTTTTAGATAAAATTTTTTTTTAGTTTTTCACCTTTTTTCTTTTTAGTTTTTTATTGGTTTTTACCTTTTTTTTTAGCTTTTTTATTTTTTTTTCGTTTTTTCTTTTTACTTTATTTTTAGTTTTTATCTTTTTTATTTTTTTTTATGTTTATTTTTAATTTTATTAGTTTTCTTTTTCTCTTCTATTTTTCAGTTTTTTCCTTTTTTTTTAGTTTTTTTTTAGTTTTTAGTTTTTTAAGTTTTTTCCTTTTTTTAGTTTTTTTAGTTTTTCGGCTGTTTTATTTTTTTATTAGTTTTTTTTTTTTTTGTAGTTTTTGCCTTTTTTTAGTTTTTTCAGTTTTTTTTTAGTTTTTAGTTTTTTACCTTTTTTAGCCTAACCAGGATTTGAACCTGGGACCTTCATTCTCCGTTCTGACACCCTCTCTCACCGAGTGACTACTCCAGCATGTTCATTTTGGTGTTTTAAAGGGTATATTATTAACCAAATTAATGTGTTTTACAATATACTAAGCATCATCATAACAAAAATGATGACAACTAATTTCATGACGTCAGCCGACACAGAAACATGACGTCACCTGATCCACAGATCCACAGACAACTTATTTTTATATATATAGATTAATGTAAAATAATAGGCCTAAATCAAAACATGCCTGAAACAGTAATGAAGCCTGACATCATCATTAAAAAAGTTGCACCTGCTTTAAGTAACATTATTAGCTACATTTGTTTTTACCATCCACTGCTCTTAGTTCTAACAAGATATCCCTGGTTTATTCTTACATTGCATTTTATTTTGCTGTTCTAAAGACATCATTTAACTAAAAAAACAGTGTGTAAGAACTTTCTTTAGCCAGATAAAATTTCAATCAGCCAGATAGAATTTCAACCACAACAAAAATGGAAAGGAAAGGTCTGAATGCTACAAGACATGATAGTTGCTAGAGGAGAAAAGTGACTGACAAGGAACTTCAGCTAGAAGCTATAGCAGACAATGGCAGATCAGTTACCTCACAGTTATGTTTTAAACTTACTGCTATGGCATTTTTTAGAGCTGATGTAGAACAGCATTAAAGCTGTGCATTTGCTTTGCTGAAAATTTGTTGTAAAAAAGTTCTAAGTTTAGAAAATTATGTAAATATTCTTCTTGTTGATTCAGTAGAATTGTTTTTAAAATCCTTGTTGTTTTAAAGTATTTTAGAAAGAGTCTAAACCAACCATGGGCATATTGCTGTCACAAATGATATATGAGAGACTCTAATACCAGCTTGAATTAAAATCAAGCCAAGGCTAATTAGGGGGCAAATCTGGCATCAGCCCCTTCAGGATTGCATACATGATGTTATTTCACTTATTGATAGATAGTCTATCATCCATCCTTGAGCAGAACTAAGGTCATAGAACCAAAGGATGATCAATATTTTTGGGTTGACTCATGATGGGTAATATCCACTGGACCTGTATACAAAATGCAGGACTGAATTTGCTTGGACTTGCAGGTAAACAAATGACCTGACCCTAATAGGCTTGGCTCCTTAGTCTCAGACATCCCTATTTTACCAGCATTAGGCTGTTCAAAGACAAAACAAAATATTGATAAACATTAACTTTGCCACAGAAGCCTTCTTTTAAGCCCATTTAATGTAAGTTTTAATTGTAAGTTGGTCCTTATCTTAGTCTGATCTGTTGAAGTACATGTGTGAGTGTGGGTCATGTGAAATAAGTGTGTGTAGAATTGAGTAAGTTGAGTAATAAAATGTATTAAAAATCTAGGTTTGATGAGAGATGACTGGTGAATATATTGAGGGATGAATGTTTTGCATGATTTAAAAACCTAGGACAATTGCTCTGGTTTGTAATGGAGTATAGAAGAAGAATTTTATGATTTATTTTTCTTTGTTTCTGTTATGTTCATTCAATGTAAAGTAATTAAAATTTTGTTCGTATTGCCATGGCCCTAAGGTATTAGTGCAATATAACTTACTTATGTCCATACATTTTCTTCAAGCAGACAGGAGGTCTATACTTTCTATCTTCTACAAATTCAAATTTAATTTTGAGACTAGGGACTCTAAACTAGGTCATCAACTTGTAAATGAACCTCTGATATGAATGAGTCATTTGTTAACAAAAAATGTATATCAATTTAAAAATAAAGAAACACTGTTGTAGAAAACAAACATATAAGTGTTTGGCACCCTTAAAATAGAGATGAACAAACCTTCAATAAGATAGAAATGAACAAACCTTCAATTATGCATCTGTCTTCCTGAAACAGACAGAAGGGGTAAACCTCTAAGCTTTGAAAAATTTAATCTCACTTTTGGGCTCTTTCTTTTCAAAAGAGACTTTCTTTGGATTTCTTTTTCCATCCTGCAAAAAACAGTTGGGACAGCATCAGGTACAAGTGATCATCCACTTGACCTACATACCTGGGGGAAAATCATGCAGCTCTCCTATACTTTACCCCAACCTCCCTAATGTATAAATATATAGCCCAAATTATATATTTCAAATGCATTATGCTGCCTGTCACCATTTCTTAGTTCTTGTTTTGTCACAGTTGATTAAATTTTTGGGTGCATAGGCTGAAACAAGAGAGACAGATTGGCAGAAAAATGGGAAATATATAATTTCAGGTATAGATGTGCATATTAGGAGGGTTGAGGTTAAAGTAGAGCAGGGTTGCAGGCAAAATGTGTTAGCTACAACTATTCTGCATAGAATGTTTCAGAATAAAATATTGTTTTCTATGAGATTTTGGAATAAAATATTATAAATATTTTTTGGAGAGGAGGGTTGGGCAATGGAGGGACAGGGGTTGGCTTCTACTCTGACACACCTACAAAACAAATTTCCAGCATTTTTAGATGAAATATAGTGTGTTCTTGCATTGTTTTTGATTTTAAAATCTGGTGCTCAAATGTAAAACTAAAGTAGGGAAATGGAGTACAAGGCTCTGTTTGTTGTTCTAAAGAATGACATACTAAGAACAAAGAATGTCTTATAAGTGCAAAGTAAAACCAAAACAAAAAAAATAAACACAGCTATTGTGCAACCAACAGGGAGAGGCATGATTAACTTTCAACTAAATTAGCAAACAATGGAACAAATTTAAACCACTTTCTGACCAAACTAAAAAAAATTCTATTTTGTGTAAGTTTTCTACACCTTCTTCTGTTTATTTTTGTAGAAGCACTGCATTTGCTGTCATAATGCTACTCACACACAGGAATATATTACTTTCAATTAACTGGTTTAAAGACAAATGGTGCATTCTCAACCCATTTCTAGTGGCAAAGTAAGTCATCTCTTACAGCCCTTTTAAGGGCTAAAAATAGAGTTTACACTAGAAGCAATTGATAGTCTATCATACTTCCCTGTGTGTGAGCAACTGCATGGACACTTGACTTTAGCATGAACACATGGAAAATCCTGCATCTTGGGTCAAAATAACACCTATTACAGCTAACATATGATTAACTCTGGAGATGCTGATAAACCAATTCAGATTTCCTGGGAAAAATGTGATCTTGGTGTAATTATTGACAAAAAGCTCAAATTTCACTGTCAGGTGTAAGATACAAAGGCAAGCAATGCTCCCTGTCTAATCTAGCACCATTTACCATCAAGAAGCTCTATACAGCCTTTGTTTCTCCTTATTTTTGGTTTGGTAGGTTGATTGCAAAGTCGCACGTCAAGGGTGACTTTGAGTCACTTGAGAAAGTCCAGTGCAGAGCAGTCAAGCTTCCTTTTGTCAAACATCACATCCCTTACGAACAACAACTAGAAAAGCTAGGTGAAATTAGGGTTATGAGCTTAGAAGGGGGATATGAATAATATTTTGACACAATTGTCCAGTGTGCTAAAAGATCTGGATACATAAGAAAACTTAAGATTCCCATAATTCCAAGGCATGGAATTTAGGGGGGAAGTTCCCCCACTTAGCTGCATCCTTGCTCCCTGCCTTAACATATAGGGGTTTAATCCCTGTTTCCTCTTCTTTTTTTTCATTTTGTAACAAGGCAGGCCTATGGCTTACTCTGTTTTTTTTTCTATTTGTTTTTTTTTTTAATAAATATCATAGAAAAAGGGGAGACCTCATCCTAGCATTCAAGATGTTGAACAATCAAGCCAATTTGTGGTCAAAGTGAATACACAAGAACATAGGTAACTCCTACAAACTGCATCAATGTTTCTGTAGAAAGCAAAAGAAGTGCAACTTTTTCACCAACTACATCATTCCATTGTGGAAGTCGTGAATTTGTTGACAACTTTAAGATCAGTTAGAGCTCTAACATTCCTTGCTGGTGAATTGTTTCTGATGCTCAACCATTCTGTATATACAAATGCAGTAATGATGTACTAACAAACTTTGCAAAGAACTTCTGTCAAAACTCCCTGGTGACAGGGAAGTAGTTTTCAGAGTTTTTGGCAACCATTTTCTTTTGGCAAAAAATGAGTAACAAGATGTCACTTTAAGGGTTAAAAAGTATTTTAAAATTGATCAAATTAGTATATCTAGAAATGACAAAAAAGATAGATTGAGGGGTGTCTTTATATTGTACTTAGCTAAATAATGGGAAAAAATGTATCAATGGTTGTAACAGCATAATGCTATTGTAAAAGATAATGGGAATAGCATTATATAAAATACGTTGTATATTTATTTATCAGGGGAAAAAATGGTGGTAAATTGAAGCAATGACCATTGAGATATGGGATAAGTAAGCATTTATGATTGTTATTGATTTAGTTTTTGGGAATTTTTAGTCTTTCAATTTGTCCCCAGTCCTTGAGAGTTACCATTGATTGAATTAATTTTGGTAAAGAAACACCCAGAGTACATTCATTGCTTCACTTCAACCACATTACCCCCTTCCAAATAGATTAATATATAGCCCATTTTATACATTCCCATTATACTTTACATTAGGAATACACTTTTCTTCATTGCTTTATCAGTGTTCAAAATTATAAAGTCTTAGTGTTTATTGTTTGCTATTGTAGATATAATGGGAATATAGAATGCAGGCTTGTGTTTACTCATCATAGGGGAGTATGGGTAAGGTAAAGCAATCCATCTCAGGTCCCATATAAACAAAGCTGTGAACTTTTTCAAGTGGGATACCATAAAGGGTGAATTGATAATCTCCTGTGATGTTCAGGTCAAGAATTTTGTTTTCTTTGAGTTTATCTGAAGGCCAAGGTAGGCTGAAAAATATGCCACTTTATCAATCATTTGCTGGGCTGACCCCATTCTACATCAAATAGTGAAGAATCTTCAACATAGACTCTGACTCTAGATGCACTTGCACATCCTTGGTAATAAGCTTCCAGGATGTCAACAAATTCCTGCAACATGCCATCTTCAAGTAGAATCTTGCACAAAGTTTCCCATTCAACTGAGTTAAAAGCAGCAACATAATCTATGAATATGCTGATGAGTGGAAGGTTGTACCTTTTGTATTGTTGCATTATAAATGGAAGCCAAAAATCTGATCTGAGCATCCTAAGCCAGATTGGAACCTGGACTGACTTTTCCATGTTTGCTTATCTCTTGTTATTTGGAATCTCTGTAGTAGAATGATGGTGAATGATTTGGCTGTAATGTTGATGAGAGATATGACTCTAATTGGCATGCTCTGAATTATTGCCTTTTTGTAAAGGATGACTTAGATTTTTGGGAAGTGTTTAGTTTTTTGGGAAGGATGTCTTAGATTTTCCAATCTTTTGTGAACTGTTTGTTTTCCATGTTTCAATGAATAGTGGTAGTCATCGGGCTTGCAATCAAGTGGGGAAGCTTTTGAAATCTCACATGAAATGCTGCCCTTGCCAGGAGACATGTCTTTTTCAGATGGCTTTGATGACTTTGTCACAGTCTGGCAGAGACATGTTTATGTCATACAGCTCTTTCGAGACTGATGGTGGTGTGTTTTCTAACTCAACAGATGCAATCACGTTGGGTTTTAGAAGCTTGCTAAAATATATTTTCTATGTCTCCACTTTTTGGGCATCATCAGCTTGAGACTGATGGTGGTGTGTTTTCTAACTCAACAGATACAATCACGTTGGGTTTTAGAAGCTTGCTAAAATATATTTTCTATGTCTCCACTTTTTGGGCATCATCAGCTTGAGACTGATGGTGGTGTGTTTTTTAACTCAACAGATTCAATCACATTGGGTTTTAGAAGCTTGCTAAAATATATTTTCTATGTCTCCACTTTTTGGGCATCATCAGCTATGGTATTCTCTTGTTGATCTTTCATGGTGTCAGAGACACTCAAGTTCCTTCTGGTAGTTTTTTTTAAAGACTTTGATATGTGCATTGTGAGTCATGGTTTTGGGCTGCATTTTCTAGTTCATTAGCAACTTCATCTCAGTTGGTTAATGCACTTCCTCAGTACAGGTTTAGTAGACTGTTTGTCTAGATGACATGAGGTGCATGTCTCTTCAGTCATTTCTAGGGTTTCTTTTGAGCCAGCTCAAAAAAGGTGACAGCTTTATGAGTCAGATTGTAACTGGAGACACAACATGGGCTTGTGTATCATCCCCAAATCAAAGCAACAGAGATGGGAGACACACACACACTTGCATGTAAAGGTGAAGGCCAAGCAGACTGTCCCAGTGCAAAATCATGGAATTGGTGTTTTGGATAGGCACCATGTTTTTTTTTTTGTTTTTTTTTTGGTAAACTTCATGGAACAAGGAACCACTATCAATGCAGAAGTATAGCAAGAAAATAGCAACCTGACAGGAACAAAAGTTTAGAAAAAAAATATGTTTGGATAGCCTGAAAAATCTTGCTGTGTATTTACAAAGTTTTATTTTTGTCTCTTGTTAGTTTAACTTAATTATTCATCTTAATTTCTGTTTTTTAGATTTGGTTCATTCATTCACAGTAGTTTATGTATGATTCAAGTTAGGCTGGGCTTTACACTTTAAATTTTGTTGGTTTTTGTGTCCATAACACAATTATTATGGAGACATACTAGGTAGGAAAGATTCAGATGAGATGGATATATTACTAAATGTTTAAAAACTTAATAAGGGGCTCAGGTACTCTGTATCTTGAATTATTATCACAAAATATGCTATTGTTTAGAATAGTGGTTGATCTACTACTAACAGCTTATCCCATGAGGACATAGCTCTTGGTGTTTTGTTGCACAATGGAACTGGAGATAGATTGTGTAGGCTAGCTGTAGGTATAGGTAGGCCTTTTGTACTATGTTTTATTTGCAAATAAGAAAATGGCAGTGTTTGCAGTAACCTTTACAAAGGGAAAAATAGTAACAATCATCTCCAGTACACATTAAAAAGCGATTTTTAAGGCATGTTTTAATTTGAATCTAAATATTTAGAAGCTGGAGGTGTCTCATATACGGTTTAGCTTTGATATTGTGCATGAAACAATAATTTTATTGTTTCTCTTACCAGAAAAGCAACAAATAGTTTATTATTTGTTTACTTTAAGGGTCTGACAGGATTTGAATTTTTTGACATTGCTTAAAGTATAATTTCTGGAAATTAAATATTTTACTAATTCATGCTTTCTCTTTTAGGAGTTTGTGGATATTATGCTCTCCAAAACAAATAGAAAGACGCCTACAGTTGTTCACAGACATTATAAAATCAGTAGAATTAGACAATTTTACATGAGAAAAGTCAAGTTCACACAGCAAAATTTTCATGACAAGCTTTCACAGATTTTGACAGATTTCCCAAAATTGGAAGATATTCACCCTTTTTATGCTGATTTAATGAATGTACTGTATGATAGAGATCATTATAAATTGGCTTTGGGTCAGTTAAATATTGCCATGCATCTTATTGACAATGTTGCTAAAGATTACACCAGGCTTATGAAGTATGGAGATTCATTATATAGATGTAAGCAATTGAAGAGAGCAGCACTTGGAAGGTGGGTATCTTCAATTTGGGGTAGTATGTTCATGGAAAATTTGACCCAGTATATCATTATTAGACAAAGTAAAACTAAAATTATATTCTTTGGCAAAGCTTGGTTTCTTAAAAAGTCTTCAAATTTGTGATAGGAAGAGTAACAATATAAAACTATGTGTATTGTGTCTGAGTGGGGAGGGGTATTTCACAGGGTAATTTGAATTATATCTAGTTTTCTTGCGCATAATATTCACCCTTAGAGGGGAAGGGGAGCTTGTGGGAAAATATTTGCATCTTAAATATTTTTCTTCTATTAGTTAGGGATACAAAGGCAAACATAGGATGTCACTTGGATTCTAAAAGAACATACATGAAAATCTATAACTGCTGGGTCAAATTCAGGACTGATGCTCAGAAAAGAATTTAATTGTCATGTAGTTATTTTTCCTTTTTTTAATTTATTAATTTTTTGAGAAAAGTAAAGAGCAGTATTAAAACCCAATAAGAGCAGAAATAATGTCATATAATATGGCAACCTTACTATGAAGAAAAATTACCCTGGATGAATGAATGTAACATAAAACAAAAAGAAGTTAAATAAATAATCCAATCACACTGAAAACAAGAAATATTGACTATAAAGGAATAAATCAAACCTAAAGTGAGGCCTCAAATAAGAGTGGTTATATTGCTCCCTTAAACATCTCGTAGATTCGACTATCACTTGTTCTTTCTTGAAAATGATGTAATTGATTTTTCAAAAGCTAAGTATGTTTTTACTCCAAGTTGAGAGTCTTTATTTCTTACTCTCCTACCTGATATTTGTGTTTGAAGTTTAATCCAACAGTTATAGTAATGAACTGTAGGTAACTTGACCCAATAGGAACCAAAACTCTAAAAAAGAATAACTACAAAACATAAAAAGTTGCTTTTCGTTTTTGATATTCTTTTTTTTACCAGGGGATGTATCTTTTTCATTAATCTAGTTTTATTTTTTTATTTTTTTGGTTACTTTGTTGCTTTTTTTATATTGTACTTACACCAAACCTGAATACAATAAATATAGGGTTAAACTGTAGAATAGATAAAAAGAATATGCTAGTCACCTTACAAGAAAGATCTTAGCAGGAATCTAAAAAAAATTTGGGGTTGTGTCAAAATGGTTTTTTGAGACCCAAATATGTCAAATCTTACATATGCCTATAAAGCTTACAATCACTTATTATATCTTTTTACAGTCATTATTATCACTACTTTTGTACCAGAATTTTGGTTTGGTGCTTGTAATGGGAGGGGAAGGTGTGTAAATCAAAGATTTTTTCTCCTTGCAAAAATAACCAGGAAGTTTGGGTTTTGTCATTTTCTGTACTGTGACAGAGGGTTAGCTCTTACCCCAAACCACCCCCACCTCCTGGTTTGGGTCTGATCATGATATAGTCTTAAATTCTGACCTTCTTCCTAGTCCTTTTTGTTTGTGTATTTTTAGTTGACACTGTTTAGTCCTGTTCTTTTTTTTCTTTTTCTTTTTGTCACTCAATGAGTGGTTAGAAGTTCATGTCATTGCTTTGCTAGATAAACAGCGTAATACGCTTTGTCTCTTTCCACTTAAATATCAAACTGAACCTCTTGGTTTCAACACTTCTTGAGAGGTTTTGTGCCATTGACCTTTTGGAGGAGGGGGATGGCTTCTGGGGCCTATATTTGTTCTTATTTTCATGTGTGCATGTGTTCGAAATATTTAGCTAAATAATTTTATATCTGTTCACTGTCAATTAAAAGGTTTCATCCCTATTTTGAACTGTTTTACTTTCGGCAGGACACTATTGTAGGTGAATAGGCTGAGCTTGCGTTAGATGCTCAGAAATTCACCATGGCAGAAAGACAAGGGTCCCATCTAAGGGCGCAAAGGCATTTCAAGGCAGCTGCCGAACACTGGATCAAGAAGTACTCGCATCTCTCGAAGTGCTGAGGTGCCTGGATCCCATGGAAAAGGAAAGAGCTAGAATTCTATCAGATATAGTTGTGCTTGCTCAGAAAATCCCAGTAGGATTAAGTCTTGATGATGTTGGAAGTGAGTGGATATTGCTGCAAGCCGAGAACTCAGTAGAACCAACGCCATCACTCGTCTACCGTTACTACCATCAGATCTTCTCTGGGACGGATACTTTTGACGGGTAAAAGTATATGCTTTTGTTGAAACTTATAAAAGCTACGACGACGTTGACACTGCTGCACGGCTGCTTTGACGCAGAGAGAGGTTTTCCACTCACAGGAATACTTCTTCCGTCGGACAGATCATCCATGTCAGAAAGAGTCCTGAATCCTAAGCTGTGTATCATTGACAGATTGAACACATGGAGACAAATCCGAAAGGTTTTTTATTTCAAAGAATTATTGACCTTTGTTAGCTTGGCACAGTCAAAATACCAAGCCTATTTGGAGAGCAAAATAAAAGAACAAGCTGCTGAACGAAGCGTCCAAGACAAAGAAAGGGAACTGAACCTAGTTGATATTTCTAGCAATAAAAAAGCTAGATAGACTTGAGGAATCAGTGTAAGAAAATAGGGCCTCTGAAAAACAAAATGAGTAATGGTTGATGCCCTCTTGAAAGAGGTCATCGATTGCTTACAGAGAGCGGTAGCCTCAAAGCAGAAATCGTCTGGGTACTCAAGCTCTTGCAAGCTTGTATGTCTGCAGCTTCGTGTGATGGAATCATTGATGCCTTTGAATCCATGTTCCCCGGTAAGCTACTACCCGAGAAGTCAATGAGTGGGGAGATAGCTATGTACTCGATAATGGATGCACGTAACCCACACTGTAAACAGAGTCTTATGAAGGATGTAAGTGAAGCTCACTTTGTTCTTGAATACGATGGAACTACAAACAGCTAAAGAAAAAGAGCTACAGGTCAGAGTAACTTATGATCCTTGTTAAGATATCAAGCTGTGTACTGCCACCTGGTGACGTATCTCATGGCATATGTAACTGGTAAGGACATTGCAAAAAAAAATTGATGTCATGCATTGGGAACAAGAATTTACCTCTTGAAAAACTAATCATGATAAGTAGCAAAGGGCCTAATGTCGATAAAAGGTATGGTCGCAAATAAATATATTGAAAAAGAAAAAAAAACTTTGAAAGAGCTTCTGAACATGGATGTGTAACATCCATGGTGTGCAGAACGAATTCATGTTCGGGAATTTGGCGTGGAGTCATTCAACTTTGTTGTCATTTGTACTTGAGGTATTTTTTACTTGGTTAGCCTGTATAATGCAAGAATTTTTTTTTAGAATACCAGGAAAAGAAATGCATTCCATAAAATAGTTGCATTCAGCAGGTCCCAACAAGGTGGCTGACGTTGGGTCCTGCTGTTTGCTGAGCGATTCATCAGGAGCCGGCTCTCTTAGGGTATTTTTATCATTACGTGCCATTGAAGAAACATTTACAGAATGCAGCGTCGTCTGCAAAGTACCTCAAGATTATAAGCTACCTAAAAAAGAAATATATCAGTGTAGAACTCGAATTCCTACATTTATCGTCTGAGCTTTTTAAAAAATTGGCAGCAGTGTTTTAGAAGAACGAAGCCCTTCTACACGCTCTTTATGCCGAGCTGAAAAACTTTCTTCTCACTTTTTTTTTTCGAGACTTCTGAAACCCAACTGGGGTTGTATCCATGATTTTTTTTTGAGGGGGGGCATTTTTTCGTAAAAACGCTTCAACAATTTATTTATATTTATTTTTGTTACGTTTTTGCTATTTGGACAAACATTCGGGGGGGGGATCCAGCTCCCTAACCTGTTGATGAAATTTCTGACAGTTTGATTGAGAACTTGGACAACTATTTACACGGCACTATTGTAGGTGAATAGGTTGAGCTTGTGTTAGATGCTCCGAAACTCACCTTGGTAGAAAGACGGGTCCTTCCTAAGGGCGCGAAGGCATTTCAAGGCAGCAGCCAAACACTTCGATCAAGAAGTTCTTGCATTTCTTCTAATAGCCTTCTCGAAGTGCTTGGGTGCCTGGATCCCATGGAAAAGAAAAGAGCTAGAGGTTTATCAGATATAATTGTGCTTGCTCGAGAAATCCCAGTAGGAATAAGTTTTGACGGTATTGGAAATGAGTGAATACTGCTGCAAGCCGAGAACTCAGTAGAACCAGCTCCATCACAGGTCTACCATTACTGGCATTAAACCTTCTCTATGATGGATACTTTTGATGGGTAAAAGTATATGCTTTTTTTGAAGCTTGTAAAAGCTGCGTTGACATTATTGCACGGTTGCTCTGACGCAGAGAGAGGTTTTCCACTCACACGAATACTTGTTTCCTCGGACAGAGCCTCTATGTCAGAAAGAGTCCTGAATGCGAAGCTGTGTGTGATTGGCGAATTGAATACATATGGAGGTAAACCCGAAAGGTTTTCTATTCCCAAAGAATTGTTGACTTTTGCTAGGTTAGTATGGTCGAAATATCAAGACCATTTGGAGAGCAAGGTAAAAGAACAAGCTCCTGAACGAAGCGTCCAAGATAAAGAAATGGAACTGAACCTAGTTGATATCTCTAGCAATAAAAAAAATTACTTGCGGAGAGCGATGGCTTCAGAGGATTCCGCGGACATCATCTCGGGGAATTCCCTACCAGACAATGTCATTTAAAAGCGAGTAAACGAAAAAAACTGAACTAATGAAAAAGAACGGGCTTAAAAGGACATGTACAAAAGTAGAATTCAGACCTAATAAGCAAGTTCACCATTTTCTCAAAAAAGACGAAGAAGTGAACGAGTTAGCTTACAAGCTGAAGTCTTATAAATTTCCTTGTTTCTAGTCTTGAAATTGCAGTTGACAAAGACGACTGACCCGCCTCATGGGAAAATGAGTTCCATCAGAGGCTCGTGAATATGATGATTCTTAGGGTGACTTGGTCACCGTTTCTGATTCATTAGCAAAAAAATATTTTAATCATGAATGGTAATCAAAATCTCTTCCCACTTTGGTCCTTTTTTTCAACATTAAAATTCTTTTGACAGGTCGTCAAGTCTCTTTTCTAATGAGCAGGAATCATTTCGAGGCCTGACAGTGGCGTTTAGCATGACTTGTGTTCATTGGTGAATACAAGAATGAATTTTATACAGGAAGCTTAAGAGGTTATTACTTGCTACCCTTGAAAATGTTAATCGTTGTTGTCTTTTTTTTTTTTTTTTTTCTTTTTTTTTACCAGCAGGTCTTAAATGTGCTCTTAAAAAAGTGTCCTAATTCCACGTAAAAAGTTTCTCGTATTTATTTTGGTTTCTGAAACAATATTGCATGTGATAGTCTAAATTTTAACTGAAGTTGGTTCTTTATTTCATGAGCGTGTAATACATATTTTAAGCAACAAAAATATCCTTTTAATTAGAAAAATTATGTTTTTTGATAAAAGGAGATAAAAATTTTTTAAAATGTCCTTTGTCCTTTCAATAGGACCAAAAAATGAAATTATCAAGCAAGATAGAGCAAGATGTAGAAAAAAAAAATGGTTTTGAGACTTTTTGACTTGTAACACCTTGAACGCAAATCCTCCCCTAAACCCAGATCGTTCAAAATGCACATGTTTTCATTTTGGACCAAAAGGAATTTGAAAATATCTGACGAGCATTACATTTCAAAATCATATTTTTACTCAGAGGTGCTGGTATATGTGTTGTAGGAGAGCCTAGGAGAGGTTGAAAATACATTATAAACAAGTGATTTTTCTGGGTTCAAATCGTCAACAAAAACTGAAGGTATTCCGTTTAAACTTGAGTAAAGCTAACCAGTTTTTCATATATTCCAAGAAATTTAGTTGCTTTTTGGTTTACTGTCAATAGAGCAAGTACTAATTCAAATATGCAAGGCAAATCTTTTTGCTTATTTTCTTTTTCTTCTTTATAGAATGGCTACAATCATGAAGCGTCAAGGACAGAGCTTGCAATATCTTGAAGAAGTAAGGCAGCATCTTTCACGTCTACCTTCCATTGATCCACATACAAGAACACTTCTTATAACTGGTTTCCCTAACGTCGGGAAATCCTCTTTCATTAATAAGATTACGAGAGCTGACGTTGAAGTTCAACCTTATGCTTTTACGACCAAGTCATTGTATGTTGGCCACACTGATTATAAATACCTTCGGTGGCAGGTAATTGATACACCTGGTATCTTAGATCATCCACTGGAAGACAGGAACACGATTGAAATGCAGGCTATTGCGGCCTTGGCTCACCTTCGGGCTTGTATTTTGTATGTCATGGATATATCAGAGCAATGTGGTCATTCTTTGGAAGAGCAAGCTCATTTGTTTGATAGTATCAAACCACTTTTTACAAATAAGGTATGTACATTAAAGTAAAAAAAAAAAATAAGTGGACTTTTTTTTATATTCATCGTGTCTATTCATCAAGAGTAGAACAGTGTTAAAAATATTTTAAAAAATAAGATTTTTTTTAGTCAGACGTAACTTAACTCACGTCAGACGTGACGTTAACTCAGACGTAACTTTTCTTCTTTATGTTTAGCAAAATAGGTTTCTAAATATAGGTGGGTTAAATCTAAATCTCCTGATACCTCAGCTTTAAAGGGGCCCGGTGCAATATATTATTGATGCGTGAATTTACGTCATAAGTTTTAATAAGTCAATTTAAAACAATTTTTATGAATTTGGTTTCAATTGGATAGAAAAGGTAACAATATTGCAGCTTTGGCTTTTTGTTTCTTCTTTAAGCTGGTTTCCTATTATACTTTCAGGAAGTTGACAAACAAAACTTTATGGCAAAGCTAAAAAATAAATTTATTATGGATAGATTAGAAACTGCTGTGCTAATATAATTAGTTAGTGAGGGCTTGCGAGATGAATAAAAAATTAAATTTGTTCTTGCAGCAAAAAAAAATTGATAAATCATGCTCTTTTGCATATAACCAAAACATTTATTTCCCTTAGAGAGCCATGAAATTGTCACGTAAGTTCTTTTTCAATTAGAATTATCATGAGTCATATCTTAATATTATGATTAGTACTTGCTTTCAAATGAGTTGATAGTTTTTGTGACCCTGATTCAAGTACCCAGAGCTTGTATAATGACCAGTCCCCTTTATTTGCTTGGGTATCTTTGATAGAAAAAAAAAGCAAAGTAGGGGGAGTAAAAGGCAGTGGTATGGAGAGAAATTTGTCGTTTGGGCTAAGTATCGGCTTTTGATAACTGTCTCAATGAGCTAGTATATGCTGGAGCCTATGAACCTCTCAAGATTTTGGGTCTAAATTTGTCATAAAGACGTTTATTACGGAAATCTGTTATGAAAATTTACAGTACCAATTTTTTAACAAGCTTAGTAAATATCTTCTTAGAAAGGAGTTGCAGAAAAATTTGCCCCATTTCGGATCTAACTCCTCCTGATTTAAGACCTATTATCAAAGAAAATGGCCTCAGTTGGAATTCATTATTTTTATCAGGTACCCGTATCTCGGGGAGGGCAGATGTGCTTATTGTGGCTATTTTTATAGAATATAATCTACCTAAGAGGGACCTAAAATTCTATAAGAATAGGGGCATTGCCACTTCTGATTTTAGTTATGTTTGTTTGGTTTTCTTCCTTGTAATTTTTTGATTCTCTTGTTTTAGTTTTTACTTAATGTATAGCATTGATTATGATGGAAATACTAATTTTGTAACTGTTGGGGATTTAACTGTAATGCCTGATTCCACGAAGATAGATTCTGTCTCCTTTTACAGACAGGCTGTAACAGGGAAAAAACAGAAAAAGATCGAATTGATATATTATTTTATATGCGTTTTGATGCATCTGAATTAGTTTTAATCTGAAAATTATTCAACAAAATTTAGTTCTGCAAAGGCTTACTGAAAATATTTGAGTTCTAATCACATTGAGACGCTTTTTGATGCCGCATTTATGCATAACTCTCTTCAAGTTTTGAAAAATCACAAAGCTAATTAGTTTTTGGCCCGAAATTTCTTTCCATTTGCAGAAACATTTTAAAAGTGACTACATTCACTAATATATTATGGTAATATTAAAGCACCAATAATACACATCATTCGGATCTTTTAACGGTTTCTGGTAATAAAATATAGTATTAAAAGCCTAAAACGATTCCACCTTGTAATGCAGTCGTCTGTAGAAAAAAACCATGTGCTAGAACTTTCTGGGACTGGATAGTTAAATTTACATGCAGTTATTCAAATGCGACCACATTACTTATTTAGCCGCCTTATTATGAAACAATTCGAATAAATAGTAAGGGAACGGTTGGTATTCTTTGACAGTCCTTTTTTTTCTGTGGGTTTCAGAAAGTTGAGTTACAACTTCGGAATTTAATGTCCAGCATGTTTTTTATTTGAACCGAAAGAATCTTTCCTTTTCTTTATTTTTGCCATTTCGCCGAATTGAAAATTCTCATTTTTATTTGCTTTTTTGAAATAAACAATAAAGGGCAAAAATGCAGTCTTTAAATAGGGATCACTGTCATTCTTTCGTGGTTTTCTTAGCCCTAACACTAACGAAATTAAACTTTAACCTCCTAGCACGCGAAAACCTCTGAAATATGTTTCCCATTATTAGTTTGAAAGAGGGAAATTTCAAAAAAAGTAAATGATTAGTAGTCAAATGCACTATCTGAAATATGTCTATTGCTAAACTTGATTTGGTATTTTGACGGTCTAAAATGACAAGTAATCATGGAATTAGGTTCGAGGCGTGGATTTGAAATTAGAAATAGAATCAGAATCTGGGAGTTTTGGTTATCTTCCCATCAATACTTATTGTCACATGCATATAATACATTGAGCCTTGGTTGTAGAGAATATCTTGGGTATAGCCGACGTCTATACCCAAATACTTCTCTATCTCCTTTATAGGGAAAATATTCGGTATATGAAATAAGACGATGCCATAGCACTCAGTAATAAGCTGCTAATGACTCCAAAGCAAATGTTCTAATAGGGATTTCTACAAATCCCTAAGTGAAAACTTCAATTTGTTAAAAAAAAAAAATATCAACTGCTTGTAGTCCTCTGCTATATAGGGACCCAGAATGTCTTCATTGGGCTTTTAAAAGAGTGTAGCCTCTTTTAAGAGTAAAGAGGCTGCACCCCAACATTAAACTTTAAAGTGTGCACAAATCATGACGAGTTGGGATGGGGGCTGTTGTCCTGTTGAGTATGCTAGACTATATGATGATAGTTGCAGTTACAGATCACACTCCGCTGTAGGGAATCAAATGAGGGATTCATTGCATGAGATCCATTTGGCTTAAATTATGTTTATCTTGTGTTTTGACCTATTCTGGAGGAAATTTCTGTAATCAACCTCTCCTAGGGGCTTGCCCTGTGGGTATCTATGGCTTAAGTAGTTTGGGCTCTCAAATTCACTGAGATCTTAACGTTTTTAAATGCATTCACTGCTGGTTATTTTTAATATATAATTTTCTTTTTTGTTTTGTGTCTAGCCTCTTGTGGTAGTTCTTAACAAAATCGACGTAGTGCGACTGGATGAACTCAGTGAAGATAACAAGAAGATAATTCAGCAATTTGAAAAGGACAATATACCTGTAATACCAATGTCTGCACTCTCTGAAGAAGGTGTTATGAAAGTGAAAACAGAAGTGAGCGTCTTCTTCTATTTTGCTTTTTTATCCTAATTTTCAGTTCTGCAATTTCTGACTATGGTATAAGTTTGGCATCAAGGGCCCTTATAACCTTACCATTATAAAATCTCATCTTGAAAAGCTTAATCAAATCAGGCCTAGAGTTTGTCCCCGTTTTTTACAATAAGTGCGACCGAAAAAGTGTGTTTTCTACATTTATGTCGTTTTTATCATATTGTCTAATGTTCTAAAGCAAAGCGTAATTTTGACCAAATGGACTAGGAAAGTACCAAGAAAAATTCAAGTACAAGTATTTGTAAACTACACTATTCGAGGTTGGACAGCCCCCTCTGTCGAACTCCATTGTGGACCCAACTTAACATAGGAAAATCTTTTTTACGCAGTATTTTGGACGCTATCCCTCCCTATTAAATATCCCTAAACGCCCCAACCTTCTTCCATGTTCATAACCTGAACAAGCTCCTTGCTTCCATCATCCAAAACCTTCCAGCACTTTCTCATCACTTACCGGCTGTTTCCATTCTCCCTTCTTTTCTTTTGATTTCCCTGCTGTAGATTGAAAAAAGAACTGGGAAAACTAAGAGAATTAAGTGTCTACCATTTGTATTCCCTTTTCCCCTATTAGTGCTTTTAATGATTTTCTATAAAAACCTCTGTTCTTTTCAACAAGATTACAAAGTTAGAGTAATTTCCACCGACATGGAAACAGGGATTTATACCTCCTTAAAAAAGAGACAAACAGCCTTGTTTTGAAGGGTTTTGTCCTGTTTCCCAAATTCCTATATTCTAAAACCTATAGAAAGAATTTTTTTCTGACGGGCTAAAGAGAAAAATAATGCCTCTCTTTAACCTGAGTGTATTTGGAAATCTAAAATCAACTCCTCCTTCGTATCATCTTTTTTTTTTTTTTTTTTTTTTTTTTTTTTTTTTTTTTTTTTTTTTTTTTTTTTTTTTGACTGTTAGAAAATACTTGGAAAATCGAGCACTTGTCTTAATCCCATGTCCGTTGATCTCCAAAGTTGATCTCCGAGTTTCTTGTGAAACTCGTTGCTTCTATCTTATAAAACTGATCGTAGGTAGTCATACATTTTTTTCTGTTAGCCTCGGTGAGGAATTTCCCATTAGATGGAAATCTGTTGATGATCTGATAGTCAAAGGAACCAGATATAAAGCTTAACCAGTGAACAGAGGCTTCTCTATGGCATTGTACGTGCTGCCTAAGACGTAGACATGAGAGTCGATATTTCTAACTTTGCGATACTGTCGATAAGTTCCTTACATCTTTCCTTGTTTATAATCCTATCCCTCCTAATCTTATCCTCCCAAGTAAAAACGTCATCCATAAAGCTAATCCAGCTAAAAGCTTGGTAAGAATATAATAAAATTCAGTTAATAAAAAAAGAGCCGTAAAGATCCCAATAGTTGTCTTCATTAGTTTTATTAATTACTTTATAAATTTTGCTAGAATTTTTTTCATCTTCAATCTTTTAGACGTGTTTTGGCTTAACTTATATGTGTTAATAGATTCTTTAGCAGGTTTTGGATCGTTTTTTTTTTATCTAACTATTTTTATCGATTTTTTTTTCATTGATTTCAAACTTTTTTCTATCATTCTCAATTTGTTTGCTTTGTTTATGTGTTTTTTTTTTTTTTTTTTTTGTTTTTTTTTACTTCAAAATAGTCAAAAAAACTCCAGTGGCTTATTATAGTCCATTTTTTGAAATAAATCTTATCTTTTGTAAATACATGTGCAGGCAGGGGTGGGTCCGGATTTTCTTTATGGGGGGGGGGGGGGGGCTTAATAGTTTGCTTCGATAAACTTTTAAACAAAGAAATACCAGCAATTTAAAGGGAACATCGACAACTTTGTGTCGTAGGTAGGCAGTGGAAATGGCTGTAAATTTAACATAAAATTTTGTGAGGGTTTAAGTCCTTATAAATCTTTTGAATTTAAAAGTGTGTAAAAATATTGATACAAAAAAAGTAAATTATAAAAATCACCCCGCCATAAAAAAATAAAAGCTTTTTTTAAATATTTTTAATACTATCTGCATAATTTTTTGCCATTGCACTTCTGACCACTATAGCGATTGAGTTAAGCTTTTTATTGTAAAAAAAAAGTCTTGAATCATCTTTTGGGGTCATGCACTCTTTGCGATACTTTGTATAGGTCTAATCATTTAGCATGTCACCTAACTTTGTGGCATCGCTTAGTAACTATGATAGTAATGAAGAGTAGGAAATGAGATAAAGATACAACTTGTATATTCGTAAAAGATATATTAAACATTAAATGCTAGTTTTAATAAACAGTGTCAACTTTGACGAAATTTCAAAAATTTACTAATCAAAATTTTACTTTTCATAACAACCTAGCGTATCTTTCTACTGTTTAAAGTTCGATATATTTTGCTTAAATTACAGAATTCACAATTTTATAAGAAAAAGTTTATTTCTTTATTTTCACTTCCGCCATATCTATTTATTACACGGTTACTTCTGCACTATATATCTTATAATTTGTGTCCTACGTCACGCTAAGTTAATTTTCCCCTCAACATCACTTCGGGTTTCAGGCTGCCGCTTGATGTAGCTTCTACCACCTTTTGTCTTGATGTTGATTTGCCTTATATTGCTTCAAACTTAGTATATGAGTCGAAATACTCCTTAAAGAACAAATAATTTTTTGTTTGTTATTTTTTCATTTGATAGGTATAGATTGGTGACTTAAATTCTCAGGGTTTCAAGCTACGGTAGATTTCTAATTATTTTTTTTTTTTACCTTGAGATTTTCATATATTCAATTGAGAGTTTAAATCTAGATATGTCTGTTGAGCAAAAAAATAAAAAAATATAATTTGACTCAGGTTTAGCATTAAGTAAGAGGATTGTCCTGTATAAACTTTGATTTACAAACAGCTAATCGTGGAAATATGGTTGGATGGCAGGTATCAAGATAGGTATAAAAATCCTCAGCGGTATATATAGCAGTTTATACAATTTTATGGACATATATATTAAACCCCTATACAAAACATAACTATATTTTGTGACTGGTTGGTATTGAGAAGGTGAGAGGTTCTGAAGTAATATTGTAGTTGCATTCCTTTCCCGTGGTTAACTCAAGTTGTGTAAATTTCCACTTTTTTCAACGTTTTATAAGTAAATATTTGAAAAATAAAATCGATGCCATTCCATTGATTCAAACTGAGAATTCAGGGACCCATCTATACCAGCTAGATAAAAAAAAAACAAAAAAAAATATAATTATTTGCCTTCTTTTTATAAACAGTTTTTCAAAAATCTGTTTTTCTTAAATGATTACTCCAACCAACCTTTGAAGGAGTATTTCGACTCATATTCTTAGTTTTAAGTGTATGCTTATACCAACTTTCATTATGTTGTAAAAACCACCCCGCTTCGCAAAATTAAGCAAACCCAAACTAAAGATGGCCGGATAAAGTAATGATATCAATTTCTTTGCCTTAGTGCCATAGCAAGACTTGAAAACCAATTTTTGACAGTAAAAAAGAAGTTTAAATATTTTGCTTTTCAGCCCCGTTTTGACAGCACAATCCTAAAATATCATTTCGACAGCCTAAAAAAGTTGAGATTTTAAATTTGCCTTCCTTGTTATTACGAAACGAAGAATTTTGCCTCCAAGTTGGCTTTTGTGGTAACACGGACAGATTCCCTTGATAAGCTTAAATTTAATTAAATGCCTTTTGACGGTATGTGTCATCAGTAGAATGTAGCAGAGGCCACACAAAGTAACTGAAACTTTGTTTCAAACTTGTTTGAAACTCCTGGATCCACCACTGTGTACAGGCTAGTTTACTAAGGATATTTTCTGTGACAGAAATTTTTCTTTTAATTATTTATCTTGAATTTGGTCTAGGTATTTGGGACTCACCTTTGAGCGCTGGGCTTACTTTTCTGTTTTATTATCTTTATATTTGTCTCTTGTCTGTTTTCCTGTTGAATTTCTCCCTCTGCCTGTTTTTTTTCATATTCTTCTGATTCGTTTTCCTTTTTTCATCTGGTGATGTACTGCTTTGCATTCGAGGCTTCCTATCCGCATAAGTACTACTAATTTGTTTTATATCATTATTAATTATTTATCGATTGTTTATTATTATATGTAAATATATTAATTATGGTTTTTATTTGAGAATTACATATTGTATTGTATGTATAATATATTGGTATATATAATATAATATATAGTATCTAATGTAGAATATATAATTGATATATGCATAATAACGTATATATTGTATTATATAAAAATTATGTTTTTATTAACATATTATTATGAATATGATTATTAATAAATCCAATCATTAGGTTTAGTTTTAAATATAAGTTTTAGTTTACATTAGTTTTACTAGACATTTTGCCAAAAGAAAAAGAAAATAAATCTAGTCGATTTACTGTCATCAAGATTAAAATCATAGACTTTAGATATTCGTGTCCTGGGTAACTTTTAGGATTACTAAATAAAACACAATTCTAGGGTTTTGCCAACATCAAAAATTAAAAATCAGCAATGACAGAAACTAACAGATTGGGACCAGGATCATTTCACACAATCGTTTTGCAATGTAATTAATGAGTGGGGATGTAACTCCACTTGATTTTGTTCTAAATTTTGTGTTTTGTTCTTTTTAAACCAAAATTCTGAGTAGCTTTTTTTTGTATTCTTATTGTACAAATTCTCTTGATTTTACCTGTGTTTCTTTATTACCTGGTAATTATAGTAGTTTTTTTTTCATTTTTACTTCTCATAGAATCACTTAGTAACCAAGTTTATTTTGCCATTTCTTTTAAGGGAAATAAAGCTTCTCTTTTGTATGTTTTCTCTCTCTCTCTCTCTCTCTCTATCCAATGCTTTTAATTTTATTCATTAGTCCTTTTTAGCGATCATAACATGACCGCTAAACCGCTTTTTTTTTTGAGGCTTCAGTTACAGTAAAGTACGAAAAAAATGTTGTTGTTTATTATTGCGTCAAACTTTTTTGTAATGAAAAAAGAATTATGCATTATAGTTACCATTTATCTTTTTTTATAACTTTTCCACTCATATTTTGATATTCTAAGCTTGTAGCAACTCTGAATTTTGCCATTTTTATCTATCTGTTATTTTTGTAACATGACTGTCAGTTCTTAAACACCTATGTTTCTACGTCTGTCATATGTTCTTGCGTCAGTTTCATTATTTATCTCTTTTTTGTTTAGATTAAATATGTCCACTTGTCGAATAAAATATTCATGTATATTAATCTTGATTCACAGGCCTGTGATATGCTACTTGCTCATCGCGTAGAAGCCAAGTTAAAGTCTAAAAATTTCGACGGTATTTTAAATCGTGTTCATGTTGCTATGCCTAAACCCCGAGATGGCGTTCGTCGTCCTCCTGTAATCCCAGAAGGTGCTTTGAAAAAGAAATTAGAGAAGGCATCAAAACTAAAGAAAAGGACAGAACGAGATATTGAGTTGGAGCTGGGTGACGACTACATTTTGGACTTGAAGAAGAACTACGACCTTCCAGAGGAATACAAGTATGATGTAGTCCCAGAATTTTGGTTGAATAAAAATATTGCGGATTATATTGATCCAGATATTATGCAAGTAAGAAGAAACTGCTCTTTTGTGTCTTTTCTAATTTATATATATTTTTTTTTGGGGGGGGGGGGTCCAGAACTACACATGGTTAACATAAAAGCAAATACGAGGGAATTTCACTGCCAGTAACTTTCTTTTAGACAAGGGCTATTATTTGTCGTTATTTACAAAGAGAAATAAACATTATTTACCTAATCTCCTCAAATTTGAGGAGTATAAAAGATAGGTGAATAAAGTTAGGAAAAAGCACGCCAACAAACAAACAGGGTAATTATTTATGAAAGAAGCTGAAAAAAAACAATAATGCAACACAATGGGCAATTAAGAATAACTGAATAGAATGCATCAAATAAAATGATGAAAAGTTAACAGATCTAAAATATTTATTACATAAAGGAAGGAACACTACATTCTCGGAAAAAAAGGAAAAGGTTATGCATAGCGTGAGTATTTTCCTATTAACGGTAAAAATTATCCATTTTGATCTAGCTATTGTCAGCAGCTTAGTAATTTTAAATCTAGAGATTGGTTCAGTATTACCAAACCAAATTAGGAAGCTAAGTAAAAACTTACCAGTATTTGGAATTACAAAAGTGAATTGAAAGACAATCTTAAATTTTAAAATGGCGAAAAAGGGTGAATTGAGAAAGAACATGGGGGAGGGCTACTGCGTTAAATGAGACCTAAGATAAATACCACGTGATCGTATTATTCTTCCAAACGCCTTTCTAAATATTTCTTGAATGTGTAAAATTAGCTTCGTCTTAATATCTCGAGCTAAAGTGCAATAAGGCAACCTATGATAAACACGAGTTTCAGAAACCAGATTAAAATATTTTAATCGCAAAATAGTTCGACTTGCCCATTAAAAATAAGAGGAAAATAGAACTGGCACCCCTCACATGAGAAAAAAAAGATCCTGAATCTTTAATGAATCATTCTTAGGTTAGAGATGTGCGGAATTGTCGAACTAAACTAGGGAAGCTATTTGAAGAATGGCGCTTATTGAAAAAGAACAAAGGTAAACAGTCAGTTAAACAACAATCAAGAGAAGCAGAGTTTCTCTGTAAGCTGGACGACCTTTTTGACATCGCTCACGCGAATGCCATGAATATAATGAAAATACCAGAAGATAAACAGTTTCTACTGGCTCAAAGAGAAAAAGGTAGAAAGGGAGCAATGGTTGGTAGGGATGAAAAATTAGACGGAAAGGAGAAACAAGTTGTAAAAAGGCTAGAAGAGACACTAGCGAGACAACAGACCAGCAAAGAAAGAGAAAAGGGGCAAAATGATGGAGATGATATTGTCATCTAGCAGTGATGAAGAAGATACAGACAATAGTGATGATGATACTGTGAGCTGTAAGGCAGGACCAACACAAGAAAAAAGACAGAGAGGTAGAAAAGTAGTTATAACTCTGCAACTTGCAGCAACGTTAGACAGAACCAAAATGTCTGACCGTAAAGCAATGTTCATCATTAGTGAAACTGCCAAAAGTTTGGGACACAACATCACTAATCTAGCTCTTAATCGTAACTCAATTCGTCGATTAAGAATGAAACACCAGTCTGTACAGTCAGCCGCCTTGAAAGCCAAGTTTCAAGGTAACGTACCACTAGTAGTTCACTGGGATGGCAAGCTCATTGCTGGCTTAACAAGCAAAGAGCAAGTTGATCGACTACTTGTCATAGTTTTAGGAAAAGGAGTCTCCCAGTTATTGGCAGTTGCAAAACTGACCAGTGGTACAGGTGAAGCCCAAGCGTCAGCTGTATACTCTGCAATAGAAGACTGGGGCATCACAGAAAACATCCGTGCAATGTGCTTTGACACAACCAGCTCCAACGCTGGTCGAATGGCTGGAGCGTGTGTTCTATTGGTAAGGATCTTTTGTCCCTTGCATGCAGGCATCACGTCATGGAGCTGCTCATCGGTGCTGTGTTTCAAGTTTGTCTTGGATCAACATCTGCTCCTCGAGTTCCAGTATTCACTCGTTTTCAACGGTACTGGATGTTTGTTGATCAATCCAGGTTTGAAACAGGAATGTCAAGCGATGCCGTATCTACGTCAGTTCAAGATATCAAGGACAGTACCACTGAGTTTGCTAATGGTTATCTTAGAGAAAGTCAACTAAGGGATGATTATAGAGAATTTTTGGAGCTAGTTATAATCTTTCTGGGCTTGGTTCCTGAGAGGGGAATTCGATTCATGGCACCTGGGGCTAAACACCACGCACGATGGCTGTCAAAGGTCATCTACAGTCTGAAAATTTGGATGTTCAGAGGGCAGTTTTATTTGAGTAAGAAAGAAGAAAAGGGGTTGCAAGATGTGTGTATCTTTGCAGCACGTGTTTATCTAAGAGCGTGGATGACAGCTCTGAAACCAGCTAGTGCACCATATCATGATCACTGTTGGACTATTCAGTAATCAATTCAGAAATTTCCGTAATCAAATCAGTAATCAATTCAGAAATGAAGATGGCCAAACATTTCTGGTATCTATATCCAGAAACAGTAGGTCTGGTGTTTTTTGATGATTCCATAGATTATAACACAAAGAAACAAATGGTGCAACCAGTAAAACTCGTTGAAGAAGAACAGCCTGTGAATGAACATACAAAGAAAATATCTGTGGACTTAAAAACATTCAAAGAAAAGAAATTTGAAACATTTTTTTTCAGAAAAGTCCATGGCCCTGTTTAACACAATGGATCTTCCACATAATTTTCTTGACATAGACCCAGACAATTGGGCAGAACAAGAAGACTACATCCATGCAGCAGAGACAGTTTCGTCAATCAGTTTTGTTAATGATCATGCCGAAAGGGGGATGGCTCTTGCTCAGGAACTAATAGGAAGCATTACCAAAGACGAAAGTCAGTTGCAGTTTCTACTATAAGTAGTCCAAGCTCATCGAAAGTTATATCCTCACAGCAAAAAGGAAACACTGTCGACAATTGACATCTGACTTCTTCATTCTGCATCTAATACTTGTGCAACTTGCAATACACTGTACTTAATTTGTGACTACTAACTATACTGACTAACTTAAACTATATTTTCACAGTATTAATCTACATTTCTACAGTATTACCCTCATTATTACTGTTATCTTATTAGGCCTATAGTATTGATAAAAAGTCTGACAATATTTATATTATTCGCGTCATTATTTACGATATTATAGCAGATAATTACTTAAATTAGACGTGAAATTAAAGAAAAATAATATCATTGTTATGATACAAATAAAGTTGCTGACAATTACTTCTATACTACTGAATAATTTTTATCCGCATTAATTAAAATTATTTTGAGTAAATGGACTTCTACATTAAATATGATCCGTTTTGAATAGCGGTATCTGTATTGTAATCTTTTAGGCCGTTGAGCTACCTTTAAATACTATTCAAAAAGGTTCATACTTACCCAGTAGTGTTTTTACATGGAAAGGAAAAACTGTGGGGGGTAAGACCTATAAAAACTAAAAAAAAAAAAAAAAATTCGCCATATAAGCACCACCCTAGAGCAGGGGTTTGATACTAGTGTTATTGGTACTTTACTAAAAACTAAATAGAATAAAGAGACGAAGAAATAACTATAATTGGTCATGTTAAAGAGTTGTGGAAAAAGGATAAAGAGAATTGGGAAAGGAGAATGTTTAATTGATCATGTTTTTCCCAAGATTTAACTCCCATGGAAGTTTGTCATAAAAATGTGTGTCGTTTCCAGCTCTCAAATTCTGATGTATCTTGTGTTTCTTCCCTTGTCGGTGTCAAACCAATCCATTCTGCGGGAACCAGGGGAGAAATAGGATCAAATAAATAATAAAAAAAAAATAATAGTTCATATTTTTTAGGTCATTGCACATTAAAATCGAAAAGGATAAAACAATTGTATCCACACAAAAAAATATTCTTAATTTTGTATAATTTTCAGAAACTTGAGGAATTGGAACGTGAAGAAGAATTGAGAGTTAATGCCGGTGTATATGCCAGTGAGAGTGAGGAAGAAGATGAAGAAATGGCTGAAATATCACGACTAGCATCTAAGATCAGAGAAAAGAAAAAGGTAAGAAGGCTTAAAACACTAATTCCAAAATAACCAGGGTTTATTCTGACTAATAAAATTATCAAATTAAGCAATTATCTGGCTAGAAAAAATATGTACATTATTACTATTTAGCTTGCCCATACATAACCTTGTTCAAAACATTTGTCCTTAAAAAATTTTTTTTTTGGTTCCAAGGCAATTTTTGAACAGAAATTTGAATATGGCAGTGAATATTTTGCCAACGTCCACAGTTTCTAATAAATAATTTTTAGAATTTTGTCTTAGGAAATTTTGGTATAGTAGCAAAAAATCGTTCTTCCAACCATCGCTTTTGTGAAGCATAAGTATTTTTTTCTGTATGTAATGATGAAAATTTCCTTCCACAAAAAAAGTTAATAACTACTACGTAAAACAGAAAAGAACGAGGAAATCTATATTTCCGTTTTGAATTCAAATAACGTTCGTTTCCCGTGTTTTCCAAGCAGTTCAGTCTTTTTTAAAGTATAATTTCACCAACAAAGACATCCAAAAACACAATGTTAAAATTTCTGGTATTTACGCCCATGATACATTACGCCCATGATACATTACGCCCATGGTAATTTCTGTCATTTACGCCCATGAGATGATTTCCAAACACTGTTTGCCAAGCTGTTCTCAAAGAGAGCATCATCAAGGCAATATTCGATCATGAATCGTATCAAGGCAATATCTTGAATCGTATCATTTTGTATAAAGGGTAAAAAAAAGTTTAAAATCTTTGCACCTAATTGTTAGCTTAAGTGTTGGTGAACATCATTTAAGGAAAACGTAGTATAATATAACTAAAATTGATATAGGAAAAGAAAACTTGAATATACGAGTTTTCAAATATATTGTAATTTATTCAATACCTAATTAGGTAAATTAGCACGAGAAATATCACTTGGTATTTTCTGGAACCCTTGTACTCTACAGAAGATCTTGAAAGACCATCATAGCGATTGCCATTTGAACCTAAAGGTAATCTCTGGTGTTTACGCACATAAGACGATTTCCAAACACTGTTTGCCTGGCTTTTCTCAAAGAGAGCATCAGCAAGGCAATATTCGATCATACTTCTGTTCTTTTTGTCCTTATTCCTCTGTTAGTGAGCATATTCCCCTTTGACATGAGCATAGTAAGAGGTTTCGGCAATTGTTTCAGATGTGCAAAAAGGTCATATATGGCCTATAGACATGATAGCCCCGATATTCTTCGAGACATTAAGGCTGTGCAAGTCCAAGTTGTAAAATCCTCAGATAGTTTGAAGAATCTGAATGTTTAGTTTTATACCCTCGAGAGGTTTTCCAGATGGCAGTACATTGTTTTTAATGTCAGTGTCACCAATAAAAATATTTGACTTCTCCTAATTTTAAACATCAAAGTAAAGACATTTTTACCGCTTGAATTCATCTTAGGTCTATTCATATCTGAAAACCGCATTTATGTATTATTTTCTTTTGGGTGTTTTAAATTATGGAGTTATAGGGGAGTACCAAATGTTCGTCTTTGTTGCCACATTGAATCGTGAAAAACGAATAAACAAAACTAATTAGTTAAATTTGATATCGTTTTCGTCCGTAAAATTTCAAATCTTGATAGTCTCTCATTTCACAAAGGCAATTACACACATTTTGTTTTATATTGTTGAACGCTGAAGGTTAATGAAGGTTGTGTTTCATTTTAAATCCCGACTTACTCTCCTTCCCGTTGGAGAAACTCTTCCCAAATCTCATGGGAGCGTTTAAAAGCACCAAATCTACTACAATTTGATTGGAGCATTGTTCTGTTTAATTTAACAGTTACTAGCGGTGCCAAAGAGTAAACTGCAGTAGCCAAAACAGGAAAGTACCATGATGAGATGAGAAATAGGTAAACGTATTATCTGCAAATTAATGTAATATTTATTATTTGGATGTCTGAATTTATTTATTTTATTTTCTTTTTACCTTTTTTATATATCTTCTTGAATGCATGTGAAATTTTAAAATTATTTTATGTCAATAAAATATTAAAAGTTTGGCGTACAATGAAGAAAATGATGGACTCTGTCTATGCCCCCGTCCCCTCTCCAGAACCGTCGAGATTTTTATTCCGTTCTCGACATAAATTGATGGTACTTTGTCATTCTGTTTTAACTCTTCAGCAGAAAGGTCAAGAAAGAGTTATTTAGTGTTGAAAAAGAAGGACGGTTGAAATGAAACAATTAGAAAAATAACTCTTATACTTATATACTTGACATGACCAGCCTTTTTGGCTATATTGTGCCTTCTTTCTTTCTTAGAAATTCGATAATTGTGGTTGTGATATTTTGGCTGGTCTGGCACTGGTCGGAATAGATGATGGGGGTTGTTGGTCTGAAAGTTATCAATTCATCTCTTGGAAGGCCGACTTGGGGGCTCTTGCTCTATACTTATGCTTCGAAGGAGATTTTGGTACCTGATTGGTTGAAGTTCGTCCATCCAGCCAGTGGAGCTGCTCACTTTTATCCGGTCCATGATGGTGCGGGAGCAACATAATTATGGAAATTTACGAAGGAATTTAAGGAAGTTTTCTTTTGATAATGAGTCTATGAAGGTGATCCCCTGTATACTGCGAAGGCATTCAGTTGCGAATGCGGTGATTCTTACTTGATAATCAGCCGTTTATTGTCCAAGTGTCATTTGAGTATAAAGTAATGGTGATTATTAGTGACTTCAAAAGTCAAACTTCTAAAGATGTTCAAAATGCCTTGCTTTCCCAAATTGATAGTAGACCCTTAAAGCTCGGACTGACATGGCCAAATTTTTGCCTGATCGATTTTGATTAACTTTTGCTAGGAGTTAGGAGACTGCCTTGGTAGACAAAGGATTCACCATTGTCTATTGTTCTTCTTTAACTCTTGTCTGGATAGCTTTTGACGCTGGGTCTCGAGATGCTCACATTACCTTGGTTTTAACTGTATTATTTTTTTTTATTTAATCATACAGTTTTTTATTTATTTTAAGCATGGATTTTCGACTATGATAATAAGAAAAATGTATGACGACGAAAAGAACGAGGAAGATTAGCAATCAGAAAATAAAAATAAAATATTTTGGCGGAAAACCTCCGCTCATCTGTCATCCATGCAAAAAAAAAAGACAAAGTAAAATTGACAAAACCGAACAAAATAACCAACCAGTAACCAGAGTTAAGAGTCGCGTTCAAATTTGAACTACGGAAATTCAAACCTAGTTTTTACTGACTGTGATAGTGAATCCGTCGATTGTGAATTTCCTAATTTTGCCTTGGAATTTACTTTCGACTATAGTCTAAAGATTTTCCCAGTCTATCCTCACTTGCTGTCCTTGCTGAATGGTTAGCATGCTAGACTTAAAATCCTTTTTCCGTGAGGACAGGGTTTCAAGTCCTGGTGTCGCTGGTTATTTGTTTAGAATGGGAGTCAGCGGTGTGACTCTGTAAGCTCAGTCAGAGTCAACCCAGCTCTAATGGGTGCCTGGAGAAATCTGGAGGAAAAGACGGGAAGTGTCGGATGATTTACCTTCAACTACGTATGACTCTCCCGGCTGATGGCAGAGAATCAGGTGATCGGTACCTGTGCTACGCAGACCATTGGTCAGCTTGCGAAAAATTTATTTTTATTTATGATCCAAAACAGAAGCGTGTTGAATTTTCTAAAGTGATTATCGAATATATATGTATTTATACAAGTTTGTTGTTCATTTACAGATAATGAAAGTTGAGGCTATTGTTGACAAAAGGAAAGGAAATATGATGCCAAGAGCTAGTCGAAAGCGTGAACGCTCCGTTTCACGTCTTCGTGAAGAAATGGAAAATCTTGGAGTGGACATGTCCAACACTGGAAGCGTAAGTTTCTCTTATTCTTTTTTGCACTCTTTGGCTGAAAATCTGTTAATCTGTTAAAAGAAAGTATTCAAAATATTTTTTGAAGTTTGCTTTGGTTTATATCTGCATTGACGCATATATCAGTGGTTAAGTAGCTCTTAGACCGAAATTGTTCAAAATAATACTTTTTTTTCAGTTTTTATGCCACTTGATATTAACCAAGTGACATATAGCGATCGCAAATTCTGTCGGTCTGTCTGTCTGTCCCGGTTTTGCTACTTTAGGCACTTCCAGGTAAGCTAGGACGATGAAATTTGACGGGCGTATCAGGGACTGGAACAGATTAAATTAGAAATGGTCGTTTTTGCGATTTGACCATCTGTGGGGGGGGGGGTCGGTTAATTCGGAAAAATTGAAAAAATGAAGTATTTTTAGCTTACGAACTGGTGATGGGAGCTGAATGAAATTTGATGTTTGGAAGGATATGGTGTCTCAGAGCTCTTATTTTAAATCCCGACCAGATCCAGTGATATTGGGGGGGAGTTGGGGGAGGGGACCTAAAATCTTGGAAAACGCTTAGAACGGAGGGATCGGGATGAAACTTGGTGGGAAAAATTAGCAGAAGTCCTAGATACGTGATTGATATAACCGGAACGGATATGCTCTGTTTGGGGGGGGGGGCTTAATTCCGAAAATTATAAAAAATGAGGTATTTTTAACTTACGAAGGAGTGATCGGATCTTAATGAAATTTGAAGTTTGGAAGAATATCGTGTCTCAGAGCTCTTATTTTTAATCCCGACTGGATCCGGTGACATTTGGAGGAGTTGAGGGATCGGGATGAAACTTGGTGGGAAAAGTCCTAGATACGCGATTGACATAACCGGGACGAATTCTCTCTCTTTGAGGGAGTTGGGGGGGGGATTAATTCTGAAAATTAGAAAAAAGGAGGTATTTTTAACTTATGAAGGAGTGATCGGATCTTAATGAAACTTGATTTTCGGAAGGATATCGTGTCTCAGAGCTCTTATTTTAAATCCCGACTGGATCCGGTGACATTGGGGGGAGTTGGGAAGGACCTAAAATCTTGGAAAACGCTTAGAGTGGAGGGATTGGGATGAAAATTGGTGGTAAAAATAATCACAAGTCCTAGATACGTGATTGAAATAACCGGAATGGATCTGCTCTCTTTGGGGGAGTTGGGGGAGGAGGCCTAATTCTGAAAAATTAAAATAATGAGGTATTTTTAACTTACGAAGAAGTGGTCGGATCTTAATGAAATTTGATGTTTAGAAGGATATCGTGTCTCAGAGCTCTTATTTTAAATCCCGACCGGATCCGGTGAAGGAGAAGTTGAGGGGGAACCTAAAATCTTGGAAAACGCTTAGAGTAGAGGGATCGGGATGAAACTTGGCGGGAAAAATAAGCACAAGCCTTATACGGATCTCCTCTCTTTGGGGGAGTTGGGGGGAGGGTTAATTCTAAAAAATTAGAAAAAATTAGGTATTTTTGACTTACGAAAGAGTGATCGTATCTTAATGAAATTTCATATTTAGAAGGACCTCGAAACTCAGATCTCTTATTTTAAATCCCGACCGGATCCAGTGTAATTAGGGGGGAGGACCGGAAATCTTGGAAAACGTTAAAAGCGGAGAGATCAGGATGAAAGCTGGTGGAAAGAACAAGCACAAGTCCAAGATAGGTGACTGACATAACCGGATCAGATCCGCTCTCTTTGGTAGAGTTGGGGGGGGGAGTAGTTCGGAAAAATTAGAAAAAATGAGATATTTGAAACTTACGAACGGGTGATCAGATCTTAATGAAATTTGATATTTAGAAGGATCTTGTGCTTTAGAACTTTCATTTTAATCTCGACCAGATCCGGTGACAATGAAGGGAGTTGGAGGGGGAAACCGGAATTCTTGGAAAACGTGAAAATCGAGGTATCTTACGAATGGGTGATCGGATCTTAATGAAACTTGTATGCTCCAATTTCAATTCGAATCGGATCCGGGGACATAGAGGGTTGGAGGGGGGAAACAGAAATTTTAGAATCCGGAAATCTTGGAAAACCCTAAGAGTGGAGAGATCGGGATGAAACTTGATGGGAAGAAGAAGCACAAGTTATAGATACGATATTGGCATAATTGATGTGGATTCGTTCTCTTTGAGCTTGGGGTTGTTAATTTGGAAAAATCAGAAAAATTGGGGTATTTTTAACTTAAGAACGGGTGACCGGATCTTAATGAAATTTGATATTTAGAAGGAACTCATGTCTCAGAGCTCTTATTTCAAATCGCGACCAGATCTTTTGACATTGGGGGGAGTTAGAGGGGGAAGCCGGAAATCTTGGAAAACGCTCATAAATGTCGTAGATACGTGATTGACGTAACCGGACTGGATCCGTTCTTTGGTGGAGTTAGGGGTTGGGATTCAGTGCTTTGGCGAGTTTGGTGCTTCTGGACGTGCTAGGACGATGAAAATTGGTAGGCGTGTCAGTGAGCTGCACAAATTGACTTGATAAAGTCGTTTTCCTCGATTCGACCATCTGGGGGGCTGAAGGGAGAGGAAAAATTAGAAAAATTGAGGTATTTCTAACTTACAAGTGGGTGATCAGATCTTAATGAATTTTGATATTTCGAAGGACCTCGTGACTCAGAGCTCTTATTTTTCACCCCGACCGGCAATAAGCCTCTGATTTTCCTTTTATAGCAATATATTGATTCTTAGAATTTTCCTAGAGCTCATAACATATGAGCTCTTGGCCCTTGGCTCTTCTGACCTCGTCACGAATTTCCATATGAGATCGTAGCTCTTGTTTTTTTTTTTTTTTTTTTTTTTTTTTTTTTTTTTGAGAATAAAATGTTTCAAATACATTTAGGTTCACTTTATTATTTTTAGTTTTGAAATTTAATATAAATTGAGTTTTAAGAATAGATTTTGAAATCCATCATATTTTAGTTTTTTCAAATTTTTGGGGTTGGTTTTATTGTCTGGGAAAAACGTGCAAGGTAATTATATTCTACTATTCTCAGTTGTTTCTCAGCGTTTGGATATCCTCCAGAAATATTATACAGACACTCTGAAATAAGAAAATTTTAAATTTTAGAAAAGATTTTCTTCACAACAGATTTTATCCCTTCATACTCAGTTTTAATGTTTAAATTTATATGGAACTAAAGTTGTTTCCGAACTTGTATATGTTCTAGTCAGGCAGGTAGCAGGTAGTCAAGTCAGAGTTGACTTTCTAAAGGTTTTTTTTTTTTTTTTTTTTTTTTTTTTTTTTTTTTTTTTTTTTTTTTTTTTTTTTTTACAAAACAAATAATCTATTTATCTTCTATATATATATAAATAAGTTGTATGTGTTATGTCTGTCGAGTGACGTCATTATAAGGATTGAGCTGTATGCGTCATGAAGTATGTTTGTTGACTGACGTCATGTTTGTCAACTGATGAAATTACAGACCGGGACACAAATGACGACCGGGACACTCAAAGAGAAATTACAAACTGGGACACCGGGACACAAATGACGACCGGGACACAGGGAATATAAATGACGACCGGGACACAGGGACACATCATTAGAATAATGAGGTATAGATCTGAATACGGATTGTTTTTCCAATGGACAATTATATGTTGCATGTTCAAGAGTCAGTAAACCTGACAATCTGTTTATATGCACAGACAATGGGACAGCAAAGAATGTTGTATATTCGCAAGTTTTACGTAGTTAAAAACATATATATATATATATATATATATATATATATATATATATATATATATATATATATATATATATATATACATATATATATATATATATATATATATATATATATATATATATATATATATATATATATATATATATATATATATATATATCTATTCACAGGTGGGACACAGGGACGCAACTACAATGGCACGTAACGACTTACGCGCGCGGGGGGGCTTGGGGGGTGCGAAGCGCCCCCACCAACTAGGTGTTGGGGTGGCGCGAAGCGCCACCCCAACAGCTGGTTTACTATTTAAATTGACGGTATCGGCAACAAATTCCGTTTATGGGAATCCATTTATTAGTGTATTCTAATGCATGACAGATATACGACCCTATATCAATAACTGCTAGCTCAGACGGCAGAATATTAGACACTCGTTCTGTAGGTGATTACCTCGATGTTAGACTTTTAGAATATTTATTTTTGGTTTAAATTACTCTTGCGGAAAACAAATTGACGGAGTCAAAATTAATCGGTAACATTTTTAATATATATATATATATATATATATATATATATATATATATATATATATATATATATATATATATATATATATATATATAAGTAAGTAAGTAAGTAATTTATTGATGCCCACTCATGCCATATGAAAAAGTGGAGTAAAATAAAGAAAAAGATAATAATGTAACTTCTAATACAACTCAACTTCAAAAATTGCAATCATACAAAATATGTACAGGTAAGAAAATTGCCAGGTTACGAATGGACTTAGACCTTGCCGACTCTTCCACCTCAGGTATCATATCCAGAGGATCATGCATATTATAATGGTTTGGCAATGAGGAATTTCTTTCGTGGAACGGCATACGCAGTAAAAATTTTATGTACTTGTAATAAGCTGAACGAAGCTTCAATTTTTCTGTCGCTGTAAGCCACTCCCATAGAGGTGCGAGATACAACAGGTGTGGCAGAGCGGCAGCTGAATACAGTCAAGATAGTACTTTTCTATTAAACGTATATTTAAGGGAAGCTGATTTGGCATAGACGGGTCGAGTTTTGCATGCATGGCCGTGAACCAAACATTAAAAACTCTGTTTTCTTAGCGTTCACACTTGGGCCTAAACAATCATATATATATATATATATATATATATATATATATATATATATATATATATATATATATATATATATATATATATATATGTTTAGCCCCTCCCCCAATGCTGCGTGTGTGCTGGTCGTGAGATACAAATAAGGCATGACAGATCTGTTTAACATATTTGAGACTCGAACAAGAATCTGTAATTAGCAAGTATTGCTAGTGAATTTCGTGATTGTTTTGGATAGCAACAATGGTTATTAAAATATTCTGTTTGCGTGTCCATTATAGATGTTGTTTATTACAATTATAGTTGTCTTGTAATGAGTTGTCTTGTCTTGTAATTTCGATGTGGGTTTAGTCACGTAAGACTAGAAATAGATGTTCAAATTTTGTCCTTATACTATTATTTAATATTTGTTTGTATTTTTGATTTGTCTAAAAAAAATTCAAGATCTACTAATCACTTTCCAAATAGTTCAAATGCTTGCTTTTAGGGTGTTCAAAATCAATATTTTTTTTTGTCGTTTTTTTTCTTTTTTCCGTTTTAAAAGAATGAACTTCCTTGCTTTAACAGGCTAAAGCTACCTTTACGTTTAAGACATGCTAAGACGAAAAAAAAATTGTTAATTCCGAGGATCCTACAACATCAAAGAACCGTTTTAATTTAAACGATGAATCGAATAATAAAATAATTATTTATACTGATGAACAAAAAAAGTTGGTTTTAAGTATGTGAACGGCTTCTCTTTCGAAACTTTTACCCAACAACAACTAATACTGCTACTAACAATTCATTGCAGCACCAGGCTGCGTGAGACCAACACAGCTATGAACGCTTCTAAACCATCTCAATTTATTCAAAATCTCCCTCTTTACACTCTCCGAGGAAGTTCCCACTTCCCTTAAATTTTCCTTTACGACGTCCTTCCACCCCAATCGCAGACGACTTGATTTCCGTTTAGTCCTAGGCGGTTGGCCGAAAAGGACAATCTTTAGCAATCTGTCACCCTTCATCTGCAGAACGTGAATTAGCCATCTCATCTTTTTTCTCATTAGAGCTCTAGAAAGCGGGGTGGAACCATACTTTTCGTACAGCCTACTGTTTGATATACGGTTTGTCATCCACAAACCCAAAACAATCCGTAGGCAATTTCTCTGGAAACATCTAGCAAAACTTCCTCCATTTTTCGGAGCACCCATTCTTCTGAACCATATTTAACCGTTGTCATTACTGTAATTTTCAATATTCTAATATTGGTTCGCTGACTTATCTTCCTATTCTTATGAGTATTGTTACTATTAAAAGGAAATAAAAGTATAATAATGGTTTTGTAGTTGTGGCTGCATTTTTCGGAGAACCCATTCTTCTGAACCATATTTAACCACTGACTTACCTAACCCAAACTTATCTTCCTATTCTTATGAGTATTGTTACTGTTAAAAGGAAATAAAAGTATAATAATGGTTTTGTAGTTGTGGCTCCATTTTTCGGAGCACCCATTCTTCTGCACCATATTTAACCGCTGTCATTACTGTAATTTTCAATATTCTAATATTGGTTCGCAGACTTATCTTTCTATTCTTATGAGTATTGTTACTGTTAAAAGGAAATAAAAGTATAATAATGGTCTAATTCAATTATATATTATGTCTTATTTAAGTGCTGTCTTGATTAAATGTCTTAATCGAAAGTTTTGCTCCTTATCATATTTCCATTTTATTTTGATTATAATGGAAAGGCAGTATGGTTTAATAAATTATTTAGTACTGTTAAAACTAATTTTAGGCGAACTTCACCAAGACTGATAGGTCGAAATCACGGTCAGCTCGACCTTTGAAAAAAGCCCGTGCAGACAGTGAGGGTCGGGTCAGAAGTGCATCTCGTTCTGTTCCTAGATCTGAAATGGGTGTCAAAGACAAAGCGGTAAGTTCTTCTCTCTCT